>NW_027193546.1:0-340768 GCF_032444005.1 Ranitomeya imitator
TAGTCTTTTTAAGGAGACGCAGCACAGGTGTACAAATTTACACCTAGGTGCTGTGCGCAGATTCCTTACCGTTGTTATTTCCAGTACAGGAAACTGCGCTCTTGTGTTATCCCTTGGCAATACCCTGTTAGTGCAGGCCGTCTCATGACCTCATTTCATGTTGGCCGGTGCGGTTAACGATGGCCATAAATCCCAGACCCACAGTGGCTTTTCCTAAAGTCACACTGCGGTGCTGGGATTCGTGGCCTTGTGCAGTAAATATGTTCGCCGCTCACACATGTCCTTACACCTGCTTCAGACTGGGCGGCCTCAGCTGATCCCTTATCGCATGCCGCGGCCATGAGGCCGCACAGTCAGAAGAAGGCGGAAGGAGGGGAGTGAAAACAGGGGAACATATGCACTGCTCGTGCCCATCAATCACACCCTCGCAGTCAAAATATATGAGACAACGGGGGGCGTTGTGTTGGGCAGGGGGGACGCACAGGCACAGCCAGCCAACCAATGATGTCAGGAGACGGGCAGCGCTAACAATGGGGGTGCTGCGTGTCATTAAAAAGGAAAGTCACACCTCAGGGACATTGTAATGGTCTGTAATGAGACACATTTTGTACTTGTTGAGTTCCACGTGTGCAAGGAGAAAAAGTCAGCCACCTTGTACAAATGCAGCAGTACTGCTGTACAAGGTGGCTGTTATACATAGAAACACCTGGGGGGGTGGGGGGCAGGCTCCCTTCAATTTCAGTTCATGTGCCTGCGTGGCGTTTGCAGGTCACGTTGCAAGCTACACAGCAGGGGAACAGCTGGCGTTGCTGAACCCCACTGACACATTGACTGGTGTTTTTCTCTGTGCAGATTGCATGTCCGGGCAAAAACTAGCGGTGTTAGAGCCCAGGGTCAGCAGGAGGAGGAGGAGAGGAGCAAAGTGTAGGCCGAAGCCTGCACTGGTGGCAGCTTTTGGTCGGTTGTGCCAGCGTGGCTTGTGCTGGACACGATGCCGGCTACACAGCGGGGGAACAGCTGGCGGTGCTGAACCACACTAACACATTGGCTGGTGTTTTTCTCTGTGCAGCTAGCATGTCCGGGCAGAAACTGGCGTTGTTTGAGCCCAGGGTCAGCAGGAGGAGGAGAGGAGCAAAGTGTAGGCGAAGCCTGCACTGGTGGCAGCTTTTGTTCTGTTGTGCCAGCGTGGCTTGTGCTGGACACGTTGCCGACTACACAGCAGGGGAACAGCTGGCGGTGCTGAACCCCACTAACACATTGGCTGGTGTTTTTCTCTGTGCAGCTAGCATTTCCGGGCAAAAACTAGCGGTGTTTGAGCCCAGGGTCAGCAGGAGGAGTAGAGGAGCAGAGTGTTGGCCAAAGCCTAGTTGAACCAATTTCAAAGGTTACCTTTAACCCCCCCCTCAGGTGTTGCAAGGTACAAGAGCCACACCTTGAACAGCATTATTGATGCACAAGTCAAAGGTTGCTCTATTTAATTTTGCTCCTTGCACACGCTGAATTAAACACGTACACTATTTAGCCCATTATACTGTCAAACAGTAGTGGAGGCGTGACTACTAGTCTTTTTAAGGAGACGCAGCACAGGTGTACAAATTTACACCTAGGTGCTGTGCGCAGATTCCTTACCGTTGTTATTTCCAGTACAGGAAACTGCGCTCTTGTGTTATCCCTTGGCAATACCCTGTTAGTGCAGGCCGTCTCATGACCTCATTTCATGTTGGCCGGTGCGGTTAACGATGGCCATAAATCCCAGACCCACAGTGGCTTTTCCTAAAGTCACACTGCGGTGCTGGGATTCGTGGCCTTGTGCAGTAAATATGTTCGCCGCTCACACATGTCCTTACACCTGCTTCAGACTGGGCGGCCTCAGCTGATCCCTTATCGCATGCCGCGGCCATGAGGCCGCACAGTCAGAAGAAGGCGGAAGGAGGGGAGTGAAAACAGGGGAACATATGCACTGCTCGTGCCCATCAATCACACCCTCGCAGTCAAAATATATGAGACAACGGGGGGCGTTGTGTCGGGCAGGGGGGACGCACAGGCACAGCCAGCCAACCAATGATGTCAGGAGACGGGCAGCGCTAACAATGGGGGTGCTGCGTGTCATTAAAAAGGAAAGTCACACCTCAGGGACATTGTAATGGTCTGTAATGAGACACATTTTGTACTTGTTGAGTTCCACGTGTGCAAGGAGAAAAAGTCAGCCACCTTGTACAAATGCAGCAGTACTGCTGTACAAGGTGGCTGTTATACATAGAAACACCTGGGGGGGTGGGGGGCAGGCTCCCTTCAATTTCAGTTCATGTGCCTGCGTGGCGTTTGCAGGTCACGTTGCAAGCTACACAGCAGGGGAACAGCTGGCGTTGCTGAACCCCACTGACACATTGACTGGTGTTTTTCTCTGTGCAGATTGCATGTCCGGGCAAAAACTAGCGGTGTTAGAGCCCAGGGTCAGCAGGAGGAGGAGGAGAGGAGCAAAGTGTAGGCCGAAGCCTGCACTGGTGGCAGCTTTTGGTCGGTTGTGCCAGCGTGGCTTGTGCTGGACACGATGCCGGCTACACAGCGGGGGAACAGCTGGCGGTGCTGAACCACACTAACACATTGGCTGGTGTTTTTCTCTGTGCAGCTAGCATGTCCGGGCAGAAACTGGCGTTGTTTGAGCCCAGGGTCAGCAGGAGGAGGAGAGGAGCAAAGTGTAGGCCGAAGCCTGCACTGGTGGCAGCTTTTGTTCTGTTGTGCCAGCGTGGCTTGTGCTGGACACGTTGCCGACTACACAGCAGGGGAACAGCTGGCGGTGCTGAACCCCACTAACACATTGGCTGGTGTTTTTTCTCTGTGCAGCTAGCATTTCCGGGCAAAAACTAGCGGTGTTTGAGCCCAGGGTCAGCAGGAGGAGTAGAGGAGCAGAGTGTAGGCCGAAGCCTAGTTGAACCAATTTCAAAGGTTACCTTTAACCCCCCCCCTCAGGTGTTGCAAGGTACAAGAGCCACACCTTGAACAGCATTAATGATGCACAAGTCAAAGGTTGCTCTATTTAATTTTGCTCCTTGCACACGCTGAATTAAACACGTACACTATTTAGCCCATTATACTGTCAAACAGTTGTGGAGGCGTGACTTGTCTTTTTAACGAGACGCAGCACAGGTGTCAAAATTTGCACCTAGGTACTGGGCGCAGATTCCTGAGCGTTGTTATTTGCTGTACAGGAGTCTGCGCTATTGTGATCCCTTGGCCATGCGCTGTGAGCGCTTCCTGTCTTCTGACCTCATTTCATGTCGGCCGTTGCGGTTAGCGATGGACATGAATCCCAGACCCACAGTGTGTTTTTAAAAAATCACACTGCGGTGCTGGGATTCGTGCCCTGGTGCACTAAATATGTTTGCCGCTCACACATGTCCTTACACCTGCTTCAGACTGGGCGGCCTCATCTGATCCCTTATCGCCTGCCGCGGCCATGAGGACACCCAGTCTGAAGAAGGCGGAAGGAGATGAGTGAACACAGGCAAACATATGCACTGCACATGCCCATCAATCACACCCTCGCTGTCCAAAAAAATAAGACACCGAGGGCCGTTGTTTCGAGCAGGGGAGATGCACAGGCGCAGCCAGCTAACCAATGATGTCAAAAGACGGGCAGCGCTAACAAGGGTGGTGCTGCGTGTCATTACAAAGGAAAGTCACACCTCAGGGACATTGTAATGGTCTCTAATGAGACACATTTTGTACGTGTTGAGTTCCACGTGGGCAAGGAGAAAAAGTCAGCCACCTCGTACAAATGCAGCAGTACTGCTGTACAAGGTGGCTGATATACATAGAAACACCTGTGGGTGGGGGGCAGGCTCCCCTTCAATTTCAGTTCATGTGCCTGCGTGGCGTTTGCAGGTCACGTTGCAAGCTACACAGCAGGGGAACAGCTGGCGTTGCTGAACCCCACTGACACATTGACTGGTGTTTTTCTCTGTGCAGATTGCATGTCCGGGCAAAAACTAGCGGTGTTAGAGCCCAGGGTCAGCAGGAGGAGGAGGAGAGGAGCAAAGTGTAGGCCGAAGCCTGCACTGGTGGCAGCTTTTGGTCGGTTGTGCCAGCGTGGCTTGTGCTGGACACGATGCCGGCTACACAGCGGGGGAACAGCAGGCGGTGCTGAACCCCACTAACACATTGGCTGGTGTTTTTCTCTGTGCAGCTAGCATGTCCGGGCAGAAACTGGCGTTGTTTGAGCCCAGGGTCAGCAGGAGGAGGAGAGGAGCAAAGTGTAGGCCGAAGCCTGCACTGGTGGCAGCTTTTGGTCGGTTGTGCCAGCGTGGCTTGTGCTGGACACGTTGCCGACTACACAGCAGGGGAACAGCTGGCGGTGCTGAACCCCACTAACACATTGGCTGGTGTTTTTCTCTGTGCAGCTAGCATTTCCGGGCAAAAACTAGCGGTGTTTGAGCCCAGGGTCAGCAGGAGGAGGAGAGGAGCAGAGTGTAGGCCGAAGCCTAGTTGAACCAATTTCAAAGGTTACCTTTAACCCCCCCCTCAGGTGTTGCAAGGTACAAGAGCCACACCTTGTGCAGCATTAATGCTGCACAAGTAAAAGGTTGCTCTATTTGTTTTGCTCCTTGCACACGCTGACTAAAACACGTACACTATTTAGCCCATTATACTGTCAAACAGTTGTGGAGGCGTGACTTGTCTTTTTAACGAGACGCAGCACAGGTGTCAAAATTTGCACCTAGGTACTGGGCGCAGATTCCTGAGCGTTGTTATTTGCTGTACAGGAGTCTGCGCTATTGTGATCCCTTGGCCATGCGCTGTGAGCGCTTCCTGTCTTCTGACCTCATTTCATGTCGGCCGTTGCGGTTAGCGATGGACATGAATCCCAGACCCACAGTGTGTTTTCAAAAAATCACACTGCGTGGCTGGGATTCGTGGCCTTGTGCAGTAAATAGGTTTGCCGCTTACACATGTCCTTACACCTGCTCCAGACTGGGCGGCCTCAGCTGATCCCTTATCGCCTACCACGGCCAGGAGGCCGCACAGTCTGAAGAAGGCGGAAGGAGATGAGTTAAGACAGGCGAACATATGCACTGCTCGTGCCCATAAACCACACCCTCGCTGACAAAATAAATATGACAACGAGGGGCGTTGTTTCTAGCAGGGCGGATGCACAGGCGCAGCCAGCTAACCATGATGACAAAAGACGGGAAACGCTACCAAGGGGGGTGCTGCGTATCATTACAAAGGAAAGTCACACCTCAGGGACAGTGGAATGGTCTCAATGAGACACATTTTGTACGTGTTGAGTTCCACGTGGGCAAGGAGAAAAAGTCAGCCACCTTGTACAAATGCAGCAGTACTGCTGTACTAGGTGGCTGTTATACATAGAAACACCTGGGGGGGTGGGGCCAGGTTCCCTTTTAATTTCAGTTCCTGTGCCTGCATGGCGTTTGCAGGTCACGTTGCCGGCTACACAGCAGGGGAACAGCTGGCGTTGCTGAACCCCACTAACACATTGGCTGGTGTTTTTCTCTGTGCAGCTAGCACTTCCGGGCAAAAACTAGCGGTGTTTGAGCCCAGGGTCAGCAGGAGGAGGAGAGGAGCAGAGTGTAGGCCGAAGCCTGCACTGGTGGCAGCTTTTGTTCTGTTGTGCCAGCGTGGCTTGTGCTGGACACGTTGCCGACTACACAGCAGGGGAACAGCTGGCGGTGCTGAACCCCACTGACACATCACCTAGTGTTTTTTTCTGTGTAGACAACACTTCCAGGTGGCAACTGACAGTGTTGAAACCCAGGGAATCAAAGAGGAGCAGAGTGTAGGCCGAAGCCTGCAGTGGAGCAAGTTGAAAGGGAACCTTTAACCCCCCCCCCAGGCATTTGTTGCTGAAAGAGCCATCTTGTACAGCAGTAATACTGCACATGGAAAATGGTGGCTCCGAAAATTATGCTCCTTGCAAACGCTGAAGTACACACTCATATAATGTGTCCCCTCACACCGTCAAACCATCCCGGAAGTGGGACTTTCCTTTGTAATGTGACACAGCACAGCCGTCATTCCAACCCCCTTGGTGCCGGGCACCACCTCCTCAACGTTGTTTGGTTCTGTCACGGAGCCCGCACTGTAATGTTATCCCTTGGCCATGCACAGTTAGCGGTGCCCGTCTTCTGACATCATGTAGGTGTCAGGCTGGCAGTGCCTGTGCGTCCAAGCTGCCCGAGATCCAACCTTGCAGTGTCATCTAATGTAGTCCCACTGCGGGCCAGGGATCCATGGGCATGCGCAGTGCATATCATCGCCTCTCACTCACCTCCTTCCTGCTTCTTCAGACTGTGCGGCGTCACGGCCGTGGCATGCTATTAGGGATCAGCTGACGCCGCCTAGTCTGAAGAAGCGTGAAGAAGGGGAGTGAGAGGCTAGTATATGCACTGCGCATGGCCATGGATACCAGGCCCACTGTGGGATCACATTAGACGACACTGCGAGGTGTGATTTCGGGCAGCGTGGACGCACAGGCGCAGCCAGGACGACAACAAATGATGTCAGAGGACGGGCAGCGCAAACTGTGCATGGCCAAGGGATAACATAACAGCGCAGGGTCCATGACGGAATCAAACAACGCTAAGGAGGCAGCGCACGGTGCCAAGGGGGTAGCAATGACGGCTGTGCTGCGTCACATTACAAAGGAAAGTCCCACCTCCAGGACGGTTGGACGGTGTGAGGGGACACATTACATGAGTGTGTAGTTCAGCGTTTGCAAGGAGCATAATTTCAAGAGCGACCTTTCCCTTGTGCAGTATTAGTGCTGCACATGGTGGCTCTTTCAGTAACAAACGCCTAGGGGGGGGGGGGGACAGGTCCCCTTACATTTTAGTTGTGCCAGCGTGGCGGTCGCATGACACGTTGCCGGATACACAGCTGGGGATCAGCTGACGTTACTGAACCCCAATAACAGAGGAGCGACTGTTGACTGTGCACACAGCACTTCCAGGCACCAACTGGCGGTGTTAGAGCCCAGGGACAGCAGGAGGAGCAGATTGGAGGTATTGCCGCACACACAGCTGGGGATCAGCTGACGTTACTGAACCCCAATAACAGAGGAGCGACTGTTGACTGTGCACACAGCACTTCCAGGCACCAACTGGCGGTGTTAGAGCCCAGGGACAGCAGGAGGAGCAGATTGGAGGTATTGCCGCACACACAGCTGGGGATCAGCTGACGTTACTGAACCCCAATAACAGAGGAGCGACTGTTGACTGTGCACACAGCACTTCCAGGCACCAACTGGCGGTGTTAGAGCCCAGGGACAGCAGGAGGAGCAGATTGGAGGTATTGCCGCACACACAGCTGGGGATCAGCTGACGTTACTGAACCCCAATAACAGAGGAGCGACTGTTGACTGTGCACACAGCACTTCCAGGCACCAACTGGCGGTGTTAGAGCCCAGGGACAGCAGGAGGAGCAGAGGAACAGAGTGTAGGCCGAAGCCTGATTGGAGCAAGTTGAAAGGAAACCTTTAACCCCCCCCCCCAAGACGTTTGTAGCTGAAAGAGCCATGTTGTGCAGCACTAAGGATGCAAAAGGAAAAGGTTGCTCTTTTAATTATGCTCCTTGCAAACACCGAAGTAAACACTAAAAATGTGTCCCTTTATACCGTTAAACCGTTCCGGAGGTGCGAATTTCCTTCGTAATGGGACACAGCACAGCTGTCATTCCTATCCCCTTGATGCCGTGCGCTGCCTCCTCAGCGTTGTTTTAAGCTGCCACGGAGCCTGCGCTGTTCTGTTAGCCCTTGGCCATGCCCAATTAGCGCTGCCTGTCTTCTGACATAATTTGGTGTCAGGCTGTCAGTGCCTGTGCGTCCACGCTGCTCCAGATCCCACCTCGCAGTCTCATCTAACGTAATCCCACTGCGGGCCTTGGAACCATGGGCATGCACAGTGCATAACCTCGACTCTCACTCCCCTCCTTCCCTCTTCTTCAGACTGTGCGGTGTCACGGCCGTGGCATGCTAGGGATCAGCTGACGGCGCACAGTCTAAAGAAGGCGGAGGGAAATGAGCGAGAGCCCGAGGGGAAGATATGCACTGCGCATGCCCATGGATCCCAGGCCCGCAGTGTGACTCAATCAGAAGACACTGCGAGGCGGGATCTCGGGCACCGCGGCCGCACAGGCGCAGCCAGCCTGACACCAAATTATGTCAGAAGACAGGCAGCGCAAATAGGGCATGCCCAAGGGATAACAGAACAGCGCAGGCTCCATGACAGCTTAAAACAACGCTGAGGAGGCAGCGCATGGCACCAAGGGGGTAGGAATGACGGCTGTGCTGCGTCACATTACGAAGGAAAGTCCCAGCTCCGGGACGGTATAACGGTATCAGTGAACACATTTTATAAGTGTTAAGTTCTGCGTGTGCAAAGAGCTAAAAAAAAAGAGCTACCTTTTCCTTGTGCAGCATTACTGCTGCACAAGATGGCTCTTTCAGTAACAAACGACGGGGGGGGGGGGGGGGACAGGTTCCCTTACATTTAGGTTGTTGTGCCAGCGTGGCGGTCGCAGGACACATTGCCGGCTACACAGCTGGGGATCAGCTGACGTTACTGAAACCCAATAACACTGGGTCGTATGTTTTTACTGTGCAGCCTGCACTTCTGAGCCGCAACTGGCGGTGTTGGAGCCCAGGAATAGCAGTTCAGGTGGTAGAAAGATGAACACAGCAGGAGACCTGGATGACACCCAATTACTTAATCAGGCAGAGGAGTGGCAAATTCCTGCGAGATCCAGGCCTGGTTCATTTTCAGGAAAGTAAGCCGGTCAACGTTATCGGAGGATAGTCGCATGCGACGGTCTGTTAGTACACCACCTGCGGCACTAAAGACACGTTCCGATAAGACACTAGCCGCAGGGCAAGCCAGCACCTCCAATGCATACTGGCTTAGCTCTGGCCATGTATCCAGCTTAGAGACCCAAAACTTGAACGGGGAAGAGCCGTCTGGGAGTACAGTAAGAGGGCAAGCCATGTAGTCTGTCACCATCTGACGGAACCGTTGCCTCCTGCTGACTGGAGCCGCCGGTGATGGTGTAGACATTTGGGGCGGGCACACAAAAGTGTGCCAGAGTTGTGCCATACTGGGCTTGCCTTGGGCAGAGGCACTGCTTCTGCTCCCTCTTTGGGCAGAGCCTCCCCCACTGCCTCGACGCACTGAGCTGCTTTGTAAAGCACTAGCAGCACTCCTCTCAGTTGGACAGGAGAAGATGATGGAATTCACCAGTGTGTCGTGGTACTCCCGCAATTTACGCTCCCGGGTCAACGCAGGGATGAGGTTTTGGACGTTGTCCCGGTAGCGAGGATCGAGGAGGGTGAACACCCAATAATCAGGCATGTTGAGAATGTGGTCGATGCGGCGGTCGTTTCTCAGGCACTGCAGCATGAAATCCACCATGTGCTGCAGAGTGCCAACCGGCCCAGAAACGCTGTCCCCTGCTTGAGACATGATCTCTGCCCGCTCGTCATCACCCCACCCTCGCTGTACACACTGACCACTGGACAATTGTGTCGCTCCCTCCTCTGGACGGAGCTCTTCCTCCTCCATTGACTCCTCCTCATCCTCCTCACAAATTGGCCCCTGCGTACCCCTTTGTGAGGAACCACGTGGCGCTGACTCTCCAGAAGCTGATGGAAAAGGTGACTCCTCATCCTCCACCTCTTCCACCACATCATCCCTTAACCCTTGCAAAGTTTGCTGAAGCAGGCAGATAAGGGGGACAGTCATGCTGACTAGTGCATCATCTGCACTTGCCATCCGCGTGGAATAATCAAAAGGACGCAAAACCTGGCAGACGTCCTTCATAGTGGCCCACTCTGTGGTTGTGAAGTCTGATCGGCGCTGACTGCGACTTCTTTGCGCCTGATGCAGCTGGTACTCCATAACTGCTTGCTGCTGCTCACACAACCGCTCCAACATATGTAACGTGGAATTCCACCGGGTAGGTAGGTCACATATGATGCGGTGTTCCGGAAGGCGGAATCGGCGCTGCAGAGCAGCAATGCGGGATCTGGCCAAGCTGGAACGCCGCAAGTGAGCACACTCTAGGCGGACCTTGTGCAGCAGGGCATCAAGATCCGGATAGTCCCTCAGAAAACTCTGCACAACCAAATTGAGCACATGTGCCAGACATGGGATGTGAGTGAGGTTGCCAAGGGCCAAAGCTGCCACCAGATTTCGGCCATTGTCACACACTACCATGCCTGGCTGGAGATTCGCTGGCAGTAACCACACATCGCTCTCCTGCTTTATAGCATTCCAGAGCTCCTGCGCTGTGTGGCTTCGATGCCCCAATGAAACTAGTTTCAAGACGGCCTGCTGACGTTTGGCCACGGCTGTGCTCATGTCGGTCATAGGTAAACGTTCACGGGTCCATGTGGGGGTGGACTGTGACGGATCCTGCAGAGAGGAATCAGAGGAACTGGTGTAAGAGGAGGAGTCGATGCGTACAGACTGGATTCCTGCAATCCTTGGAGTGGGCAGGACACGTCCTGCGCCACTCGCACGATCTGTACCTGGCTCAACAACATTAACCCAATGGGCAGTGAGGGAAACATATCGCCCCTGTCCATGCTGACTGGTCCACGCATCGGTGGTGAGGTGGACCTTGCTACTGACGGCGTTCAGTAGCGCATGTTTTATGTTTGCCTCAACATGCCTGTGCAGGGCAGGGACAGCCTGCCTGCTGAAGTAAAAGCGGCTGGGCACCTTGTACTGTGGGACTGCCAATGCCATCAAGTCACGGAAGCTGTCAGTCTCCACCAGCCTGAACGAGAGCATTTCCAGGGACAACAGTTTGGCAATGCCTGCATTCAGAGCCTGTGCTCGGGGGTGGTTGGCCGAGAATGCCCGCCTTTTCTCCCATGCCTGTACTACCGATGGCTGTAGAGTAGACTGGGAGTGTGAGGATGACTGGGAAGGTGGTGCTGTGGGTGGAATTACACAAGGTCTCTGGGAGGAAGCCAAACCAGCTGTGCGTGAGCTGGAGGAAGAGGCAACACGAGCTGAAGAGGTGGTAGCTGCCGCTGTTGGTTGGCCTACATCTTCAGTGTGTTTCTGTAACTCCACCGCGTGCCTGGTCCGCACATGTTTCCACATATTTGTGGTATTGAGGTTGCTGACATTTTTCCCTCTTTTTACTTTATGATGACACAGCTTGCATTTGACAAAACAAATGTCATCTGCAACTGTGTCAAAAAAGGACCAGGCACTGCAAGTCTTGGGAGCGCCCTTTTTGGCTTTGGAAAGAGACAGGCTCCTAACGGGTGCCAAAGTGGAGGCTACAGGCTCCGCAGTCTTCCCCCTCCCTCTCCCTCTTTGGCCCGTAAGAGGAAGCTCTTCCTCTGAGCTGCTCCCACCACCTTCCTGTTCCTCACGCCACGATGGGTCAAGGACCTCATCATCTCCACTACCCTCTGCCACCAACTGCTCCTCCTGGGTAGTCTCAGCAGCACAGTACGCACGAGAAAGCGGCACCTGAGTTTCATCATCAGATGCGTACTGCGCTGTGGTCACCGGAGGCACTGGCCCACCTGCCTCTTCAGAGTCAGAGAGAAAAAGGTGTTGGGCATCACTGCACACTGCCTCTTCTTCCATTTCTCCAATGCTGCTTGGCTGGCCCCCTGTTTCCAAGCCAAGAGATTCAGAGAACAGAAGTAGAGACGGCTCCTGTCCTGGGCTCTCTGACTGCCTGGCCAATTTGGCAGGTGGTGAAGAGACAGATGGCTGCTCTCCAGTGCTCTGTGCCTGAGAGGATGTGGCACTAACTGAAGTCGATGCCGAGGCGTTAGCTGCCATCCACCCGACAACGGCTTCAATTTGGTCTTCACGCAGCAGCGGTGCACGGCACTCTCCGACAAAGCTGCGCATGAAGGACTGTTCCCTGCTGAAACTGAGTGACGACGAGTCACCGGCGCCCGCAGCAGGCACAGAATCACCACGTCCTCTCCCTGCTCCTCTCCCTGCTCCGCGCCCACGCCCACGTGCCTTACTCCCTGCCCTCTTCATCTTGGTTGACAGATAAAGATAAGCAGAAAAGTACTAAGGCCTTAGTGTGCTTATTCCTGTAATGCTCCTCCTAACAGGTGTAAGAAACACTAATGTTGTAAATTGTGGACTAAACTTTATTATTTTGCAAATGTGGCCTACACAAGTGTAAGTTGTGTTTGGTGAACTTAACCTTTTTTTTGGTGCAGATCGGGCTACAGAGCTAGTTTAAATCACACGGAGACCGTGCAGACAGCCGTAAACGGCGCTGCAAGGCCAAGAAACCCTCCTCTCGGTTATCCTATATAGTGTTTTTCCACTATTTAGCTGGATACGAGTGGAAAGACACTAATAGGAATTTTTTTTTTCAAATTTTAAACTGGCTGCACTATTTGAAAAAAAGGAAATTGTTTTTCAAGGTATGAGGCAGTAACGCACCCTGAGCTGAATCCAACCGGCTATGGCTGCACACAGACTACAGGGCGAGCTGCGCTCACACAGAGACCGTGCAGACAGCCGTAAACGGCGCTGCAAGGCCAAAAAACCCTCCTCTAGGTTATCCTATATAGTGTTTTTCCACTATTTAGCTGGATACGAGTGGAAAGACACTAATAGGAATTTTTTTTTTCAAATTTTAAACAGGCTGCACTATTTGAAAAAAAGGAAAATTTTTCTCAAGGTATGAGCCAGTAACGAACCCTGAGCTGAATCCAACCGGCTATGGCTGCACACAGACTACAGGGCGAGCTGGGCTCACACGGAGACCGTGCAGACAGCCGTAAACGGCGCTGCAAGGCCAAAAAACCCTCCTCTCGGTTATCCTATATAGTGTTTTTCCACTATTTAGCTGGATACGAGTGGAAAGACACTAATAGGAATTTTTTTTTTCAGATTTTAAACAGGCTGCACTATTTGAAAAAAAGGAAAATTTTTCTCAAGGTATGAGCCAGTAACGAACCCTGAGCTGAATCCAACCGGCTATGGCTGCACACAGACTACAGGGCGAGCTGGGCTCACACGGAGACCGTGCAGACAGCCGTAAACGGCGCTGCAAGGCCAAAAAACCCTCCTCTAGGTTATCCTATATAGTGTTTTTCCACTATTTAGCTGGATACGAGTGGAAAGACACTAATAGGAATTTTTTTTTTCAAATTTTAAACAGGCTGCACTATTTGAAAAAAAGGAAAATTTTTCTCAAGGTATGAGCCAGTAACGAACCCTGAGCTGAATCCAACCGGCTATGGCTGCACACAGACTACAGGGCGAGCTGGGCTCACACGGAGACCGTGCAGACAGCCGTAAACGGCGCTGCAAGGCCCAAAAACCCCCCTCTAGGTTATCCTATGTAGTGTTTTTCCACAATAGAGCTGGAGACTGGTGGAAAAACACTAATAGGAAATTTGAGAAAAAATGTGCAGCAGGCTGCACTAAGAGCAAAAAAGAACAACTGTGTGAGGCAGTGTGAACCCCCCCTGAGCTGAATACAACCGGGTATATGGCTGCACACAGACTACAGAGTGAGCTGCACACACACACACACACAGAGACCTTGCAGAACGCTGTTAAAACAGCGCTGCAAGGCAAGAGCAAGGTGAACAGTGAAGAACACACAGCGTTTTGCTAAATTAGCCTTTGGAAAGGAAAATAAAGCAATTAGCTAGCTCGACTGGCCCTCAGTTAGAACACAGCGTCCTGTCCCTAACTGAAATCACAGCAGAGTGAGCGCAAAATGGCGGCAGCGCTTTTTTATAGTGCAGAGTGACATCATTTCAGCAGCCAATCCCAGCCTTGCCAGTACTTACATGCCCACCATGCTAAACAGGATGTGCCCACACTTTCATTCATTCCTCATTGGCTGCTGCGTTCAATTTGAATTCTGGGAACTTCCGATTCCGGTATCCGATACGCGGGAAGTATCGGAATTCAGTATCGGAATTCCGATACCGCAAATATCGGCCGATACCCGATACTTGCGGTATCGGAATGCTCAACACTAATGATCGCAGAATAATCTCCATGGTGAAGAAAACCCCTTCACAACAGCCAACCAAGAGATCAACACTCTCCAGGAGGTCGGCATATCAATATCCAAATCTACTATATAAAGCTGAATGTGTGTGTGTATGTGTGTATGTCCGGGATTGGCATCTGCACCGTCGCAGCTACAGCCACAAAATTTTGTACAGTCACACGTCTGGACCCCGAGAGCGTCATAGGCTATGTTGTGAGGCGAAATTTTAACCCCGCGCGTTCCAATTCACCAAACTATTTTGCCCCTATCTACATAATGGGGAAAAAAGTGAAAGGAAAAGTGTTGGAGGCGTCGCAGTTACAGAAACAAAATTTTGCACAGTCACATGTCTGGACCCTGAGAGCGTCATAGGCTAAGTTGTGAGGTGAAATTTTAACCCTGCGCTTTCCAATTCACCAAACAATTTTGCCCTTATCTACATAATGGGGAAAAGTGAAAGGAAAAGTGTTGGAGGCAAATTGACAGCTGCCAGATGTGAACAAGGGGGACTTAAAGAATGAGAGTGATGGCACAAAAGAGTATATACCGATCAGTTGCTAAGGTGGGGCCCCGACATGAGATAATCACCACACATGGGGATATGAACACACACACAAAATGCGCCACACACTACCACGTGCTTGAACACATATACCACCCTCAGCACACATTTCACCACACATACACCAACCTCGCCACATAAAAGTCGAAACACAAAAGTCGCCGCTCAAAACTCACCACGCGCAAAACTCGCCACATGCAAAAACTAGGCTCACGCAAAACTCGCCACAAGTGCAAAACTCACCTCATGGAAAACTCGCCACACGCAAAACTTGCACACGCGGAAAAATTGCCACATGCACAAAATTTGCAACACATGCAAAAGTTGCCTCACACTAAACTTGCACATACTCAAAAGGCACCAGACATAAAACTCACCACGCGCAAAACTCGCCATGCGCAAAACTTGCTACACTAACCTGTCACATGCAACTCGACACACAAAAAGTTGCTACACGCATGTTGCCACACAAAACTCATCTCACAAAAGTCGCTACATGCTTGTCGCCACACACAACTCAACACACACAACTTGACAAACGAAACTCGCCCTAAAACACACACAAGTCTGGTATTAGCCTTCAAAAATAAAAATCTGATTAATAAGCAGACAAACTACAAGAGCAACAAATGTACCATATAGGAAATACAGCAGCTGTCAGTCACATGACCTGTCTATTATGTGTATGTGTGAGCTAATATATACTGCCAGGGGGAGGGCTTCCTGTTGGCTGGGGATTTATCAGGCTGCCAATTTATCTTACAAATACTGAGTTAAAAATACTGAGCAAATAACGTGTTAACGAGGTCTAATACAGGAGATCACACAGGTATATACTATATACAGGGGAGATGACACACAGATATATACTATATACAGGAGAGATGACACACAGGTATATACTATATAGAGGAGGAGATGACATACAGGTACATACTATATACAGGAGGAGATGACATACAGGTATATACTATATACAGGAGGAGATGACACACAGGTATATACTATATACAGGAGCAGATTACCTACAGGTATATACTATATACAGGAGGAGATGACATACAGGTATATGCTATATATAGAACATGACATACAGGTATATACTATATACAGGAGGAGATGACATACAGGTATATACTATATATAGAAGGAGATGACATACAGGTATATACTATATATAGGAGGAGATGACATACAGGTATATACTATATATAGGAGGAAATGACATACAGTTATATACTATATATAGGAGGAGATGACATACAGGTATATACTATATACAGGGGAGATGACACACAGCAGGTATATACTATATACAGGGAGATGACATACAGGTATATACTATATACAGGAGATGACATACAGGTGTATACTATATATAAGGGAGATGACAAACATGTATATACTGAGGTGAAAATGAGAGGTGTGAGGTGAAAATGAAAAGGTGTGAGTGCAAAATGAGAGGAGTGAGGGAAAATAGTGGAGTGATCGGAAAATGACAGATGTGAGGTCGAAATGACAAGTGTTAGGGGGGAATGAGAGGAGTGAGGGGGAAAATGAGAGGTGTGAGTGAGAAAATGAGAGATGTGAGGGGGAAAATTAAAGATGTGATTGGGAAAATGAAAGGCGTGATGGGAAAATAAGAGAAGTGACGTGCTATAACTAACCACAGATATTTACTATGCCCAGGCAACGCTGGGCTCTTCAGCTAGTCTACCATAAAGAGAAGACTGCATGAAAATAAATACAGAGGGTTCACTGCACGGTGCAGCCACTCATAATAATAATAAATAATAATCTTTATTTTTATATAGCGCTAACATATTCCGCAGCGCTTTACAGTTTTGCACACATTATCATCACTGTCCCCATTGGGGCTCACAATCTAGAATAAGAATCAAGAATAAAAAGGCTAGACTGGACTTTGATAAAAACATCTAAAAAAGCCAGCACAGTTCTGGAAGAACATTCTTTGGACAGATGAAACAAAGCTCAACCTCTACCAGAATGATGAAAAGAGAAAAGTATGGCAAAGTCGTGGTACAGCTCATGATCCAAAGCATACCACATCATCTGTAAAACACGGCAGAGGCAGTGTGATGGCTTGGGCATGCATGGCTGCCAGTGGCACTGGGTCACTAGTATTTATTGATGATGTGACACAGGACAGAAGCAGCCGAATGAATTCTGAGGCATTCAGAGCCATACTGTGTGCTCAGATCCAGCCAAATGCGGCAAAACTGATTGTCCATCTGTAGTATGAAACGACGACCAATGACCCAAAACATAATGCCAAAGCAACCCAGGAGTTTATTAAAGCAAAGAAGTGGAATATTCTTGATTGGCCAAGTCAGTCACCTGATCTCAACCCAATTGAGCATGCATTTCACTTGTTAAAGACTAATCTTCAGACAGAAAGGCCCACAAACAAACAGCAACTGAAAACCACCACAGTGAAGGCCTGGGAGAGCATCAAAAAGGAGGAAACACAGCGTCTGGTGATGTCCATGAGTTCAAGACTTCAGGCAGTCATTGCCAAAAAAGGGTTTTCAATTAAGTACTAAAAATGAACATTTTATTTAACATTATTGAATCTGTCCAATTACTTTTGGTCCATTTAAAAACAGGGTGGTACATGTTAAAGAGCTGAAATTCCTAAACCAATTTTAATGTGGATGCCCTCAAATGAAAGCTGAAAGTCTGAACTTCAAGTGCATCTGAATTGTTTTGTTTAAAATTCATTGTGGCAATGTCTATAACCAAAATTAGAAAAATGTTGTCTCTGTCCAAAAATATATGGACCTAACTGTACATACATACATACATATTCTAGAATACCCAATGCGTTAGAATCGGGCCACCATCTCATTGTTTCTATAAATAGCTGGCTCCACCTGAGCAGCTTCACAGCCAATTTTTAGTCAAAAGAATATTACTGCGTCTTGGTGTTTTTATTGGTTAGCTAAAGTGGGTTTTGTGTCACCATGAAACTAGGAGAGGAGTGATTCACTAATTTACCAATTAAACTAGGAAGGGAGTGATTTACATATTTGACAACGGAACTATTAGGGAAGTGATTCACTAATTTACCAATGAATCTAGGAAAGGAGTGATTCACTAATGTATCAATGAATCTTGGAAAGGAGTGATTCACTAATGTATCAATGAATCTAGGAAAGGAGTGATTCACTAATGTATCAACTAATCTAGGAAAGGAGTGATTCACTAATTTACCAACGAATCTAGGAAAGGAGTGATTCACTAATGTATCAATGAATCTAGGAAAGGAGTGATTCACTAATGTATCAACGAATCTAGGAAAGGAGTGATTCACTAATTTATCAATGAAGCTGGGAAAGGAGTGATTCACTAATGTATCAATGAAACTAGGAGAGGAGTGATTCACTAATGTATCAATGAAACTAGGAGAGGAGTAATTTACTAATTTATTAATAACATTTAGAGGGTTGACGAATTATTACTGACAGGCTTTAATTACAGAGGACTTTGCTGATATGATTTCAGTAGTAGGGAATAATATGACCAGGAACAGTAATATTTCTCTATGGACTTATTATTAGCTATGACTGAAGTAATATCAGCCCCCTATAGACATAACATGGGCATACAGAGTTTATATTAGACACTAAAGAAGTCACCTGTGTGACTATATTACAGAAGTAATGTGGAGCGCTCCCAGACGCAGGGCCGCGGGGTACTCGGTACCGGTTCTTTCTGTCTCGGTGCTGGGGTTGTCACGGTGGCTGGACCCGGTCCGTGACCCTGCCAATGGGATGTCCAATGAAAGGGTGAGGAAAGTTTGTCAGGGGTTCGTGACGCCACCTGTGGTATTCGGTCAGGGCGACTGACGCTGCTTGGGGTCCGCTGGGGTGATGGAATGGCAGCTAGATGGTATACCTTCCCACAGGTGAAGTATATCCCCAGGGCTTCCCAGTAGTGTTGGTGGCGATGATGTGAGGTGCAGTTAATAACGAGGACACAGGGTTGAAGTCTCTTTACCTTTTTACAGAAGACTTCGGCATCCGCAATCCAGAGCACTGCTAACAGGCCTGGCTGAGTCCGGACGTTCTGAAGGCACACCCAGAGTTCCCTTTGCAGGTGGAAATAAGTGCCTACCAACTAGCGCCTGTGTGTTGTAGTCCTTCCCTGCTGAGCATTCGGGATAGTCCTCACAACTTTCGTATTCGTTCTTTCTCTTCTCCGTCCCCCAAGTTTATCTGGCTAGGAAGCACCCGTATGACGGGTTGGCTCGTAGCCATTCTGGGACCCTAGAGACGCCCCTCTCCACGTTTGCCCCTATGTCTGCTTAGGTGATGTAAGGTAGACAGCCAACCTATAATCAACTGTCCTGCCGCTGTTTGAAGTAATGCTTGGAGTGTTTCACTTCCTCGGCGTTCCGGCCACCGGCTACGCGCCTCAGTAGGATGTTGCCGATCTCGGGGCACGACTCCTACTGGTTTATCTCCTTGAGCTGCAATTTAGTTTCTCACTTCTCCACAATATCCTTCACTTCGTGTCCTTCCTTAGGATGCCACCGCAAGGTAGTGCAGGCGCGGCTCCATAACTGTCTGTCCTTTCTGCTAGGTACCTGCCAGGAACCCACCCCTGACAGGTCCTCCCTGGAGCTCTCCCAGGCTGCGTTCTCCCTCACTTCCCATCCAACCCCCAGTTTTACCAAAGTGTGAGGAGTGACCTAATACATAGTGCCTTTTGCTCCCCCTGGTGGCTGGAGTGTGAAGTGTAATGCGTGACTGTGATACCTGGTTAGGTGAACTCCTTTAGTGCAATCAGACAAAACATCACTCCCCTTAGTGGCAGAGCAATATTACTGCAATGACCAGGACTCTGGGGCGCTGCAAATATAAGCCTGTATCAGCCACTGATATGAGCCTTGTACTGTGTGCGATTAACTTAAAGGGGTTCTCTGGGCTAAATGTAATGTTGCCCAGAGGCATTGATTCCCCCCCCCAAAAAAAAAAAAAATTGATGATCAATGATTTTCAGCATGGATTCAGTCAGCTACAGATGTGATACCGTCACAGTTCACCAACCACGGATGATGAAAACAGGCCATGATGTAATATTTGATTTATCTGAAAACTGCAGGTGTTTTTTTGGGGTGGAGATGTTTGGACAGGAGGTGGATTATTTCAATTTCCACCTCTGGCAGCAGAAAAGCTAAAGTTGTCGTTCCCTGAGACTGTTGTGTGCATTTTGCTGCAAGGTTCCTAAAGGTTCTAAAACCAAAATATCATCTCGGAATTGTCGGGTGTTAAAATTCAGCAAAAACTGTGCTACCATTAGAAATTTCACCACCTACTCATTCTTTATGAAATCTCTTGTCACATCACACATTTCATCTCTACACGGATTCTTGTCCTTCAGGAAAATCGGCCCCCATCTAGAATCATTCTTCTCGGTGACAGCGACGAGCGTCATCTGGCAGAATCTTCTCAGTTGAGTGTGATTAAAAGCACACATACAGCCCACCGGCAGACACACACACACCATCACATCTAAACAATGCTCGTCCCGAAAGCATATATGACAATGTTGTGATTACTGCAAATGATGAAACCGTTGAAGATGATCAAGCAATAATTTCCTATATTAATATGTGGAATATAGGCATATCGCACGGTAATGTGCACATCAGTGCCTGCGGTAAGCAGACTGCTCTGGAGTGCAAAATGTGCAGAAATAGCACCATTCTTTTGCGTGGACATGTCTGGTATTTCAAAGCCAGCCTATTCAAAGAAAAGGGTTTTACGCCGCCACCGCCACCCGCTTTTCCCTGCTATACTTACCTGTCCTCGGCGTCCCGGCATGGCTCTGCTGCTGCGGCGTCCCTCCTCCAGCACTCGCTCCCGGCGTCAGCTGATCGTCGGGTGCGCGCTCACGCTGGCTTTCGTTCTGCGCATGCGCACCTCTAGCCTCTTACTAACGCTGTCTGCCCTGTCCACTCTATGATCCTGGAGGACCCTCTCCACCCGGAAGTAAGCTCTTGCGCTGCTATTTCTTCCTGTCTGCTCCTTGCCTCTGTGCCTGATGATCACTTGTGCTTCGCAAGTGCTCCTGGTCACACGTAATCTCTGTGCATCTTTTGTGCTCTGATCTTGTGCTTTGTTATTTGTCTTTCTGCAGTTCCTGCGTCAGTCCTTGGCGTCGGTTACTCAAGTTCCAGTCTCGTTACTGTTCCTGTGTTTCCAGCTCTCCTTGTGTTTCTAGTGGTACCGTGTTACTTCTAGTCCCCGTCTCCCTGCGGTTCTCTTGTGTCTTTTCCTCCTTGGTCCTCCAGCTTCCGTGGCGATAGTCCCTTACGTTCCTGCCCCTAACACTCGCTGTATAGGTGTGGTCAACCTGGTCAGCTCGTCCGTGAGGGGATCATCGTCACGTCTCAGAGGGTCCACCTTTTTCCTAGAGATCCTCACAAAGGGGTTTAGTGGTAGTATTATGCATGGCCTGTGAAAAATAATGGTGCTGTTTTTGAACAAAAAATGTCCAATTTTATATGCCATATCATAAATGTACTTACATGCTGCGTTCAGGCACCCATTCAGTGGCGCCATTGGAGCTTACATCCCTATATGTGGCCGTAGACTTTAATGATGACGACAGAGTCTATGACCCTGCCGGCGAATGCACCCACATCTAGTGGATTTGGATGTAAGCAGTGAGCATGCAGCCCCGACGCGCGCTCATACCCTCCACTGCCTGCACAGACACCAACAAATCCCCGCAGGATACAGTGAGGACTCATAAGTGTGCAGTCACACAGAGTGACTGCAGACTTATCAGTTTTGACCAGACAACCCCTTTAATCTAACACTAAAGATGTTTTTTGAAGCACACATCTGAAGATGGCCTAATACTTGCTTAAAAACGCACCATATCATAAAGGACCTCTTTACAATCCTGCGGTACAGTGCACATGCATTTCTACAATATTAAATGTGACTTCCGTTTAACGTAAGCTTTTTTTTTTTAAATAAAAGGAAACTGTTAAACAGAATGTCTTTTAGCCAACCTACCCAAGAAAGTCATTCTCCAGCCCAGCAAGAATACAATACCATAGATGATACCATAGATGTACCATAGTAAAAAAAAAAAAAAATCAGTAAAATGCTTTCAGAGGTATTTGCTTGTTAAAGCTCTCAGCAAAGGTCATACAGAGTCTCTAGCTGATTCTCCTAATAAAAGCTTTGAAGAGAGGAAATTCTGCTAGCACGAAGGAAAAGATAAGACCAAAAAAAAGGAAGACGTTGATCCCTATACAGGGATATCAAATGAAAGTTCAGTTCCTTGACAAAAGTTTTCTTTTAATTTCTACCTCATTTAAAATGGTCCGAACTGTATAAAAAAAATAGCTCCCACCTTTAATGTAATGCATGACACCAATTATGCGAGGTTGAGTGCATGGCTCCTGCATACGCAGCACACATCTTGTATTAGAAACATTTTTAATTAGACCTTGGCATCATTAGTAAGTGTTGTGTGTGGCCCATCATTAGTAGCAGACTAACACAGACTACAGAGAATCGGGGATTTTCTGTTGTGTATTCCGAGACAGAATGTGACCAAGTTCTAATCAATGTCAAACAATGGCTGAAGCCGAAGAAACATTTGACTTCTCAAATACACATTATATCCTTTGGTTGCGTTATAAGTTTGTGAGCTATACACAACAAAATACTAAACCAGTATTATGTCAGGTTCCTCCCTCTGCAGGTTAAATCTCTAATTTACAGTTGTCTCTGAGCTGGTGGGTGGAGACATGCATACACAAGAGATTCCTACTCTGTTGTTTCTATGTCACTCATTTAAAGAAGAATCAGCACAGAGTCCTTTATACGACTGTACTAACTAGTGTAGCTGTGAATCCAGCATGCACTGAAATAAACACATTTTAGAAGGCAGCAAAATGATCTTCATATCTCTGTGCCCCCTAACTCTCCATAAACTTCAAAAGGCAGCTAAAATCTGATACCTCAGTGAGCTTGGCAGACTGTCTTTTCTTGAATAAGACAGATTTCAGCCTTTTTTTTTTAGAGTTAAAGGCGGATTCAGTAAGAAAGGGCATATGTCTCTGAAAAAAAAATTAGAGAATTTTCTTATAATCGTTTGTGCTATTAAATTATGTGAATTTTACTAAAACGACAATCGAACTACATCCTCTCTACAGTGCCAATTGTGCCACACAATACAGAAACACCAGGTGTTTTCTTTCCTTATACCTAAGGGTATATTTACATGTATAGAAGCTTCTTCAGTTCCATTCATCTATCTGATTGGAATTGTTTTGGTGGGAAAGAGATTTGGTCAAAAAGATTTGTACTACCTCGGTTTAGCACCCACGTTTGTACTCCATGGCAGACGATCCATGGCAGTACAAAATTCCTCAGTTGGCATTCGAAAGCTGGCATCCTTGGCGTCTCTCGTAATTACTAGGTCACCATGACCACATGATGTCTAATAAATAGGCCTCATATGGCGCTATCATGCATGACAACATGACTTCGTGACTAGGGTTGAGCGAAATAGATCGGCACTTTTCAAAAGTCGCCGACTTTTAGCAAAGTCGGGTTTCGTGAAACCCGACCCGATCCCACTCTGGAATCGGGTCGGCGGTCGGCGATCTGTACTCCAAAGTCGGGTTTCGTCTTTTATATATATATGTCATAGAGACACATATATATATATATATATATATTTATATATATACAGTGGGGCAAAAAAGTATTTAGTCAGTCAGCAATAGTGCAAGTTCCACCACTTAAAAAGATGAGAGGCGTCTGTAATTTACATCATAGGTAGACCTCAACAATGGGAGACAAACTGAGAAAAAAAAATCCAGAAAATCACATTGTCTGTTTTTTTAACATTTTATTTGCATATTATGGTGGAAAATAAGTATTTGGTCAGAAACAAAATTTCATCTCAATACTTTGTAATATATCCTTTGTTGGCAATGACAGAGGTCAAACGTTTTCTGTAAGTCTTCACAAGGTTGCCACACACTGTTGTTGGTATGTTAGCCCATTCCTCCATGCAGATCTCCTCTAGAGCAGTGATGTTTTTGGCTTTTCGCTTGGCAACACGGACTTTCAACTCCCTCCAAAGGTTTTCTATAGGGTTGAGATCTGGAGACTGGCTAGGCCACTCCAGGACCTTGAAATGCTTATTACGAAGCCACTCCTTCCTTGCCCTGGCGGTGTGCTTTGGATCATTGTCATGTTGAAAGACCCAGCCACGTTTCATCTTCAATGCCCTTGCTGATGGAAGGAGGTTTGCACTCAAAATCTCACGATACATGGCCCCATTCATTCTTTCATGCACCCGGATCAGTCGTCCTGGCCCCTTTGCAGAGAAACAGCCCCAAAGCATGATGTTTCCACCACCATGCTTTACAGTAGGTATGGTGTTTGATGGATGCAACTCAGTATTCTTTTTCCTCCAAACATGACAAGTTGTGTTTCTACCAAACAGTTCCAGTTTGGTTTCATCAGACCATAGGACATTCTCCCAAAACTCCTCTGGATCATCCAAATGCTCTCTAGCAAACTTCAGACGGGCCCGGACATGTACTGGCTTAAGCAGTGGGACACGTCTGGCACTGCAGGATCTGAGTCCCTGGTGGCGTAGTGTGTAACATATGGTAGGCCTTGTTACATTGGTCCCAGCTCTCTGCAGTTCATTCACTAGGTCCCCCCGCGTGGTTCTGGGATTTTTGCTCACCGTTCTTGTGATCATTCTGACCCCATGGGGTGGGATTTTGCGTGGAGCCCCAGATCGAGGGAGATTATCAGTGGTCTTCTATGTCTTCCATTTTCTAATTATTGCTCCCACTGTTGATTTCTTCACTCCAAGCTGGTTGGCTATTGCAGATTCAGTCTTCCCAGCCTGGTGCAGGGCTACAATTTTGTTTCTGGTGTCCTTTGACAGCTCTTTGGTCTTCACCATAGTGGAGTTTGGAGTCAGACTGTTTGAGGGTGTGCACAGGTGTCTTTTTATACTTCATATTTCATCAAAGGATAATAAAAGAAGCGGCACTCACCAGTTTGCTGAAAAAAGTGTCTGTCTGTTAATGCAGCCTTAATCCATGCTTACAGGCTATTCAGACACGTTGCAGGTGATTGTGAGGGTGCGGGGAGTGAAGGAGGACGACGGCCGTTTCGTGCAATCAGCACTTCGACGGGTCCATGTGGAAGTGCTGATTGCACGAAACGGCCGTCGTCCTCCTTCACTTCCCGCACCCTCACAATCACCTGCAACGTGTCTGAATAGCCTGTAAGCATGGATTAAGGCTGCATTAAAGACACTTTTTTCAGCAAACTGGTGAGTGCCGCTTCTTTTATTATCCTTTGATGAAATATGAAGATTACTGTTACTTATTGAGCAGAGCACCGTATCCAGTAGCTTTATCTGGAAAACGCAATTGGTATATATCGGTGAAATAAGCAAAGGGGCATAGAACCAGAAGGCGAGCCCTGGTGCTGTTCCAATCTCTATGTTTGTCATGTCTTTTTATACTGATAACAAGTTTAAACAGGTGCCATTACTACAGGTAATGAGTGGAGGAAAGAGGAGACTCTTAAAGAAGAAGTTACAGGTCTGTGAGAGCCAGAAATCTTGACTGTTTGTTTCTGACAAAATACTTATTTTCCACCATAATATGCAAATAAAATGTTAAAAAAACAGACAATGTGATTTTCTGGATTTTTTTTCTCAGTTTGTCTCCCATAGTTGAGTTCTACCTATGATGTAAATTACAGACGCCTCTCATCCTTTTAAGTGGTGGAACTTGCACTATTGCTGACTGACTAAATACTTTTTTGCCCCACTGTATATATATATATATATATATATATATATATATATATATATATATATTTACTTCAGCGCGATAATGTTGAAAAGCCGGTAATTCAATTGCTGGCTTTTCATTTCTCCTGCCTAAACCCGACATGATATGAGACATGGTTTACACACAGTAAACCATGTCATATTCACCTTTTTTTTGCATATTACACACTAATAATGTTAGTAGTGTGTATGTGCAAAATTTCGGCGCTCTAGCTATTAAATTTAAGGGTTAAATCGCGGAAAAAATTAATCTCCATTATTAATCTGGCTTAATGTCACCTTACAATAACAAGGTGGCATTAACCCTTCATTACCCCATATCCCACCGCTACACGGGAATGGGAAGAGAGTGGCCAAGTGCCAGAATAGGCGCATCTTCCAGATGTGCCTTTTCTGGGGTGACTGGGGGCAGGTGTTTTTAGCCAGGATGGGGGGGCAATAACCGTGGACCCTCTCCAGGCTATTAATATCTGCCCTCAGTCACTGGCTTTACTACTCTGGCGGAGAAAATTGTTAAAACTATTAAAAGTCTCTCATCCTACTATCTACTAAAAAGTGACAAACTCTAGAAAGCAGCTGTCTGTTCCTTTCAGAGAAATCTCTGGTTTGTCTAAATATCCTAAGTTATGTGTCAAAGTTTGTTAAAGATTGAGACTGTGACTTTTAAGGTAGCTACCTTCAAAGCATGGGGCTGTAGAATTAGCTTGAGAATTGAAGGTAATTTGAATATGTAACGTGCTAGGGCCGCGGGGTACTCGATATCGGGTCCGGTACTTAAAGGGATGTGTCACGGCGGCGGCGACCCGATCCGTGGCCTTGGGTGCCCATGTTAAAGGGAAAGTCTTTAAAGGAGTTATGAATAAAGTTTGTGTTCATGATGCCACCTGTGGTTCTTGGTCAGTGATGACCGATGCTGCTTAAAGGGGACCGCTGGGTGATGTTATGGCAGCTAAGATGGCATAGCTTCCCACAGGTGAAGCTGGATCCCCAGGGCTTCCGGTATGGAGATGAAGATGGTGAGTAGTGTAGCTAAAACCAAGGACACATGTTTGCAGTCTCTTTACATGGTTTATTGAAGAATTCAGGCAGCCACACTCCAGGGTCCCGTATTACAGGTACAGGTCCAGCCATCTTGGAAGTGAGTTCGGAGTCCCCTTTACCAGGTGGCGTTAGAAGCCTTCCCTCTAGCGTTGTGGTGTAGTTCCTTGCTGCCCTAGGCCTTTCACAAGGTCCTCACGTGTTCTCTCTGTCCTTCTTGAAGTTAGGACACTATCCTGAATGGCAGGTGGCTCAAGCCTTTTTACAGGGTCTCTATCATGACCCGGGCTCTATGCACCACTGTGTCTCCAGCTGTCAGGGCGGACAGGTAATATATAATCCAGCTGTCCTGCCGGTTTCTGCTGTGAGCCGTGGAGTTCCTCACAACCTTGATCTTCCGTCTACCGTTGTCTGCATTCTGTAGGGAGGTAGCCCAGTCGTAGCTGTCCTCCCCAGTTCTCACTCTCCTGCTCTTCACTTTTCCTACATCTCTCTACAAATTGTTCGGCTTTCTCCTTCTTTCTTTCCAGGAGCTGCAGCACTTTCTCGTGGCTGCACAGCCCATCTGCTTCCTTCTCCTCTGTCTCTTTGACAGGAACTACCTGAACTTTCCCTCCAGACCAGAATATATATAGGGGAGCCACCCACAAGCTGGATCATTGCTCCCCCTTCTGGCCTGGAGTGTGAACATGTTGTATGGTTGTATGTACCTGGTAAAGATCCTTTCTCTCTTCCAAGCATGACATGACTCTCCCCGTGAGGAAAGGAATGCCACTGTCACAACCAGGACCCTGGGGTGTCACAAATACTTTTCCCCAGGGCCTATGCGTCTTCCTACTTCAACTTGGTGGTCTCCACAAGAAGAAACTGCACAACCTAAACTTTTATCAAAAGCCTCTCAACCAACCTATCTCAGTCCCTATCACTTTCTGATGATATGATTGGGTATGTTAACCCAAAAGCAGCGATGGCTGGTTGGCTAGACGGTTGGTTGGCTGGATAGTTGGTTGGCTGGTCAGTTGGTTGGCTGGTCGGTCAGTTGGTAGGCTGGTCAGTTGGTTGGCTGGTTGGTTGGTTGGCTGGTCGATTGGTTGGCTGGTCGATTGGTTGGCTGGTCGGACAGTTGGTAGGCTGGTCAGTTGGTTGGCTGGTCTGTTGGTTGGCTGGTCGATTGGTCATTCAATCATTCTAGAAATCTTACTTTGTGTGGCAAAGCTTGTTAAAGAGTTAAGATCTTAATTGAGGAAACCTTGCTGCCAAGGAGCATGATCTGGCCTTTAAGACTCCATTAGCCAGCTTGGCAGTCTCAAAAAAGAGAACCAGTGCCCCCTAAACATCCTATTCTGGTGACATGTCTATTTTGTGCTTCCTTGTGTATATCTAATATTAAACAACGGCAGTCACTGGCTGTCTACAGTCCAATAAAGCTTACAATATATTGTGGAAAAAAAACAACACCTATTGATTGAGGCAAACATCTCAATACGCAACTGTCAAAAAACAATATCCTAAATAAGCTGACCTTTAAGATAACAATGATCCAGATCCAGTGATAAACATTTTCCCACTGACATTTTTCACAGGGTCTCGTATGCTTCAGTTTCCCAGCAATATGCACTGTAGACGTTGTATTGCTACATCGCTTGTGTAATATATGAAGAATATTAACGCTCTGTGCTGCCTGCTCAGCATTATTCCAGTGCAATCCATGCTATTTTATTGCCAACTAATGCACATTACTATATTACAATCTCCAAGATGTACAAAGCTACATTATGGCAGCACCTGATTAAAATCACATTATACCCTGCCCTTTAAGTAGTAAACACTATAAAAAGGGTTAAACTTTAATTTCCACAGGAAAGGCCAAAATCTGCCCAATGGAGTCCTTAGTTACCAATCACAAGAATGGAGTCCTAATGCTCCCTTTGCGAATGTTGCAAGAGTAAGCATATGCAACCAGGGGACTCGGCAGTTTGCAATTATTTGCTGCATACGTTCCTCAGGTTAATGTTAGAATCGGGAGTTCCATTGTCAGCTGAGAACATTTTTAGGGACTGTGCAGACAAATGACTTTTCTCGGCATTGTTACACCATTTTGTAACAGTTCCAAGAGTTGTCCGCAGGGCCTGTTTGGCTGCGATGACCGAGTTTCTTAAGGACCATGGAAGAAGGGAACTTGTCAATCTCATATGGAATTTAGTTTCCGCGGGAACATGGCAAAGACACACAAAAGCTTGGAGTGATTGGCTTCTATGTGTGATGGGTATCGTATTGGAGGCTCATCTTTATTATTGGCAATGTTTGATTACTTAGAAGTCCTGTGGCAGTGAGATGCGTCAGCTAGTAAAGTAACCATTACACATCATACTGGTAACTATTATTCATCACACTGGTAACCATTACACATCACATGGGTAACCATCACACATCAGACATCACACTTGTATCCATTACACATCACCCTGGTAACCATTGCATATGACACTGGTAACCATTGCACACCACAATGGTGACCATTGCATATCACACTGGTAACTATCACACATCACACTTGTGTCCATTACACATCACACTGGCAGCCATTACACATCACACTGGTAACCATTACACATCACACTGGCAACCATTACACATCACACTGGTAACCATTACATTACACTGGTACTAACCATTACACATCATACTGCTAACCTTTACACATCACACTGGTACTAACCATTACACATCACACTGGCAGCCATTACACATCACACTGGTAACCATTACATCACACTGGTAACCATTACACATCATACTGCTAACCTTTACACATCACACTGGTACTAACCATTACACATCATACTGGTAACCATTACATATCACACTGGCAGCCATTACACATAACACTGGTAACCATCACACATCACACTGGTAACCATTACACATCACACTGGTAACCATTACACATCACACTGGTAACCATTACACATCACACTGGTAACCATTACACATCACACGGGTAACCATCACACATCACACTTGTATCCATTACACATCACACTGGTAACCATTGCACATAACACTGGTAACCATTGCACATCAGAATGGTAATCATCGCACATCACACTGGTAACTATCACATATCACACTTGTATCCATTACACCTCACACTGGTAATCATTACACATCACACTGGTAACCATTACACATCACACTGGTAACCATTACACATCACACTGGTAACCTTTACATATCACACTGGCAGCCATTACACATCACACTGGCAGCCATTACATATCACACTGGCAGCCATTACACATCACACTGGCAGCCATTACACATCACACTGGCAGCCATTACACATCACACTGGCAGCCATTACAAATCACACTGGCAGCCATTACACATCACACTGGCAGCTCTCCTTCATGGAAAATAAGCTCTGGAGGCAGAGATATCTTCCAGGCACTGTCCTCCCCATAATTTGGAAGAGATTATTTATGTAAAGGGATAAAATATGATTTATCTACAACAAGGCACCTAATATGAGACACATGGGTATCACTTTTTCAGCATTATTTAAGCTGTGTGCCCATATTAATAGTATAGAGATCAAATGTGGTAACAGATTCCCTTTAAGGATCGGGGAATTAGTCCCTCCTCCATAAAGTGAATTTAAAGGTCTCCCGCTCAAGGCTGTATTAGTATCGGAAAATGTGTTGAGAATCTGTATAAGAAGATCAAAGACAGATGTTTTGGTAGGGCCACATGGCTATTGGCTAATAAGTTGCGAACCAAATTTTAACCAGTCAGTATGTTTGAGTATTCAGGTCTAAGGGGTTTGTGTGAAGTATTCCTTTTGCACATAGACAATTCTCCATTGACTCATAAGTTTCGGCAATAATCAAAGTTTATATTTGGGAATTTGGGTTTGTTGTGTGTGGCACGGTTGCAAAGAAAGTGAAGGTTTTAGGTAGATTTAAATCACAATGTTATAGGGGTTATATTCCACCGGATTAGCAGTCGGAGGCCCTATTTGTTAGGTAGGGAAGCATTATTACCCATTGATTTTAATTTGGTTTTAGTTGTATTTGTGATAGGACATTTGTATATTTTCTGGGCAGAATGGGCAACGAGAGTTCATCCGGTTGGAATCAACTTTGGCCATCAGAATGTTTCGGTTGTTTGGATGGGTATAAGAGGTCTACAATAGACACAAGTCCTTAATTCTGAGGTTAAGTGTAGCAAACATTATTAGGCAACTTAGTTTTGGTGATACATGCAGGTGGCAACGACTTTTGGAAGGTAACAGTCGGTAATTTACTGTTTCAAATAAAACAGGACACAACAAGGTTTGAGGAGTTTTTCGATAAGGTTGCTATAGTTTGGTATAATATAAATAGTGCCAAGGAGGAATTGTCGAGGTGCTCTGAGCCCTGCAGGAATAGAAAAAGGCCGGAAGCCTTTTAAATACATGAATATCTAAACATGTACAGTCCATGGACAAGGGTAGTAATGAAACATAGGTAGCTCGAAGGTGACAATGCGGATTTACTCAGGAGACTGGGTTCATTTGGACCAAATAAGAACATATATATTCCTTTAAGGGTTACAGCATAGGCTTGAAAAATCCTTAATTCTTTTGGATGGGGTTGGTTGAAATACAAAGTAGATTTATTTTGTCTTCGTAGGTGGCAATTCTCCTCCATGCCTGAGTAGGTTTAATCACAATGCCCATTGTACAGCAGAGGTTGGCCTTCATTTTGCTGTTTGTCTAAGAGATTGGTTGGAACAAAAAAGAAATGGGCATGGTAAGAGTGTAGAGTTGTTGTAATGGTTTGACAGTTGTTCAATAAAGCTATGGCCAAGCTTTTTAACCCAGAACGATGTCCAGTGTTTTTATTAACATAGGCTACAAGGTTTTAAAGCAGACTAAACACCTGGCAAGGGGCCAGAGATTTGCACTCCTTGCTGTCTGGAGAGCATGGGTAAGGCGATAGACAAAGATGAAAGAGGAGATGTATGGTGGGGCAGAGCTATGGAGACCTTTTTGGGTGAGAGTGATATGTTTTAATTAGTGATGAGCGAGCATGTTCTGGTAAGGTCAAACAAAGAGGCTATCTCTGCATGTGTTGCGGCTCTCAAAAACCATGAGACATGCAGCAGCGGCGACTCTAGAATTTTTTTTTGAGCATGCTGAAAATACTCAATTAGGAAACAAGCGTGCTTGGATGGCACATCATTCGAGCATGCTCGTTCATCACTAGTTATAATGCCATCTCTTCCAAGTGATAACTGGTTAAGTCTTACCTTCTTTCCTTTTTTTCCCACTAATCCTTGATACAATTAACACAGTCAGTTAATCTTCTGCCAGCTGCCAGTAGATTTTAATACTGCAGAGTTTTCCTATTGATATGCAAGAAATGTCTTCTGTGTTTTGAGTTGTGCAATTATGTGTAATTCATTTATGCCATGATGTTTTGTTGTCACTATAGTGGGTGAAGAAATTTTAGCGCCACTCAACCTCCCGTAGCAATAAATGTCAACAGCAGCGTATTTAGAGCTACTTCATAGCCATATTTACTAGGACAACATTTACTGCTGGGGCTTCCCAAGGCATATAAGACTGATGAACTTGTCTTTTACCAATACAGTTGCAGATAAACTTGTTGGGTAATTAAAAATTGACAGCAGTTTCCTTCACTCTCAGTAGGCACTCTCTTCAAAAATAGGTCATTATTGGGTTGGAGGAACTGGCAAGAAAACCTGATGACTACTGAAGGTTCTAAATGGGGTGGTGCAGGACACGAAAAAACGTAGATAGATGGCATGCGTCACCCCCCTCTAAATTTTATAGAAGGCAAAGCAGAGTGTAGAAGTTTTCCTGAAATGTTTTTTTAACGCACTGAACTCCATGTATTTTTCTCGATTCATTTGTCACGATCTTTATGTACAAGCTTTGTTCCTGGTGGGTCTTCTTTCAGTTTTTGACCCAAAGCAGCACATGATTTCCAGTGTCTTAACTCTCATATCAAACAAAGAGGAAAAACACAATGTGAATTAAGCCTTAGCAATTGGTTTAACAGATTAAAAATAGTAAATTGTGAACTCTTAATTTATGACGTTCCCAGGTTATGTGCAAAACTTGCATTCTAAAGATTTTGCTGCAAAATCCATGCGATAATAGGCATCTAGTGTTTATTCTTTCCTCTACATGTGGAAGAGGGTTTCAAAACAAAATGTCTGCAATGTAAAGTATTGCAATTTGAGAGAAAAAGAGAGCAAGTGAGCGAACGAGACTGATCAGAAGAGAGAGCAAGTAAGCGAACGAGACTGATCACACAAAAGAGCAAGCGAGAGAATGAGAAAAATAGAGAAAACGAGACAGACAAATCAAGCCAGCGAGTGAGTGGCAAGAAAACAAGCGAACAAACAATGTAAAGCAAACAAAAGAGAGCACAAGCTTGTGAGAGAAAGAAAAAGAGCAAGAAAGCAGGAGAAAGAGAGAAAGAAAAGCCAGCAACTGAACAAGTGAGAGAAAGTCAGAAAATGAGAGTAGGCATGCCAGTGAAAGCAAGGGCAAAGGAGTCAGGAAGCTGGAAAAATTAGCAAGGGTGAACCAAATAAAGAGCTAGCCAGTGAAGAAGACATAAAGCAAGATAGCAAACAAGAGAAAGCAATTGAAAAAGAGAGCAAACTTGTGAGAGAAAAAGAAAAGTGTAAGCAAAAAAAGGAGAGAGTGCAAAAGCATGATAGCAAGCAAAAAGGTGAGCAAGTCGGCAAACAAGGAGAAAGAAGCAAGAGAAAAAACATTTGAGCGAACGAGAACAAGTGAGCAAGGGAAAGAGAGATAAAGATAACAGAAGAAGAAAGAGTAAGAGAAAGAGAGCAATTGAGCTTTAGAAAGAGAAAGAGAGAGAGGAAAAGCAAGAGAGCAAGAGAAAGTGCTAGAGGAAGCGAGTGAGAAAGAAGGCACTGTGGTGTATGATGTTTTGAGGTCAGAAAAGCCATGCTCATTGCTTAACATCCTTTGTCTTTCCAGCAGTCAGAGCTCTGTGAAGCGCGTTCATGTCTGTGCCAGGTTGTTCTCACACATACATATACTGTAGCTCGCTTTAGATTGAATGTATTGTTTATTTTAGGATCATAAAACCTCGGAGAACTCATGTGGACTCCTGGCCCATAAGTTATTAACTTCTGTATTATTCCATTAAGTATTTTTTCTTTATTAATTGGCAAAGAATTCAGTATAATGGTGGGGTTTCTCCGTCACTTGTTTTTTTTCGTCACATTTATCAGCTTCAGAATTATCCGCGTTCTTTAGAAGCGACTTCCTGTGGATCTTTTATTTACTATAATAAAGCAGCGGCTTCATATAAACACTTTCTGCCATGAACCGCAGGATGAAATATTTAGTAAAATAATCTTTGGACTCTGCCGTTGTATGCAAATTAGAAGACACTTTAAATGATCCTAAATGTTTTCTTGGCAAGTCCAGCAGCATTTGAGCACACGCACCCAGCGGGGAGCTGAATTACCGATAGTTGACATTAATAAATGGACTTGGCTTGGTTTATGATAGCTATGAGTAGAGAATGAAGGCAATAAGTATGTTACGTATTTATATATACACTATGCAGCATATTGTTATGGATTTAGCTAGATTATTGCAACAATTCAACTGTGAAATTTGTTAGCTTTTTTTGTAATAGATTGATTAAAGGGGTACTATATTCCCATCAGATACACCAAAAATGTCTAAGAGCTGGGAATCCAACCTTTACGACCCCGATCTACTAACAAAACAGTGACCCCAATTTTACAAGCCAAATCAGCTGCATATCAGGCGGAACAGAGTAAAGAGGTAGGAAGGGTTTTTAACCACTTCTGCACCACCTGTAGACTTTAAACATCAGGAACTCTGCTATATACAATTGTTTAGCTGCAGAAGCGGTGACCCAACTGTCAGAAACAGCTGCAATTCCCATACAGAAGGCACAGGTGGTTTATTGCCACCTCCGCCTTCTCCATCACTGTTTAAGTAATGCTAAAGAAGTATTGAGTACACGGTAATAGGAAGTGCTGAAGGTGCGTCTTTCCCCATACATAAATGTCAAGTGCTCGCTGTGTATAGTGTGTGAGAAGGAACTGCTGGGTCATAGGAGACCTAGACAGCTCTGCTATGCAACTAGGAAGCTGCATTTCCCCTGTAACTTGGGCAAATATACCAGCCCCAGTTACAAAGAAATGATGAAAATTAAAATAATTTAATATTTAAGTCCGAGTGCCCCCCCCCCCCCAAATGACTTCTTATGATCTTATCAGGGTGCACAATGTGCAAACTAAAAGTAAATGCATAAATAAAAACATGCCACTGTCAAATCAAATCTATTATTTTAGCTGTTGCTAAAAAAAGTATTCAATGTATAATAATAATAATTGCAGACTGGGGAACACATTTCTAACTGTATTTCAGTGGTCCTAAAGAACAGATACTTATTTCCTTCATTTTTTCACCGTTACCATAAAGAAAAGAGAAAATGTGGCAGTGACATAAACGTAAAGCCTTATCTGTAACAAAAATTGTGCTTGAATTTCTTGAATATCCAAACGAGAAAATAATATATAACTGCTTAGACCACCTGTATGAAGAAACTTTAAAATGTTGGTCAGGAATGGGTCTTTGTTTTGAGCTGGTTAAAGGGGTTGTCCAGGTTTAATACTATTTTCATATTCTTTGCCTAGAATTGTCTCTTGGTCAGAGTCTACAAGGGCTCCCAAGAGTGTATCTTGCTCAGAAGGGCCTGGCCTGCATTGATTTCCACATACAACTCATTGCATTTAATGGTTACTGTGCAAGGCTTAGTCTCCCCTGTGATGGCACTGCAGTAAAACTGGGCACTATCTACCAGGTTTCTCCAAAATTTAGGCTGATCTCTGGAGGTCTCAACAGAGAGACATATTGTGATCAGTATGTTGTGAACTGAACAGGTAGGCATTTACCAAAGAAGAGAGTCCCTTGAACTCTCATAGACTTCAATGGATAGAGCCATATAGTCCATGGTCAGTGGGTTCCTCTCCTGTAGAGTAGAAGCTGTTATAGTCAGCAGGGTCCTCTCTCTCCTGTAGAGTGTAAGCTCTTATGGTCAGTGGGGTCCTCTCTCTCTCCTGTAGAGTGTAAGCTCTTATGGTCAGCGGGATCCTCTCTCCCCTGTAGAGTGTAAGCTCTTATGGTCAGTGGGGTCCTCTTTCTCTTCTGTAGAGTGTAAGCTCTTATGGTCAGTGGGGTCCTCTCTCTCCTGTAAAGTGTAAGCTCCTATGGTCAGCGGGGTCCTCTCACTCATGTAGAGTGTAAGCGCTTATGGTCAGTGGGGTCCTCTCTCTCCTGTAGAGTACAAGCTCTTATGGTCAGTGGGGTCCTCTCTCTCCTGTAAAGTGTAAGCTCCTATGGTCATTGGGGTCTTCTCTCTCCTGTAGAGTGTAAGCTCTTATGGTCAGTTAGGTCCTCGCTCTCCTGTAGAGTGTAAAATCTTATTGTCAGTGAGGTCCTCTCTCTCCTGTAGAGTGTAAGCTCTTATGGTCAGTGGGGTCCTCTCTCACCTGTAAAGTGTAAACTCTTATGGTCAGTGGAGTCCTCTCTCTCCTACAGAGTATAAGCTCTTATGGTCAGTGCAGTCCTCTCTCTCCTATAGAGTATAAGCTCTTATGGTCAGTGCAGTCCTCTCTCTCCTATAGAGTATAAGCTCTTAAGGTCAGTGCAGTCCTCTCTCTCCTATAGAGTATAAGCTCTTATGGTCAGTGGGGTCCTCTCTCTCCTATAGAGTATAAGCTCTTATGGTCAGTGGGATCCTCTCTCTCTCTTCTGTAGAGTGTAAGCTCTTATGGTCAGTGTGGTCCTCTCTCTCCTGTAGAGTGTAAGCTCTTATGGTCAGTGGGATCCTCTCTCTCCTGTAGAGTGTAAGCTCTTATGGTCAGTGGGGTCCTTTCTCTCCTGTAGAGTGTAAGCTCTTATGGTCAGTGGGGTCCTCTCTCTCCTGTAGAGTGTAAGCTCTTATGGTCAGTGAGGTCCTCTCTCCTGTAGAGTGTAAGCTCTTATGGTCAGTGGGGTCCTCTCTCTCTCCTGTACAGTGTAAGTTCTTATGGTCAGTGAGGTCCTCTCTCTCTGCTGTAGAGTGTAAGTTCTTATGGTCAGTGGGGTCCTCTCTCTCCTGTAGAGTGTAAGCTCTATGGTCAGTGGGGTCCTCTCTCTCCTGTAGAGTGTAACCTCTTATGTTCAGTAGGGTCCTCTCTCTCCTGTCGAGTGTAAACTCTTATGGTCAGTGGGATCCTCTCTTCTGTAGAGTGTAAGCTCTTATTGTCAGGGAGATATTCTTTTTCTTTTTTGAGTTTAAGTTCTTAAGGTCAGTGGGGTTTTCTTTCTCCTACAGAGTAGAAGCTCTGATGATCAGCAGGGTTCTCTCTCTCTCATTCTCCCTCCTCTTCCACACATGTATTTAACAAGCTTTCCGGTAAGAAATTTTCACAAATTTATTCGACGTGAATCAAATTTTGGGGGAAAAATTCTCAGAAGTCGGTGTATTTGAACTTCAAAATATTCACTGATTTCTTTTCATGGTGACTTGATGGTCTACACTGTAGCCTTACACAGCTGGGCTCTTGAGTTCAAATCTCACCAAGGAGAACATCTCCAAGGAGTTTATATGTTTTCCCCTTGTTTGTGTTGTTTTCCTCCAGGTTCTCCCCTTTCTGCCCACGTTCCAAAGACATACCGATAGGGGATTTAGATTGAGAGCCCCTAATGTAAAGAGCTGTGAAAAATAATGAGCTGTAGTGAGTAAATTAAATAAAATGTGATTGAAAAATAACTCAAAAGTATAACAAAGTCATAAAGTCAGAGGTAGAAAGTCCATGCAACACGTTTCAACTCCAGACCAGCATCCTCATCAGAAATTATATGAGTGTAGGTGTTGACATTGGCAATTTTTGGTTTTACCACCCTAACCAGTATAAATGAGTATTGTATGACTGGTTAGCCAGTGCTAATTTTGGCTGCTGCATAGGAATAAATTTTACCTTAGCATTAGTTTCCGATGTAATGAAATTCATCCTCCGTGATCCTAATGAGAGGCTATACGTCCAGTATGTTAATGATAGCCGGCTTATTTCCCTCTGCTCAGATTCTGGCTACGTTCTCCGTGCGCACTCGCTCGTCATGTAGGAATACATTTGCTTACTTGAAAGTTAGAACTAAGATGTAATCTCATTTTGTTTTCAATAGACCGAAGCTAAATTAATTATTCATCGGGATATTTTCTTAAAGTAGTGTCTTAGCCTTAATTTCCAATTCCCTTAATGCGGTAAGGATCTGTGCTGGCAAGCTATCAATTATTAATGGAGTTAAAACAATATTTGTTTTACATACGATAAATTCCTGAGGGGGAGCATTAAATCTGCTTACAAATTCCGTGTTAGCGTTTCGCTTCCGCACAGATGAGACTCAGAACCAAATACAACAATGCCGGCTCCTTACTTTTGTTCTACTAACTTTAGTTAATGTACTTTTAATAAGAAAATGGTAAACTTAGACTCCTCGGAGACAGACGTTGCCATGGGAATTCTTTGTTCCAGGCTGGACATATGCTGAGACTACATGCAAATTATTCAATGCAGATAGAAAAATGCAACAATAAATTTCCACAGACGTAAGCCTTAAAGGGTGACAAATAAACAATAATGTTCCCCCAGAAATGGCACCACTTCTTTTTTTTTGCCACATTTGATATTGCTGCTGCTACCCATTCTGGTAAATGTATGGTAGTTGAACGGCACTGTCCAGAGGAACAAAAACCCTCTTAAAGGGAATATGTCAGCAGGTTTTTAATGTGTAATCTGAGAGCAGCATGATGTAGAGACATAGACCATTATTCCAGCAATGTATCACTGGGCTTTGTTTTGATGTTTTAATACAATTAGTTTTTTAGCAGCATGAAATTGTAACTACATGACTAGGTGTCTCATGCCTCCTAGTCCAGCCCCCAGCACAGTGTACACAGAAAGCAATCAGTGATGTGGATAATACTGAACCTGTGAACATGGCCTTAGCCTCAAATACATGAATTTATGTATGGTTCAATTTTTTTCATGGGCCCATAGACTTGCATTGCCAATTTTAATCTGAATCCTCAGATCAAAATAGGACATGTCTTCATTTTTTTTTCTCGGACCACTGGAAAAAATTACACATGTGAATGGCCCCATAGAATATCACAGGTACGAACGCTATATGTAAAAACCACAGATAGAACTTGCATTTTGTTGACCCTAAAAGCTTGTTCATACTTCCGATTTTATAATACAAGTGACATCTTCTTTGATTAGACAACTGGAGACCTTTGCTTGATCCTGTGAACTGATACTCCATTCAAAGAGGACTTGCTACCAGGTCAGCAGTAATCAGTTCTTGACATCATTTAACAGGGGGCGCATCATCGCGAATGAAGGTAACTATAGGTCATTGACCTACATTACCTTCATTCGCTTTGGTTTACAGCCACGAGCACAGCTGCATTATAGCAGAGCTCCTGGCTGTAAAATATTTTAACCCCTTCAGATGGATTTACAAAGTGGGACGTGACAGATCTACGGAAGGTATGTATATTGTTGGTTTATTATTTTTAATTTGTTACAGAGCGAGGGTCTTCAAGTGGATTGAGAGTACAATAAAATATTAAAACAACCTGTGTGTTTATTTCATTAAAATACTTTTTAGTAATGTGTGTGTGTTTTTTTTAACCATTTAATGAAATTGGATTAATAATGGATAGGTGTCAGAATTGATGCCTCTCCATTATTCATCTGGCTTAATGTTACCTTACAATAGCAAGGTGACATTAACCCTTCATTACCCCACATCTCACCTCTACACGGGAATGGGAAGAGAGTGGCCAAGTGCCAGAATAGGCGCATCTTCCAGATGTGCCTTTTCTGGGGTGGCTGGGGGCAGATGTTTTTAGCTGGGGGGTCAATAACCGTGGACCCTCTCCAGGCTATTAATATCTGCCCTCAGTCACTGGCTTTACTACTCTGGCGGAGAAAATTGCGCGGGAGCCCACAACAATTTTTTCTGCCATTTAACCCATAAATTTAAGAGCTAGAGCGCCGAAATTTTGCACATACACACTACTAACAATAGTAGTGTGTAATATGCAAAAAAAGGGGGATATGACATGGTTTACCGTATGTAAACCATGTCTCATATCATGTCAGGTTTAGGCAGGAGAAATGAAAAGCCGGCAATTGAATTACCGGCTTTTCTGCTATATCACGCTGCAATAAATATAAAAATAAAAAAATTCCCATTGACTGTGCATTGGGTTTCGTGTTTCGGCCGATCCCCGACCCCGACTTTTCAATAGGATTGGCCGATTTCACTCGACCCGACTTTTCAGAAAGTCGGGTTTCACGAATCCCGACTCGACCTGAAAAAATGAAAAGTCACTCAACCTTAGTTTTGATGCCTTCAGTGTGAATGTGCAATTTTCATAGTCATGAAAATACAGAACAATCTTTAACCCCTTACCGGCATCGGACGTACTATACCGTCCGATGCCGGCTCCCCTGCTTTGATGCAGGGCTCCGCGGTGAGCCCGCACCAAAGCCGGGACATGTCAGCTGTTTTGAACAGCTGACATGTGCCCGTAATAGGCGCGGGCAGAATCGCGATCTGCCCGCACCTATTAACTAGTTAAATGCCGCTGTCAAACGCAGACAGCGGCATTTAACTACCGCTTCCGGCCGGGCGGCAGGAAATGACGTCATCGCCGACCCCCGTCACATGTCCGGGGGTCGGCGATGCGTCTCCATTGTAGCCATAGAGGTCCTTGAGACCTCTATGGTTACTGATTGCCCGTCGCTGTGAGCGCCACCCTGTGGTCGGCGCTCACAGCACACGTGCAATTCTGCTACATAGCAGCGATCAGCAGATCGCTGCTATGTAGCAGAGCCGATCGGCTTGTGCCTGCTTCTAGCCTCTCATGGAGGCTATTGAAGCATGGCAAAAGTTAAAAAAAAAAGTTTAAAAAAATGTGAAAAAAATAAAAAAAACATAAAAGTTTAAATCACCCCCCTTTCGCCCCAATCAAAATAAATCAATAAAAAAAATATCAAATCTACGCATATTTGGTATCGCCGCGCTCAGAATTGCCCGATCTATCAAATAAAAAAAAGTATTAACCTGATCGCTAAACAGCGTAGCGGGAAAAAAACTCGAAACGCCAGAATTACGTTTTTTTGGTCGCCACGACATTGCATTAAAATGCAATAACGGGCGATCAAAAGAACGTATCTGCACCGAAATGCTATCATTAAAAACGTCATCTCGGCACGCAAAAAATAAGCCCTCAACCGACCCCAGATCACGAAAAATGGAGACGCTACGAGTATCGGAAAATGGCGCAATTTTTTTTTTTTTTTTTTTAGCAAACTTTGGAATTTTTTTTCACCACTTAGATAAAAAATAACCTAGTCATGTTTGGTGTCTATGAACTCGTAATGACCTGGAGAATCATAATGGCAGGTCATTTTTAGCATTTAGTGAACCTAGCAAAAAAGCCAAACAAAAAACCAATGTGGGATTGCACTTTTTTTGCAATTTCACCGCACTTGGAATTTTTTTCCCGTTTTCTAGTACACGACAGGTTAAAACCAATGATGTCGTTCAAAAGTACAACTTGTCCCGCAAAAAATAAGCCCTCACATGGCCAAATTGACGGAAAAATAAAAAGTTATGGCTCTGGGAAGGAGGGGAGCGAAAAACGAACACGGAAAAACGAAAAATCCCCTGGTCATGAAGGGGTTAAATGAGAAGGTGTGTCCAAACTTTTTGTCTGTACTGTATATATATTCCACTCTGCAGCCTCTATTACATTATGTGTCTGCTCAACCTGAAAAAATTGGTGAAAGATCCTCTTTACCCAAGTGCATAGCACACAGAAACTTCTAGTTAATGGGAATAGGTAAGAGTAACTCAACAATTGGTTTATAAGTTTGTCCAACATGGATAGTTATGAAATTTTGCAATTCACTTTATTAAAGGATTTAACTTTATTCCTTTAAAACTAAAAAGTGCACGTAAGTGGCTTCCAACTCTCTGCTTTGGCCTTCTCTATGCGCCTATTTTTTTTTATCATCATGGGCTCATTTGGATTACTGATGCTGGGAGTGAAGAAGAATATATAGAGGATTGGAGTATTACTTGGAAAGAGAGTTGGCTACTTGATGATCACTGGACTTCCTTGTAGAGTTAAAGGATGGGGTGAAGTCTGTGGACCAGACAGACGAAGGACGTAGAAAAAAAGCCTAAGCCCTGATTTTGGAAGAGAAGTGCACCCTACATCACTATCCAGTGAATCTGCTTATGTTTGTAACTTGCTGCTGTACCCACAGAGGAGGAACCGCTAACCTTTGTGCACTAAAGTACATCATGAAAACCTGGGTTTGACTTCAACTACTGCTCTCTGGATCTCCTGTATTGTCTTTATTTAACATCTTTGGGCACATCACTATCTGAGACAGGAGGAACTTTACAGCCCAGTGCCACTACAACTTTTCCATCACTTCAAGTAATTTCCTTTGCCCATTACTCTCATATCTGCATCAGGCCACTAAACATACACTATAAGGGTAGGTTCACAGTCTGATGTCTCCACATCCAAGAAAAATGGTCGTGTGGCATCAGTATTTCTCAGACGTGGAGAGGGAAAAAAAAGGTTCTTCACCTTCTCAATTCTGTTAGTCCGTTAAAATTGGACAAGACACAGATGTTATCCAAGTGTGGTCTGATTTCTATCACGGACTCGTAGGCCGTTGACAATTTTGATCCGACAACAGATCAAAATCGGACAGGTCTCCTATTTTTTTTCAAGCATCACTTGGTCCAAGCAACAAATTAGACATGTGAACAACCCCACAAAATATTATAGGTATGAGTGCTATCCGTGAAAACCACAGATTGCACTCATCAAGTAAATCGATGGTGTGCGCAAGCCCTTAAAAAGCAAATTTGAAAGAGAAGTCTAAGGCAAACAATAGGAATTTGAACAATCGGAAGCAAATTAAATTAGATATAAATTTCCCCAAAATTTAGGATTTACCAATTTGTTTTTCATTTTCTGGTCTGAGAAGGGATTAAAAATGTAAAAAAAAATATATATACTCACCTGTGCAAGATGTTAAGGGGTGACGGATGTCATGATGGTGCATGAAGCCTAGTCATAGCAAGAAGTGCCAAAGAATGAAGACTAGGGTTGAGCGAAACGGGTCGAACATTTTCAAAAGTCGCCGACTTTTGACAAAGTCGGGTTTCATGAAACCCGATCCGACCCCTGTGCAGGGTCGGCCATGCGGTACGCGAATTTCGCCCCAAAGTCGCGTTTCAATGACGCGAAAAGCGCCATTTCTCAGCCAATGAAGGTAAACGCAGAGTGTGGGCAGCGTGATGACATAGGTCCTGGTCCCCACCATCTTAGAGAAGGGCATTGCAGTGATTGGCTTGCTGTCCGCGGCGTCACAGGGGCTATAAAGGGGCGTTCCCGCCGACCGCCATGTTACTGCTGCTGATCTGAGCCTAGGGAGAGGTTGCTGCCGCTTCGTCAGAAGCAGGGATAGCGTTAGGCAGGGTCCATTAACCACCAAACCGCTTGTGCTGTAGCGATTTCCACTGCCCAACACCACCTTCGGTGTGCAGGGACAGTGGAAGCTACATTTTTTATTTTTTTTTCCCCTCAGCGCTGTAGCTCATTGGGCTGCCCTAGAAGGCTCCCTGATAGCTGCATTGCTGTGTGTACGCCGCTGTGCAAACCAACTGCTTTTTTCAAAGCACAAATCCTCTTGTTCCTTCCTTTCTGCACAGCTATCTTGTTTGTTTGTCCACACTTTTTATTTAATTTGTGCATCAGTCCACTCCTTATTGCTGCCTGCCATACCTGGCTGAGATTACTGCAGGGAGATAGTAATTGAAGGACAGTTCCTTTTTTTTTTTTTTTTTTGTGGGAGATTAAGATTGGCATTTCTGCTAGAGTGCCATCCCTGTCTGTGTCATCTCTCACTCAGTGGGCCATAGAAAGCCTATTTATTTTTTTGCTTGATTTGGGTTCTAAAATCAACCTAAAAAAATCACTACATCAATCAGTGGGAGAAAAATATTGGCCTCAGGGCTTGTGTGCCACTCCTTACTCCTGTGTGTGCCATCTCTCAGTCAGTGGGCCATAGAAAGCCTATTAATTTTTTTGCTTGATTTGGGTTCTAAATTCTACCTGAAAAAATCAATAAATCAATCAGTGGGAGATTAATATTGGCCTTTGGGCTTGTGTGCCAGTCCTAAGCGTGCCATCTCTCCCTCTCTCAGATAGTGGGCCATAGAAAGCCTATTTTTTTATTATTTTATTGGGTTTATAAATTTTCCCTGGAAAAAAAAAAAAGTGGGAGATTAATATTGGCCTCTGGGCTTGTGTGCCAGTCCTGAGCGTGCCATCTCTCTCACAAATAGTGGGCCATAGAAAGCCTATTTATTTTTTTGCTTGATTTGGGTTCCAAAATCTACCTGAAAAAATCAATAAATCAATCAGTGGGAGATTAATATTGGCCTTTGGGCTTGTGTGCCAGTCCTAAGCGTGCCATCTCTCTCTCTCAGATAGTGGGCCATAGAAAGCCTATTTATTATTTTTTTTATTGGGTTTATAAATTTTCCCTGGAAAAAAAAAAAAAAGTGGGAGATTAATATTGGCCTCTGGGCTTGTGTGCCAGTCCTGAGCGTGCCATCTCTCTCACAAATAGTGGGCCATAGAAAGCCTATTTATTTTTTTGGTTGATTTGGGTTCTAAATTCTACCTGAAAAAATCAATAAATCAATCAGTGGGAGATAAATATTGGCCTCTGGGCTTGTGTGCCACTCCTGACTCCTGTGTGCGTCCTCTCTCACTCAGTGGGCCCTAGAAAGCCTATTTTTTGTTTTATTTGTTTTCTAAATTCTCCCTGAAAAAATCATTTTATTTTATTTGGTTTCTAAATTATTCCTGAAAAAAATCATTTTTTTTTTTTTTCTTAAAGTCTCCCTGAAAAAAAAACAAAAAAAACAAATCAGTGGGAGATTAATATTGCCCTTTCTGCTTGTGTGCCAGTCTTGATTCCTGGGTGTGCCATCTCTCTCTCTCCAATTGTGAGCCATAGAAAGCCTATTAATTTTTTTGCTTGATTTGGGTTCCAAAATCTACCTGAAAAAATCACTTAATCAATCAGTGGGAGATAAATATTGGCCTCTGGGCTTGTGTGCCACTCCTGACTCCTGTGTGCGTCCTCTCTCACTCAGTGGGCCCTAGAAAGCCTATTTTTTGTTTTATTTGTTTTCTAAATTCTCCCTGAAAAAATCATTTTATTTTATTTGGTTTCTAAATTATTCCTGAAAAAAATCATTTTTTTTTTCTAAAGTCTCCCTGAAAAAAACAAAAAAAAACAAAACAGTGGGAGATTAATATTCCCCTTTCTGCTTGTGTGCCAGTCTTGACTCCTGGGTGTGCCATCTCTCTCTCTCCAATTGTGGGCCATAGAAAGCCTATTAATTTTTTTGCTTGATTTGGGTTCCAAAATCTACCTGAAAAAATCACTTAATCAATCAGTGGGAGATAAATATTGGCCTCTGGGCTTGTGTGCCACTCCTGACTCCTGTGTGCGTCCTCTCTCACTCAGTGGGCCCTAGAAAGCCTATTTTTTGTTTTATTTGTTTTCTAAATTCTCCCTGAAAAAATCATTTTATTTTATTTGGTTTCTAAATTATTCCTGAAAAAAATCATTTTTTTTGTATTTTTTTTTTCTAAAGTCTCCCTGAAAAAAAAAAAAAAAATCAAATCAGTGGGAGATTAATATTGCCCTTTCTGCTTGTGTGCCAGTCTTGACTCCTGGGTGTGCCATCTCTCTCTCTCCAATTGTGGGCCATAGAAAGCCTATTAATTTTTTTGCTTGATTTGGGTTCCAAAATCTACCTGAAAAAATCACTAAATCAATCAGTGGGAGATAAATATTGGCCTCTGGGCTTGTGTGCCACTCCTGACTCCTGTGTGCGTCCTCTCTCACTCAGTGGGCCCTAGAAAGCCTATTTTTTGTTTTATTTGTTTTCTAAATTCTCCCTGAAAAAATCATTTTATTTTATTTGGTTTCTAAATTATTCCTGAAAAAAATCATTTTTTTTTTTTCTAAAGTCTCCCTGAAAAAAACAAAAAAAAACAAAACAGTGGGAGATTAATATTGCCCTTTCTGCTTGTGTGCCAGTCTTGACTCCTGGGTGTGCCATCTCTCTCTCTCCAATTGTGGGCCATAGAAAGCCTATTAATTTTTTTGCTTGATTTGGGTTCCAACATCTACCTGAAAAAATCACTTAATCAATCAGTGGGAGATAAATATTGGCCTCTGGGCTTGTGTGCCACTCCTGACTCCTGTGTGCGTCCTCTCTCACTCAGTGGGCCCTAGAAAGCCTATTTTTTGTTTTATTTGTTTTCTAAATTCTCCCTGAAAAAATCATTTTATTTTATTTGGTTTCTAAATTATTCCTGAAAAAAATCATTTTTTTTGTATTTTTTTTTTCTAAAGTCTCCCTGAAAAAAAAAAAAAAAATCAAATCAGTGGGAGATTAATATTGCCCTTTCTGCTTGTGTGCCAGTCTTGACTCCTGGGTGTGCCATCTCTCTCTCTCCAATTGTGGGCCATAGAAAGCCTATTAATTTTTTTGCTTGATTTGGGTTCCAAAATCTACCTGAAAAAATCACTAAATCAATCAGTGGGAGATAAATATTGGCCTCTGGGCTTGTGTGCCACTCCTGACTCCTGTGTGCGTCCTCTCTCACTCAGTGGGCCCTACAAAGCCTATTTTTTTTAATTTTATTTTCTAAATTCTCCCTGAAAAAATCATTTCATTTTATTTGGTTTATAAATTCTTCCTTAAAAAATCATTTTTTTTTTTTTTTTTTTTTTCTAAAGTCTCCTTTTTTAAAAAAAAAAACACAAATCAGTGGGAGATTAATATTTACATTTGCGCTTCAGTGACAGTCCTGCGTGTGTGGCATCTCTCTCATTTGTTGCCACCAACAACAGAGTGTGTAACATTGTGCCTGATTTTCGTTGTGGTCTCACCCACCTGTAAACGGGTAGCTAAATCATACTGAAGTTATAGCTCACCGTGTAAGTTGTGTGACTGCAACAAATACCGTTAGTTTGGTAACGTTTTTAAAACAATGAGGAAGTCTGGTGGAAGAGGTCGTGGCCGGGGGCGTTCATTGTCAGCTGGTAATGAGGGTAGTGGTAGTGGTGGAGCATCAGGTGGTCGTGGGAAAAAAAATATTGCACCTAAGTCTGGAGCTGTGGAGCCAGGTTCGTCGTCTGGCTACACAAGGCCTCGAACGCTCCCTTTTCTGGGAGTAGGAAAACCGCTTTTAAAGCCGGAGCAGCAAGAGCAAGTTTTGGCTTATCTTGCTGACTCAGCCTCTAGCTCTTTTGCCTCCTCTCGTGAAACTGGTAAAAGTAAAAGCAGCGCGTCGTTAGTGGATGTTCACAGTCAGGGACAAGTCGCTTCCTTGTCCTCTTCAGCAAAAACAACAACAGAGAAGAATGCAGCAGGCGACACAACGGGTTACTCCATGGAGCTCTTTACACATACCGTCCCTGGCTTAGAAAGTGAAGCAGTTAACAGTCCATGCCCATTACAAGTTGAATCTGACATGGAGTGCACTGATGCACAGCCACAGCCAGACTACTATGCTGGTCCTTTGACTCAGACCACAACATTGCCCTCGCAGGGTGCTGATCAAGAATCAGACCCTGATGAGACTATGTTGCCCCATCACGAACGCTATACCACCGACCGACAAGGTGACACAGACGAAGTTGCACACGAGCTACAAGAAGAGGTAATAGATGACCCAGTTCTTGACCCCGATTGGCAGCCATTGGGGGAACAGGGTGCAGGCGGCAGCAGTTCTGAAGCGGAGGAGGAGGGGCCGCAGCAGGCATCAACATCGCAACAGGTTCCATCTGCCGGGCCCGTATCTTGCCCAAAACGCGTGGCAAAGTCAAAACCTGTTGGAGGACAGCGTGGCCATCCGGTTAAAGCTCAGTCTGCAATGCCTGAAAAGGTATCCGATGCTAGAAAGAGTGCAGTCTGGCATTTTTTTAAACAACATCCAATTGATCAGCGCAAAGACATCTGTCAAAAATGTTCAACTACCTTAAGCAGAGGGCAGAATCTGAAAAGTCTCAATACAAGTTGCATGCATAGACATTTAACCACCATGCATTTGCAAGCTTGGACTAACTACCAAACGTCCCTTAAGGTTGTAGCACCCTCGGCCAATGAAGCTAGTCATCAACGCAACATCCCTTCCGGCAGTGTAGGGCCACCATTTTCTGCACCACCTGCAGTTTCTGTGCAGGTTTCTTTGCCAGGTCAAAGAAGTCAGGGTCAGGGAATCACCAGTTTCGTAGTAGGAAACACTGCATCTAGGGCACCGGCGGCAACAATACCATCTCCCACCGTCTCTCAGTCTGCCATGTCCACCGGCACCCCCGCTAGTTCCACGATCTCCAGCTCTCCAGTCCAGCTCACCCTACATGAGACTATGGTTAGAAAAAGGAAGTACTTAGCCTCGCATCCGCGTACACAGGGTTTGAATGCCCACATAGCTAGACTAATCTCGTTAGAGATGATGCCCTACCGGTTAGTTGAAAGCGAAGCTTTCAAAGCCCTGATGGACTACGCTGTACCACGCTACGAGCTACCCAGTCGACACTTTTTTTCCAGAAAAGCCATCCCAGCCCTCCACCAGCATGTTAAAGAGCGCATCGTCCATGCACTCAGGCAATCTGTGAGCACAAAGGTGCACCTGACAACAGATGCATGGACCAGTAGGCATGGCCAGGGACGTTACGTGTCCATCACGGCACACTGGGTAAATGTGGTGGATGCAGGGTCCACAGGGGACAGCAAGTTTGGGACAGTTCTGCCAAGCCCACGGTCTAGGAAACAGTTGGCTGTAGCCATTCGCACCCCCTCCTCCTCCTCCTCGTCCTCCTGCAGAAGCGAGACCTCGTCCACAGACCGCAGTCGCACAACCACTCCATCCGCAGCTGCCACTGTTGCACACCAGGTCTCCCATTATGGGGCAGCTACTGGCAAACGTCAGCAGGCTGTATTGGCTATGAAGTGTTTGGGCAACAACAGACACACCGCTGAAGTTCTGTCCGAGTTCTTGCAGAAAGAAACGCAGTCGTGGCTGGGCACTGTAGATCTTGAGGCAGGCAAGGTAGTGAGTGATAACGGAAGGAATTTCATGGCTGCCATCTCCATTTCCCAACTGAAACACATTCCTTGCCTGGCTCACACCTTAAACCTGGTGGTGCAGTGCTTCCTGAAAAGTTATCCGGGGTTATCCGACCTGCTCCTCAAAGTGCGTGGACTTTGCTCACATATCCGCCGTTCGCCCGTACACTCCAGCCGTATGCAGACCTATCAGCGTTCTTTGAACCTTCCCCAGCATCGCCTAATCATAGACGTTGCAACAAGGTGGAACTCAACACTGCACATGCTTCAGAGACTGTGTGAACAGAGGCGGGCTGTTATGTTTTTGTGGGAGGATACACATACACGGGCAGGCAGTAGGATGGCAGACATGGAGTTGTCAGGTGTGCAGTGGTCGAAGATTCAAGACATGTGTCAAGTCCTTCAGTGTTTTGAGGAATGCACACGGCTGGTTAGTGCAGACAACGCCATAATAAGCATGAGCATCCCCCTAATGCGTCTGCTGATGCAAAGTTTGACGCACATAAAGGATCAGGCGTCTGCAGCTGAGGAAGAGGAAAGCCTTGATGACAGTCAGCCATTGTCTGGCCAGGGCAGTGTACAGGACGAGGTAGCGGGAGAACAGGAGGAGGAGGACGAGGAGGATGATGGGGATGATTATATTTTTAATGAGGAAGCTTTTCCGGGGCCAGTGGAAATTGTTGGCGCGGCACGGCCGGGTTCTGGTTTTTGGAGGGACACAAGTGACGTGGATTTGCATGAAACTGCCCCTCAACCAAGCACAACCACAGATTTGAGAACTGGAACTTTGGCCCATATGGCGGATTATGCCTTACGTATCCTCAAAAGGGACACACGCATAACAAAAATGATGAACGATGACGATTACTGGTTGGCCTGCCTCCTTGATCCTCGCTATAAAGGCAAATTGCAAAATATAATGCCACATGAGAACTTGGAACTAATATTAGCAACCAAACAATCAACTCTTGTTGACCGTTTGCTTCTGGCATTCCCTGCACACAGCGCCCGTGATCGTTCTAACACGAGCTGCAGGGGCCAGCAGACCAGAGGTGTTAGAGGGGCAGAAATCAGAAGTGTCGTTGGCCAGAGGGGTTTTCTGACCAGGTTGTGGAGTGATTTTGCTATGACCGCAGACAGGACAGGTACTGCAGCATCAATTCAAAGTGACAGGAGACAACATTTGTCCAGTATGGTTACTAACTATTTTTCATCCCTTATCGACGTTCTCCCTCAACCGTCATTCCCATTTGATTACTGGGCATCAAAATTAGACACCTGGCCAGAATTGGCAGAATATGCATTGCAGGAGCTTGCTTGCCCGGCAGCTAGTGTCCTATCAGAAAGAGTATTCAGTGCTGCAGGTTCAATACTAACAGAAAAAAGGACTCGTCTGGCTACCCAAAATGTAGATGATCTAACCTTCATTAAAATGAACCACAACTGGATTTCGAAATCTTTTGCCCCACCTTGCCCGGCTGACACCTAGCTTTCCTATGTAAAGGTCTTGCCTGTGGACTATTCTGAACGACTTTTCCAATCTCGTAATTTGCAGCACCTGACTGTCCAGCATCCGACATGTTAACACCTCCCTAAATGGCCAAAGTCCCCACACGGGGCCGTGGTGTCGCCACTTGGCGCCAGCACCCGTGAGAGTACTGTTTGTCTGAAGAGGTGGGTGTGCCCGCTTTTGGTCGACGGCACTGCCACTAGGTCCCTCATAGTACAATAAAGTGTCTGGCGGTGGTGGTGCGCACCCAACGTCAGACACACCGTTGTAATATGAGGGGCCCTGGGCCTGTACCGCCGGCCTCAAGACAGTCCCCCCCCCCAGGTCAAACAGTGCTCTACCACTTGCAAAATTTTCTCTCACAGCTCCACCAATGTTTAGTCTATGCGCTGACATCCTTCAATGCCTGGCACTGTCAATACCATTGTATTGACATTTTTCTTATGTTAGGCCTTTGAAGCCTGTCTGCGGTCCCTCCTTCCACTAGGCCTCCACTGACCTGTCTACTGCTGCCCGGGTTCCCCTGGAACCAATTTTAAATTGCCTACAGCCAGCCCAATTTATTATGTTAGGGCTTCGAAGCCTGTCTGCGGTCCCTCCTTCCACTAGGCCTCCACTGACCTGTCTACTGCTGCCCGGGTTCCCCTGGAACCAATTTTAAAATGCCTACAGCCAGCCCAATTTATTATGTTAGGGCTTCGAAGCCTGTCTGCGGTCCCTCCTTCCACTAGGCCTCCACTGACCTGTCTACTGCTGCCCGGGTTCCCCTGGAACCAATTTTAAATTGCCTACAGCCCGCCCAATTTATTATGTTAGGGCTTCGAAGCCTGTCTGCGGTCCCTCCTTCCACTAGGCCTCCACTGACCTGTCTACTGCCGCCCGTGTTCCCCTGGAACCAATTGTAAATTGCCTACAGCCAGGCCAATTTATTATGTTATGGCTTTGAAGCCTGTCTGCGGTCCCTCCTTCCACTAGGCCTCCACTGACCTGTCTACTGCTGCCCGTGTTCCCCTGGAACCAATTGTAAATTGCCTACATCCCAATTTTTGTTATGTTAGGCCTTCGAAGCCTGTCTGCGGCCCGTTTTTCCACTACTACTACACTGACCAGGCCACTGCTGCCCGTGTTCCCCTGGAACCAATTTTAAATTGCCTACAGCCAGCCCAATTTATTATGTTAGGGCTTCGAAGCCTGTCTGCGGTCCCTCCTTCCACTAGGCCTCCACTGACCTGTCTACTGCTGCCCGGGTTCCCCTGGAACCAATTTTAAATTGCCTACAGCCAGCCCAATTTATTATGTTAGGGCTTCGAAGCCTGTCTGCGGTCCCTCCTTCCACTAGGCCTCCACTGACCTGTCTACTGCTGCCCGGGTTCCCCTGGAACCAATTTTAAATTGCCTACAGCCAGCCCAATTTATTATGTTACGGCTTCGAAGCCTGTCTGCGGTCCCTCCTTCCACTAGGCCTCCACTGACCTGTCTACTGCCGCCCGTGTTCCCCTGGAACCAATTGTAAATTGCCTACAGCCAGGCCAATTTATTATGTTAGGGCTTCGAAGCCTGTCTGCGGTCCCTCCTTCCACTAGGCCTCCACTGACCTGTCTACTGCCGCCCGTGTTCCCCTGGAACCAATTGTAAATTGCCTACAGCCAGGCCAATTTATTATGTTAGGGCTTCGAAGCCTGTCTGCGGACCCTCCTTCCACTAGGCCTCCACTGACCTGTCTACTGCTGCCCGGGTTCCCCTGGAACCAATTTTAAATTGCCTACAGCCAGCCCAATTTATTATGTTAGGGCTTCGAAGCCTGTCTGCGGTCCCTCCATCCACTAGGCCTCCACTGACCTGTCTACTGCCGCCCGTGTGCCCCTGGAACCAATTTTAAATTGCCTACAGCCAGCCCAATTTATTATGTTAGGGCTTCGAAGCCTGTCTGCGGTCCCTCCTTCCACTAGGCCTCCACTGACCTGTCTACTGCTGCCCGTGTACCCCTTGAACCAACATCAGAAAATATAAAAATAAGTATTTTGCTTATAAAAAAGAAAATACTGGAGAGATATCAAATGCAGACATTTTAACATTAAAAACAAACACATACAACAAAAATCTGGTAAAGTACTAAAAATGGCCACCAGCTACAATAACTTTCTCCTGCAAGTAGTTAACTGAAAGTTTTTTTCAATTTAAAACACAGATATGGCATCCACCGAGTGTTGTCCTGTCGCGTCTTCTTTATATTATTGCAAAGAAGATGCAAAACAATGAAAATAATAAAATCATTATTTACCAAAAAAATAGAGTAAGTCAAAACAACATTGCAAATAAACATTCATTACAAATAAAGAAGCAGGGCGCGTCCGATGGTGAGTATATACATAATAAGAATATAATCACCCTCGGACGCGCCCTGCTTCTTTCCGACAGCCTTCCTTCCTAAGAATCAGCCCTTCCGTGGTGTAGAGAGAGGGCTGTTACACTCCAAGGTGTTCCCCAGGTTGCCTTTCCTGAGCTTCGATCTTCATGCTCTCGTTTAGTAGTTGTTGGAAACTACACTGCATTAGGCCTACAAATTGGGTATGGGGTGTAGAGAGATGGTGTGTTCAACTCCAATGTGTTCTCCAGGTTGCCTTTCCTGAGCTTCGATCTTCCGGCTCTCGTTTAGTAGTTCTTGGAAACTACACTGCATTAGGCCTACATATTGGGTATGGGGTGTAGAGAGATGGTGTGTTCCACTCCAAGGTGTTCTCCAGGTTGCCTTTCCTGAGCTTCGATCTTCCGGCTCTCGTTTAGTAGTTGTTGGAAACTACACTGCATTAGGCCTACAAATTGGGTATGGGGTGTAGAGAGATGGTGTGTTCCACTCCAAGGTGTTCTCCAGGTTGCCTTTCCTGAGCTTCGATCTTCCGGCTCTCGTTTAGTAGTTCTTGGAAACTACGCTGCATTAGGCCTACAAATTGGGTATGGGGTGTAGAGAGATGGTGTGTTCCACTCCAAGGTGTTCGCCAGGTTTCCTCGCCAATGCTTCGATCTTCATGCTCTCGTTTAGTAGTTGTTGGAAACTACGCTGCATTAGGCCTACAAATCGGGTATGGGGTGTAGAGAGATGGTGTGTTCCACTCCAAGGTGTTCTCCAGGTTGCCTTTCCTGAGCTTCGATCTTCCGGCTCTCGTTTAGTAGTTGTTGGAAACTACACTGCATTAGGCCTACAAATTGGGTATGGGGTGTAGAGAGATGGTGTGTTCCACTCCAAGGTGTTCCCCAGGTTTTCTCGCCAATGCTTCGATCTTCATGCTCTCGTTTAGTAGTTGTTGGAAACTACACTGCATTAGGCCTACAAATTGGGTATGGGGTGTAGAGAGATGGTGTGTTCCACTCCAAGGTGTTCCCCAGGTTTCCTCGCCAATGCTTCGATCTTCATGCTCTCGTTTAGTAGTTGTTGGAAACTACGCTGCATTAGGCCTACAAATTGGGTATGGGGTGTAGAGAGATGGTGTGTTCCACTCCAAGGTGTTCTCCAGGTTGCCTTTCCTGAGCTTCGATCTTCCGGCTCTCGTTTAGTAGTTGTTGGAAACTACGCTGCATTAGGCTTACAAATTGGGTATGGGGTGTAGAGAGATGGTGTGTTCCACTCCAAGGTGTTCCCCAGGTTTCCTCGCCAATGCTTCGATCTTCATGCTCTCGTTTAGTAGTTGTTGGAAACTACGCTGCATTAGGCCTACAAATTGGGTATGGGGTGTAGAGAGATGGTGTGTTCCACTCCAAGGTGTTCTCCAGGTTGCCTTTCCTGAGCTTCGATCTTCCGGCTCTCGTTTAGTAGTTCTTGGAAACTACACTGCATTAGGCCTACAAATTGGGTATGGGGTGTAGAGAGATGGTGTGTTCCACTCCAAGGTGTTCTCCAGGTTGCCTTTCCTGAGCTTCGATCTTCCGGCTCTCGTTTAGTAGTTCTTGGAAACTACGCTGCATTAGGCCTACAAATTGGGTATGGGGTGTAGAGAGATGGTGTGTTCCACTCCAAGGTGTTCCCCAGGTTTTCTCGCCAATGCTTCTATCTTAATTAGTGTTGAGCATTCCGATACCGCAAGTATCGGGTATCGGCCGATACTTGCGGTATCGGAATTCCGATACCGAGATCCGATACTTTTGTGGTATCGGGTATCGGTATCGGATACATAGAGATGTGTAAAATAAAGAATTAAAATAAAAAATATTGATATATTTACCTCTCCGGCGGCCCCTGGACTCAGCGCGGGTAACCGGCAGGCTTCGTTGTTCAAAATCAGCGCTTTTAGGACCTGAGAATCACGTCCCGGCTTCTGATTGGTCGCGGGCCGCCCATGTGACCGCCACGTGACCAATCACAAGCCGCTACGTCTTTGAAAGTCATTAACGCGCTCATTTTTAAAAATGAGCGCGTTAATAGCTTGCGGTGACGTCGCGGCTTGTGATTGGTCGCGGCCACGCGACCAATCACAAGCCGCTACGTCTTTGAAAGTCATTAACGCGCTCATTTTTAAAAATGAGCGCGTTAATAGCTTGCGATGACGTCGCGGCTTGTGATTGGTCGCGGCCACGCGACCAATCACAAGCCGCTACGTCTTTGAAAGTCATTAACGCGCTCATTTTTAAAAATGAGCGCGTTAATAGCTTGCGGTGACGTCGCGGCTTGTGATTGGTCGCGGCCACGCGACCAATCACAAGCCGCTACGTCTTTGAAAGTCATTAACGCGCTCATTTTTAAAAATGAGCGCGTTAATAGCTTGCGATGACGTCGCGGCTTGTGATTGGTCGCGGCCACGCGACCAATCACAAGCCGCTACGTCTTTGAAAGTCATTAATGCGCTCATTTTTAAAAATGAGCGCGTTAATAGCTTGCGGTGACGTCGCAGCTTGTGATTGGTCGCGGCCACGCGACCAATCACAAGCCGCTACGTCTTTGAAAGTCATTAACGCGCTCATTTTTCAAAAATGAGCGCGCTAATAGCTTGCGGTGACGTCGCGGCTTGTGATTGGTCGCGTGGCGGTCACATGGGCGGCCCGCGACCAATCAGAAGCCGGGACGTGATTCTCAGGTCCTAAAAGCGCTGATTTTGAACAAAGAAGCCTGCCGGTTACCCGCGCTGAGTTCAGGGGCCGCCGGAGAGGTAAATATATCAATATTTTTTATTTTAATTCTTTATTTTACACATCCCTATGGATCCCAGGGCCTGAAGGAGAGTTTCCTCTCCTTCAGACCCTGGGAACCATGAGAATACCTTCCGATACTTGATGTCCCATTGACTTGTATTGGTATCGGATATCGGTATCGGCGATATCCGATATTTTTCGGGTATCGGCCGTTACTATCCGATACCGATACTTTCAAGTATCGGACGGTATCGCTCAACACTAATCTTCATGCTCTCGTTTAGTAGTTGTTGGAAACTACGCTGCATTAGGCCTACAAATTGGGTATGGGGTGTAGAGAGATGGTGTGTTCCACTCCAAGGTGTTCCCCAGGTTTCGTTGCCAATGCTTCGATCTTCATGCTCTCGTTTAGTAGTTGTTGGAAACTGCGCTGCATTAGGCCTACAAATTGGGTATGGGGTGTAGAGAGATGGTGTGTTCCACTCCAAGGTGTTCTCCAGGTTGCCTTTCCTGAGCTTCGATCTTCCGGCTCTCGTTTAGTAGTTGTTGGAAACTACGCTGCATTAGGCCTACAAATTGGGTATGGGGTGTAGAGAGATGGTGTGTTCCACTCCAAGGTGTTCCCCAGGTTTCCTCGCCAATGCTTCGATCTTCATGCTCTCGTTTAGTAGTTGTTGGAAACTACGCTGCATTAGGCCTACAAATTGGGTATGGGGTGTAGAGAGATGGTGTGTTCCACTCCAAGGTGTTCTCCAGGTTGCCTTTCCTGAGCTTCGATCTTCCGGCTCTCGTTTAGTGGTTCTTGGAAACTACACTGCATTAGGCCTACAAATTGGGTATGGGGTGTAGAGAGATGGTGTGTTGCACTCCAAGGTGTTCTCCAGGTTGCCTTTCCTGAGCTTCAATCTTCCGGCTCTCGTTTAGTAGTTCTTGGAAACTACACTCCATTAGGCCTACAAATTGGGTATGGGGTGTAGAGAGATGGTGTGTTCCACTCCAAGGTGTTCTCCAGGTTGCCTTTCCTGAGCTTCGATCTTCCGGCTCTCGTTTAGTAGTTCTTGGAAACTACACTGCATTAGGCCTACAAATTGGGTATGGGGTGTAGAGAGATGGTGTGTTCCACTCCAAGGTGTTCTCCAGGTTGCCTTTCCTGAACTTCTATCTTCAGGCTCTCATTAAATTGTGGTTAAACGGAACAACTGCATTTGGCGTACTAGTTGGGTTGGGGCCTACTATCGGTGTCTGCCACTCCTTGCTGTTCTCCTCCACTGAACAAAGCTGTGCCGCCTGTTTACTACGGTTGCCAATTTTGAACTGCATTTCGACTACTTACTGATTTGGGCCTACTCTCTGTGTCAGCCTCTCATTCCAGTTGTCCTCCACTGCAATGCCCCCTGGTTATTCCTGTGTTACCAATTTTGAACTGCATTTAGCCAACTTTATTCTTTGGGCCTATATCTGTGTTTCCTCCTCATCCTGCCCATTGCCCAGCCAGTGATAGATGAGTCTGCTGGTACATTGACCCATAACGCAACATTCCCCGTGCATGCTACACAACAACATTGTGACCCTGCTGAAAGTCAGGTTGCTCTTCCCGCATACCATACCACCTTACACGGGGACAAAGAGGAAGGTGCAGATGAAAGTGCAGGTTCCTTCATCAGGTGGGGGGAGGAATACTAGTTGGCGACGTCACTGGCACAGGGCCTCTCATAGTACGCAAAAGTGTTGCTGCCGGTGGGAGGCGCCCCCGCCGTGCAAACACACCGCTGTACTTTGAGGGGCCCTGTGCCAGTGCCAATGCCAACGAGTGGGCCCCCCCTGCTTGCTCAGGTTCACAGCACTTGCAAAGTTGAAATACTTACCTCTCCCTGCTCCACTGCCGTGACGTGGTCCAGATTTCCTGGGCCCACTAATTACTTGAACCAGCCCTACCCACCACAACTTTAGCCAAATGACCCCCAATTTCAAATGCCTTCCAATTATTATAAGGTAAATTACGCTTGACAAGCTTTATTAAGAAGAATGGATGGTTTTGACATTAAAATGGGCACTCTAGGTGTTTTCCTGGCCCCCACTCACTGCCGACTATGCTGCCCCATTGACTTGCATTGGGTTTCGTGTTTCGGTCGATCCCGACTTTACGTCATAATCGGCCGATTTCACTCGACCCGACTTTTGAGATAGTCGGGTTTCGCGAAACCCGGCTCGACTCTAAAAAGGTCAAGGTCGCTCAACTCTAATGAAGACAATAGAAAAAGAAGAATGGAGCTGGTGGAGAGCGAGGGAACTAGGACAGATGAGGGATGAACTGATTATATATTTTTTTTGTTTTTTAAGTTTTACCGGTAATTGGGACACATTTGATTCACAAAACGAGAATCCCATCTGAATTCGACTGAATCTCCAAAATTTGAATTTCAGAAGATAAGCTCAGCTCCAGTAAATAATCCTTAGCAAAATCTGTTTTGCAAATTGGAAGGTTACGCGGGGATATAGAGAAAGGACTATATGTGTTCATTTATTTCCATTTTCTGTAAAGAGGAGTCCAAATATTCTCACAAGGAGACCCAGAGAACATCTGTCAGACATGTAATGTGGCAGACATAACAGGTGGCTGTACACAAAAATATTCATCGAAATCCATCAGGTTTTCTCACTTCTCCCTTAATGGAACCTATGAGATCAGATCATAGATATAAACAATCATGAAGGTTAACTAATGGAGATCTGCTCCAGTAATTTCTTTCAGCTGGGTATGGAAATTGTGAATATTTAATTGAATATTGCAAATGAATATGATTAACTGAAATGTTAAAGGAATATTCCAATTATGTTTGTAATGCAATTAGGATTTCTTTCCTTTCTCTATAAGCGCAGCATATAACAGATACAGGTCCATATCCAAAACTCCTATTATTCTGCTTCATTCCCCTCACATCATTAATTTTAATAAAGATGAACTGCAATACCAGACACAACCCATGGACAAGAGTAGCACTGGTGTCTGGAATTTCCGTTTGCAAATGTAATGTAAAAAAAAATGATACAGTTTTCTTAGTGGTTACAGTGGCTATATGTCTCATCATTTTGGAGATCTATGCTTGCTGTTAGTGTATGCAAACATTTTACCCAGAGGCTGAAAGCTAGTTTGGACCGAATACTAGTTTTGGCTCTCGAAGTGTTCTTTTACGCATCAGGAAGGGAATGCTGTAAATAAAGATAGAGTTGTGCCCTAATGTTCTGATGTGTCTGCTGGAAGCGCAGCCTAAGGGTTTATTGTAAGAATGTTCCATAATGTTATGGGAGCTATTTTCATACACATTAAAATTGAATAATATGATGTAGACACAGGAAAAATAAAATGATAGATGATGTCTGTGAATAAAAAATAGAAACGGGATAAACAAATACATAGATGATAGATAGATAATGGATATAGATAATAGAGATAGATAGATAGATAGATAGATAGATAGATAGATAGATAGATAGATAGATAGATAGATAGATAGATAGATAGATAGATAGATAGATAGATATAGATAGATACAGTGCCTTGCGAAAGTATTCGTCCTCCTTGGACGTATCAACCTTTTCCCACATATGATACTTCACACATAAAGACACCAAATGTAAATTTTTGGTGAAGAATGATCAACAAGTGGAACACAATTGTGAAGTAGAACAACATTTATTGGTTATTTTAAATTTTTGTGGAAATTCAAAAACTGAAAAGTGGGGCATGCAATATTATTTGGCCCCTTTACTTTCAGTGCAGCAAGCTCACTCCAGAAGTTCATTGTGGATCTCTGAATGATCCAATTTCCTCAATGCCTAATGATGATAAATATAATCCACCTGTGTGTAATCAGGTCTCCGTATAAATGTGATAGTCTAAGGGTTCTGTTTGAAGCACAGAGAGCATCATGAAGGTCAAGGAACACAACAGGCAGGTCCGTGATACTGTTGTGGAGAAGTTTAAAGCCGGATTTGGATAAAAAATGATTTCCAAAACTTTAAACATCCCAAGGAGCACTGTGCAAGCGATCATATTGAAATGGAAGGAGTATCATACCACGTTAAATCTACCAAGACCCGGCCGTCCCTCTAAACTTTCATCTCAAACAAGGAGAAGACGGATCAGAGATGCAGCCAAGAGGCCCATGATCACTCTGGATGAACTGCAGAGATCTACAGCTGAGGTGGGACAGTCTGTCCATAGGACAACAATCATTCGTACACTGCACAAATCTGGCCTTTATGGAAGAGTGGCAAGAAGAAAGCCATTTCTCAAAGATATCCATAAAAAGTGTTGTTTAAAGTTTGCAAAAAGCCACCTGGGAGACACACCAAACATGTGGAAGAAGGTGCTCTGGTCAGATGAAACCAAAATCGAACTTTTTGGCAACAAAAACCTTTTTTGGCAACCCCGAACACACCATCTCCACTGTCAGACATGGTGGTGGCAGCATCATGGTTTGGGCCTGCTTTTCTTCAGCAGGGACAGGGAAGATGGTTAAAATTGATGTGAAGATGGATGGAGCCAAATACAGGACCATTCTTGAAGAAAACCTGTTGGAGTCTGCAAAAGACCTGAGACTAGGACGGAGATTTGTCTTCCAACAAGACAATGATCCCAAACATAAAGCAAAATCTACAATGGAATGGTTCACAAATAGTGTTGAGCAATACCGTCCGATACTTGAAAGTATCGGTATCGGATAGTATCGGCCGATACCCGAAAAGTATCGGATATCGCCGATACCGATATCCGATACCAATACAAGTCAATGGGACACCAAGTATCTGAAGGTATTCTGATGGCTCCCAGGGTCTGAAGGGGAGGAAACTAACTGCCCATGAATTGAGGAAAATCAAGCATGATGCCACCAAGATGCCATTTTCCACCGGCTTTGCCATATTTCAGAGCTGCAACCTTGCTGGAGTAACAAAAAGCACAAGGTGTGCGATACTCAGGGACAAGGCCAAGGTAAGGAAGGCTGAAAAACGACCACCTTTGAACAAGAAATATCTTAAGACTGACATTTCAAAAGTTTTATGGGCTGATGAAATGAGAGAGACTCTTGATGGGCCAGATGGATGGGCCAGAGGCTGGATCAGTAAAGGGCAGAGAGCTCCACTCCGACTCAGATGCCAGTAAGGTGGAGGTGGGGTACTGGTAGGGGCTGGTATCATCAAAGATGAACTTGTGGGACCTTTTCGGGTTGAGGATGGAGTGAAGATCAACTCCCAGACTTACTGCCAGTTTCTGGAAGACATCTCCTTCAAGCAGTGGTACAGGAAGAAGTCAGTATCGTTCAAGAAAAACATGATTTTCATGCAGGACAATGCTCCATCACATGCCTCCAACTACTCCACAGTGTGGCTGGCCAGTAAAGGTCTCAAAGAAGAAAAAATAATGACATGGCCCCCATGTTCACCTGATCTGAACCCCATAGAGAATCTGTGGTCCCTCATAAAATGTGAGATCTACAGGGAGGGAAAACAGAACACCTCTTGGAACAGTGTCTGGAGGCTGTGGTGGCTGCTGCACGCGATGTTGGTCGTGAACAGATCAAGAAACTGACAGAATCTATGGATGGAAGGCTGCTGAGTGTCATCATAAAAAAGGTGGCTATGTTGGTCACTATTTGTTTGGGGGGTTGTTTTTGCATGTCAGAAATGTTTATTTCTAAATTTTGCGCAGTTTTATTGGTTTACCTGGTGAAAATAAACAAGTGAGATGGGAATATATTTGGTTTTTATTAAGTTGCCTAATAATTCTGCACAGTAATAGTTACCTGAACAAACTGAAATCCTCTTAAGATAGCTAAATCTAAACAAAAAAACACTCCAACTTCCAAAAATATTAAGATTTGATATTTATGAGTAGGGTTGAGCGACCTTTACTTTTATAGGATCGGGTCGGGTTTCACGAAACCCGACTTTTTCAAAAGTCGGGTCGAGTGAAATCGGCCGATCCTATAAAAAAGTCGGGGTCGGGGTCGGCCGAAACCCGAAACCCAATGCAGTGCATTGGGTTTCCATGGTTCCCAGGGTCTGAAGGAGCGGAAACTCTCCTTCAGGCCCTGCGATCCATATTTTAGTGTAAAATAAAGAATTAAAATAAAAAATATCGCAATACTAACCGGGAACCTTCCTCCTTCGAATCAGCGCTTCCAGGACCTTGCGGTGACGTCGCGGTGACGTCGCGGCTTGTGATTGGTCACGTGGCCGCCCATGTGACCGCTCGCGCGACCAATCAGAAGCCGTGACATCACCGCAACATCACCGAAGGTCCTGCAAGTGCTGATTCTTAGGAAGGAAGGCTGCCGGAAAGAAGCAGGGCGCGTCCGAAGTTGAGTATATTCCTATTAGGTATATACTCACGCTCGGACGCGCCCTGCTTCTTTCCGACAGCCTTCCTTCCTAAGAATCAGCGCTTGAAGGACCTTCGGTGACGTCATGGCTTCTGATTGGTCGCGCGAGCGGTCACATGGGCGGCCGCGCGACCAATCACAAGCTGCGACGTCACCGCGACGTCACCGCAAGGTCCTGGAAGGCTGATTCTAAGGAAGGAAGGTTCCCGGTTAGTACCAGGGCGCGTCAGAGGGTAAGTATTGCGATATTTTTTATTTTAATTCTTTATTTTACACTTAAATCTGAATTCCGATACCAATTCCCGATATCTTAAACATATCGGGAATCGGTATCGGAATTCCGATTCCAGATTCAAAAGATCGCCGACTTCATGGCCGACCCCACACAGGGGTCGGGTCGGGTTTCATGAAACCGGATCTTGCCAAAAGTCGGCGACTTTTGAAAATTTTCGACCCGTTTCGCTCAACCCTATTTATGAGTCTTTTGGGTTGATTGAGAACATAGTTGTTGATGAATGATACAAATAATCCTCTAAAATACAACTTGCCTAATAATTCTGCGCACAGTATAGATAGATAGATGATAGATAGATAGATAGATAGATAGATAGATAGATAGATAGATAGATAGATAGATAGATAGATAGATAAATAGATAGATAATAGATAGAACATAATAGATAGAAACATAGATAAAGTTGAAACCAGAAATTTGCATACACTATATAAAAAGACACATATCCATGTTTTTCTCATTATCTGACATGAAATCAGAATAAACCTTTCCCACTTTAAGTCAATTAGGATTATTAATGTTTTCCAAATGCCAAAATAATGAGAGCAAGATAATTTTTTAAGGCATTTTTATTACTTATTGCAAAGTCAAAGGTTTACATATACTAATATTACTATGCCTTTAAACAAATCTGAACTGCCCATATGATGTCATGTGTTTGGAAGCTTCTGAGGATGTATTTTGAGGAGACACACCCGTGGATGTTTTTTAATGCACACCTGAAATGCACTGCTTTTTTGTGTAGCATCATGGGAAAGTCTCAATAAATCAACCAAAATATCAGGAAGAGAATTGTTTGACTTGCACAAGTCTGACTCATCCTTAGGTACAATTTCAAGATACCTGAAGGTGCCTCGTTCATCTGTACAAACAATTATACACAAGTACAAACAAGATTGGAATGTCCAGCCATCATACCGCTCAAAAAGAAGATGGTTTCTGTTTCCCAGAGATGAACCCAAGGAAAAAGCAAAATACCTTGTGAAGAAGATGGTGAAAGCTGGTAAGATTGTTGTCAATATCCACAGTGAAACGAGTACTGTATCAACATGGGTTGAAAGGACACAGGAAGAAGCTATTACTGCAAAAGAAACATAAAAACGGTAGATTAATGTTTGCAAATGCACACAGGAACAAAGACCTTATACTACATATACTTTTTCAATCTTTGTGGGAACAATTTGGGGAAGGCCATTTTCTGCTCCCCATGAATGTGACCCAGTGCACAAAGTTGAAAAAGACAAGGGTAAAGGGGTCAACATGCATATGTTCCTATAGGTGTAAAGTATAAGTGACCCAATAAATTTGTCCATATAAGGTATAATATTTATAAATTAGTTACAATTAGGATTTCAAATATTTTTTGAGTTACTTTCACCTACAAAAGTTGCTTTGTCACAATCTATCATTGGGTTACTGCAACAAAGAGGAGCCAGAAAATGGCAGCATCTGATTGCTCCTACTCCTGCGCCGAAAAGAAGCATTTCTCATTTTTAAATGGTATTTATGTCTTTTGGCAGAACAGGGGTTAATCATCCATGTTGGAGAGTCTGGGAGTCTGAGCTCTCAGCTGAGCTCGGTTAGCGACTCCCATTCCATTTATAATCTGTGTCCTTCAAATCCATTGTCAGAGCTAGCTTTTGCTGCATGACTTGGTGGAGAGGTGTTCTTATGAGAAGGAGGTTTGAAGGAATTATCTGTGACTTTTGCATGGTTTGTGTGATAATTCCCTTCCCTCCTCATACTTTTGTTATTCCCATGTCCTTCACTCCCTGGTGCATTTCTCTGTTATATGTGAGTGAATATTTGTATGCTTGGTATTTCAGTTTACCCTGGTTTGTGTTGCCTTGTTCTTCGGGTTGGTGTACTGCGGTGCACATTAGAGTCCCTCTTCTCTGGGTGGGGAAGAGAACAGATGGCGGGCTGATACAGAAGATAAGGCAAGGGTAGCAGGCCCGGCATCTTCACCTTCAGAAGTATTCTGGGGAATAGGGCGAGCTAAGGCACCCCCTAGTGGTAGAGAAAGGAAAGGAGCCCCTGGTCCTGGGTCACCTGACAGCGGAGTCATGACAAAATCTCTTTCATATTACCTTAGGAAGGGTGATTAATTAATTTCCATAGGTCCAGCTCCAGAAAAAGAGAAACAAACACATTGCTTCAACTTATTTGAAGTCCTTAGTAGAGGATTAATTGCAGTAATTCTACCATTAAAGTCTGCTTCTCACAGTAGTCTTTTCTAGGCAATTGATGTCGAGATATGTCTGATACTTTCTGATTGTATTAATTCTGATGAAATTATCCTCTGCATCAAAAGTAATTCTTTTGTCTTCCTTTCCTGTGGTAGTACTCCTGAGTAGGGTTGAGCGACTTTTCTTTTTATAGGATCGGGTCGGGTTTCACGAAACCCGACTTTTTCAAAAGTCGGGTCGAGTGAAATCGGCCGATCCTATAGAAAAGTCGGGGTCGGGGTCGGCCGAAACACGAAACCCAATGCAGTGCATGGGGTTTCTAATGGTTCCCAGGGTCTGAAGGAGAGGAAACTCTCCTTCAGGCCCTGGGATCCATATTTAAGTGTAAAATAAAAAATCAAAATAAAAAATATTGATATACTTACCCTCGGACGCGCCCTGGTTCTCACCGGCAGCCTTCCTTCCTAAGAATGAGCGCCTGAAGGACCTTCGATGATGTCGCGGCTTGTGATTGGTCGCGTGAGCGGTCACATGGGCGTCACGCGACCAATCACAAGCCGCGACGTCATCTAGGGTCCTTCAGGCGCTGATCCTTAGGAAGGAAGGCTGCGGGTTAGAACCAGGGCGCGTCCGAGGGTGAGTATATACCTATTAGGAATATACTCACCCTCGGACGCGCCCTCAGACGCTTCCTTCCTAAGAATGAGCGCCTGAAGGACCTTAGATGACGTCGCGGCTTGTGATTGGTCACGTGACCGCCCATGTGACAGCTCACGCGACCAATCACAAGCCGCGACGTCATCGAAGGCCCTTCAGGCGCTCATTCTTAGTAAGGAAGGCTGCCGGTGAGAACCAGGGAGCGTCCGAGGGTGAGTATATCAATATTTTTTAATTTTTATTCTTTATTTTACACTTAAACATGAATTCCGATACCGATTCCCGATATCTTAAACATATCGGAACTCGGTATCGGAATTCCGATTCCAGATCAGAAGATCGCCGACCTCATGGCCGACCCCTCACAGGGGTCGGGTCGGGTTTCATGAAACCCGACTTTGCCAAAAGTCGGCGACTTCTGAATCTGGCCGACCCGTTTCGCTCAACCCTACTCCTGAGGGTCAGTTTCACCCTAACGGTTTATGGTTTTCATGACTGGCTACCTTCAAGAGCCAAGCAATTTTCCAGATTGACTGACTTTCATGTCTGGAAGTAATGATGGAATATTGTTTCCGTTTACTTTAAATGAGTTATTACCATATTCTGGCTTAGAACAATTGTGGAATAGTGTGAGCACTGTATGGAGCTGTAGACCAACACTGCTTTGGCATAACATACCTGATGGTCTCAAACAGATGGTCTCAAACACTTTATGAAGGCCAATGACTCTACAAATGGACTCTTGACTAGGCATACTTGTCCTTTGGAAACCATTCCAGGTGACAACCTGATTAAGCTGCTTGAGAAAATGCTAAGGAGGTATAAAGCTGTCATGAAAGTAAAAAAAGGGAGAGTGTCCTAAAGGAAGCTAAGGAGTACTGCACACTCTGGTTTGTTTCACATGTGTTTATTTACTCCTTGTTTCCATTTTAGCCCCTTTGTGGTTTTGCTGCCTTCAGTCTGAATCTGCAATGCAGTGCATATGGAAAGTATTCAGACCCCTTTACATTTTTTACTCTTTGTTTCATTGCAGGCAGCCATTTGGTAAATTCAAAAAAGTTCATTTTTTTTTCTCATTAATGTACACTGCACCCCATCTTGACTGAAATATAAAAAAACTGAAATGTAGAAATTTTTGCAAATTTATTAAAAAAGAAAAACCGAATCTTAGACATATCAAGTTCTTTCAATAACCTATAAAATAAAGTTTTGGTGACAGGTGAATGCAGTTTTGAAAAAATCAAAAAGTTTTTTATGTATTTGGCATTTATAAAAAAATACATAAATTAAACTCTATCCTTTAAGAAACCAAAAATTATTCTAAAAATGTATAACTTGCCTCAAATAGCTCTTTAGCCTTAAAAGGAACCTGACAGCTGACACTCAGGATTGAGCCACATGTGAAACTAATCTCCCTGCTTGCAGCTAGTGAGTGACAAGTCTCTCCCTATGTGAGCCCGTAGTGAGGGAACTGTCACTCCAGTGGAACAGTCAGAGGAAAGTCCATGAGGGCCTGTCTGTCTGGCTAGTCTCCAGCACAGCTAAGTCTCCGGTGGCTTTGAATCTGTTTTTTTCTGAAACATCAGAGCGTTTCAGATAAAATATGTATGGCAGCATGTATCAGCTGTCAGCTTCCCGTTAAAGAAAAAAAAAATAATGGTTACCAGAAGGCAAAAAATAAAAAAAAATTTGCCTCAATTGTCAAATGGTTAACCATCACATCTTATGCTTCTGGTGCAAAAGACAAAACCCTAAAACAGTAAGTATCATAATTTAATACAATCAGATTTGCGGAATGAGGTTGGACAAATACATCATTTCAGAAGCGTAAATTCATGTTCGCGGTATACATCATAAGCCAGTGTGTAGCGAGACAGGAAGGACATTATTTTAGCCTCCCTGAATGATTGCATTCCTTCTCAGTGACAGACAGAAGCAATGAATTAGTGCATGAGCGCATTAGATGGAGCGAGACGTGAAGAAATGTCTGATAGTAGCGGAGAAAACGGGTATTGTAGCAGAATAAATCCCAACATTAGCTCAGTACATCTGTGAAAGAAAATGACCTCCGGCAAGCTGAGATATCCTTCGCTGATACCGTGCGGATATATAACCCGCCGATTACACACATACGGGTTGAAGTGAATGGAATACAGGGTATTTTCTTGGGAAAAACATCCGCTCCTATCAGATATGCATGGCAGATTTCCTGTTGACACTGTTTAGGAGCAGGAAAAGGTTAAAGGGGTTGTACAAGACTAAAGTATAGATTAACCACTTTGCTGTTATTGGGTCCCGTGACTGCCATAAGAATACAGTGTACATAGCGCCGTTCCCTGTGCAGTAGCCGCTCTCATTAACTTCAACGGGAGAAGAGCTGCAGTACAAAGAATGGCCACTACACAGTGTAAGGAGCTATGTATTTCCATCATCCATGGGCACTGCTAACAGATGATCATTTGATTGCCGGTGTCGGATCCCTTTGGATCTGATAATGACAACTACCCTGAAGATCGGTTATCCGTATTGTAGTCTTTGGCAATCCAATAGTTATACTTGACAACTTTTTATCATGCCCGTACCGGAGAAAAGTGATAGTCATGCCCCCTTTTAAAGACCATGGCCTATCTAATCCTCTTCATACCCATTGAATGTGCATTTTGGGGCCACCAAAGACTGCCCAACCCTGCTTTCTGTCAGAATACAGGAAGAGCTGACAACTCCATCTAGAGACCAGGGGGCCAACGCTGTTTTTTTGGGAGCTTTCCAGAAGAGTTGCTAATTCAGGAGCGGACATTTCGTTGGTGCAACCTGTGCAGAAGCACAGGAGCCTAAAGGTACCTTCACACTGACCAACTTAACAACGATATGGCTAGCGATCCGTGACGTTGCAGCGTCCTGGATAGCAATATCGTTGTGTTTGACACGCAGCAGCGATCTGGATCCTGCTGTGACATCGTTGGTCAGAGCAGAAAGTCCAGAACTTTATTTCGTCGCTGGACTCCCGCAGACATCGCTGAATCGGCGTGTGTGATGCCGATTCAGCGATGTCTTCACTGGTAACCAGGGTAAACATCGGGTTACTAAGCGCAGGGCCGTTCTTAGTAACCCGATGTTTACCCTGGTTACCAGCGTAAACGTAAAAAAAACAAACACTACATACTTACATCCCGGTGTCTGTCGCGTCCCTCGGCGTTCTGCTTCCCTGCACTGTCAGCGCCGGCCAGCCGTAAAGCAGATTACAATGGTGACGTCACCGCTGTGCTTTACGGCCAGCCGGCGCTCACAGTCAGTGCAGGAAAGCACAGCGCCAGGGGACAGACACCGGAATGTAAGTATGTAGTGTTTGTTTTTTTTACATTAGCACGGCCCTGCGCTTAGTAACCCGATGTTTACCCTGGTTACCAGGGGACTTCGGCATCGTTGGTAGCTGAAGAGCTGTCTGTGTGACAGCTCTCCAGCGACCACACAGCGACACTGCAGCGATCGGGATCGTTGTCTAGATAGCTGCAGCGTCGCTAAATGTGACGGTACCTTAAGTGGAGAGGGAACCCATTTATATCTCCAAAGCAGAGGTAATTTATAGGAGCTATTGGGCTGCAAAGGGCAAATATATATTGTTATATTGTTCTTGCACAGGGGCCCTTTTCTGTTTGTGTTAATATGCAAATAGCCCATTATGTGGCCATCGCTGTGTCACTCATGTATGTGGCACTCTATGTCCCCAATGAAGTTTATGGTCATTGTGTAATGTTAGGCTGATACTGAATGCAGGGAGCCCTCTAGACAGTGCCATAGTAAGTGCCATTGAAGGTTGCCTAGTAACAGGCATCATTTTCGGAGGTGACCCCACTTGTTCTCCCTTATCTTGTGGAGACCACCAAGTCACGTTCTATACTACAAAAGGGTGGAATAAGGGCAAATAGTCATCACTGACCACTGGTGGACCACTACAGCTTTCTGTCGGACATGTATGTTGCTGATATGCACTTCCAATGGAAGTCTCCGGCATATGTATTTGATGATATATGTCACCATTGTAAAACACATATACCATGAAACATACAGATTTTTGTAATTATGTCCATCTGTATAGCACACCAGACACCACCCTGATGGGGGACAAAATGACACGATTGACCTGACAGAGGCCAAAAGTGTGTCATTTTGGCCCCTGTCAGGTCAATGGTGTTCTATGGATGTTCCCAATTTATACAATAAGTGTAATCCTCTGATATTGTGGAAGATCGAAAACCATCCAAAAAGAAAAATCTCTGTGTTGCCCATAGCAACCAACCACAGTGCAGCTTTCATTTTGCATTCTGAATTTTGAAAACTAAAAGCTGCGCTATGATTGGTTGACAATGGCAACACAGGCGTTTTTTTCTTTTGGGTGTTTTTCTTAAATCTGCACCATTATGCACAGAGCCAAAAATAAACACTTTAGGCAAAGCATTAAATTAGTTTTGCTGAAATTTTACTGTGAATCCCCTTATATAGCCAGTACTCCCCTGGTCTTATTAAAGTTGGCTCAATATACAATAAGTTTAAGGCTGCGATATCATCACTAATTCATCCCAGCTTCCCATGGCATTTAGTGATTTTAATGTATCCATGTAGGGAAGTAAGTCCTACAATAATCTCATGATACCTGTAGTGGCTGGGATCTTTGTGGTTATGTGCCTTGAAGCGGGCTGGTAGCTGTGGACGAGGACTTGTCTCTTATGCCCCAGCACGTTGCATGAAGGTGGGAGTCCTGGCTGGGTGTGTGGACTTGTGCAGTCTGCATTTAACCGATGACTTTGGTTGACCAGGACCAGATGTTCGACAATTCAATGAGGGAGACCACCATTCAAAAAATAAACTTTTCACTAAGCGATAACTTGGCGGGGATTTTATATGAGTCAGTAGATACAGTACATAGGTACACAACTTGCTGAACGTTTCTCTTAGTGCATGGAACATCTTCAACACCTTCATACACATTCTCCCTGTCCGTCTCAGGATGACTCTGATCTGCATCATTTAGTCCTATCTCTTCACCACTGCCCAGCACAGTACTTCAGGAGCTTCCCTCGTCCCGAACATTGTTACTACAGTCAGTATGTGAGAGTCCTGTACTTGTACCCGCGGTTCCCCCTTGTACCCGCCGGTCACCTGACTGCTCACGTGACCGCAACGTCATTGAAGGTCCTTCACTCTCTGCATTCTTAGAAACGGAGGCAGACGTTTGCAGAGGAGACAGCCAGGGTTCGTCGGAGGGGTGAGTATATCCATATTTTTTATTTTTATTCTTTATTTTTTACATGAATATGGATCCCAGGCCCTGAAGGAGAGTCTCCTCTCCTCCAGACCCTGGGAACCACACGCACCGCACATGCCGAAGATGACTGGGAACTTATAAGAACTTCCGATTCCGATTTCCGATATCGCAAAAATATCGGAACTAAAGTATCGGAATTCTGATACAGCAAATATCGTCCGATACCCGATATTTGCAGTATCAGAATGCTCAACACTACTCTCCACTGAATCACACTATGTGATCTGCTGACTAATCAGACCAGAGGTCTGCCCTAGCTGCAAGCTAGGCCCTGTCTGACTCACTAGAAGAAGGTCCTCTCTTATCAGGCTACATAGGCCATCCCTCTTTGGGCTAGTCCCAACTCTTAACTTGATCAACGCCTGCTCACTACCTGTTGCTGAGCAGAACACAGTTTCATCATGTGACAATTAGTGTTGAGCGATACCTTCCGATATCGGAAAGTATCGGTATCGGTTTGGATCGGCCGATATTCAAAAAATATCGGATATCGCCGATACCGATACCCGATCCCAATGCAAGTCAATGGGACCAAAATATCGGAATTAAAATAAACCCTTTCTTTCCTTGTAGGTTCATTCTACATGAAGGAAAACAACTAAGAATAATGCCGGATGTATTTGGGGAGGTGGCGGAGACATTAAAGTCATAGAGGTTTATCCCAATCAAATAGAATAGCATGTTTTTTGTTTTTTTTTAAGACGTTCGGAGTGACAAAGATATTGACTATGTAAATTTTTTTTTTATTTTGTCAGATATTGATGTTTCACTATTCCACGCCCTTCCCCTTCTTTTTTTTCTTTTTTTTTTTCTTTTCCCACACTTTCATCTTCATCATCATCAGCATCTTTGACATCAACTTCTTCACCTTATTCATCTTCTTCTTCATCTTCTACCTATTTTTTTTTTTTTATTACATTCTTCATATTCATTTTATTCAACTATTATTATTCTTCTTATTCTACATATTCTTTTTATTCCACTGTTATTATTCTTCCTATTCTACTTCTTCATCATATTCTCATTTGTGACAGGCATTCCCGTAGTTGTTATCTATAAAAGTTTGAAGATTACACCTTCCGTTCTGCCAGTCACAAAAGTTACATTTGTCCGCGTTCAGTTTGGCCTGCAGCATCAGGCTTTATCCAGGGGCACCACGAGGAGGAACGGACTCACCCCCATACACTGCTTAGTCTTCTTCTGCATATAATTTAGATAATATCTTTTGCTCTGATATTAAGTCTTATGCTTAATGTTCTTCTGCTCTTTGTTCTGCAGCCTCTTGTTCTTCTGCTTCTCGGTCTTCCATGTTGTCGTCTCCAGGGTCGTCGTCTCCAGTGTCGTCATCTCCGCCGTCGTCGTCTCCGCCGTCGTCGTCGTCGTCATCGGGGTGGTCTTCCGTGTCGTCGTCATCGTGGTGGTCTTCCGGGTCGTCGACGTTAGGGTCTTCAACTTGGAAATGTAGCAGAAGGTACAAGAAGGCTGAGAAAATGCCAAGAACCAGCTGATGGAACTGGAACTCGGATGGCTACCCGAAGGTTCAAGAGCCTATGGAACTACCGAGGACCAGCTGACGTTACTGGAACCCGGTTACTAAGCAGGAGGTACCCGTGCTAAAAAGCACTACCAAGGACCGCCTGACGTTGACGGAACTCGGATACCCAGAAGGAGGCACCTAAGCCAAAGGCTCTGCCCGGAACCAGCTGACGTTACTGGAACCAGGATGGGGAGCAGAAGGTACAAGAGCAAAAGACACTGCCGAGAACCAGCTGACGGTACTGGAACCCGGATGGGTAGCCGAAGGTCCAAGAGCCAATGGAACTACCGAGGACCAGCTGACGTTACTGGAACCCGGTTACTAAGCAGGAGGTACCCGTGCCTGAAAGCACTACCAAGGACCACCTGACGTTGGTGGAACTTGGATACCCAGAAGGAGGCACCTAAGCCAAAGGCTCTGCCCGGAACCAGCTGACGGTACTGGAACCAGGATGGGGAGCAGAAGGTACAAGAGCAAAAGACACTGCCGAGAACCAGCTGACGGTGCTGGAACCAGGTGGTGGACCCGAAGGTCCACAGGAGAGGAGAGAACAGCTAGGCCGCGAGGCAGCCGCAGTTACCGAACCCCAACAGTCCTACAGGGGGAGCTGGGCCTACTGGCACTACAGAACCAGCCTTGACTACCAGTTCACGCAGCCCACATAGGAAGCTCCTAAACTGGAGGCACCCTGGAGTTGGCTAACCCGACCGCACCACGACGAGGCAAGCATAGGTGTCTCAGTGAGCTTGACACAACCCGGAAACAGCTGACGGTGCTGAAACCAGGCTTGGCACGAGGGAGTACCTGTGACAAAAACACTGCCGAGAACCAGCTGGCGGTGCTGGAACCCGGATGCGTTGCCCCAGTGTGCAAGAGCCAATGGCACGACCGAGGACCAGCTGACGGTGCTGGAACCCGGTTACTAAGCTGTAGGTGCCCGCGCTTAAAAGCACTACCAAGGACCGCCTGGCGTTGGCGGAACTCGGATACCCAGGAGGAGGCACCTAAGCCAAAGGCTCGGCCCGGAACCAGCTGACGGTGCTGGAACCAGGTGGTGGACCCGAAGGTCCACAGGAGAGGAGAGAACAGCTAGGCCGCGAGGCAGCCGCAGTTACCGAACCCCAACAGTCCTACAGGGGGAGCTGGGCCTACTGGCACTACAGAACCAGCCTTGACTACCAGTTCACGCAGCCCACATAGGAAGCTCCTAAACTGGAGGCACCCTGGAGTTGGCTAACCCGACCGCACCACGACGAGGCAAGCATAGGTGTCTCAGTGAGCTTGACACAACCCGGAAACAGCTGACGGTGCTGAAACCAGGCTTGGCACGAGGGAGTACCTGTGACAAAAACACTGCCGAGAACCAGCTGGCGGTGCTGGAACCCGGATGCGTTGCCCCAGTGTGCAAGAGCCAATGGCACGACCGAGGACCAGCTGACGGTGCTGGAACCCGGTTACTAAGCTGTAGGTGCCCGCGCTTAAAAGCACTACCAAGGACCGCCTGGCGTTGGCGGAACTCGGATACCCAGGAGGAGGCACCTAAGCCAAAGGCTCGGCCCGGAACCAGCTGACGGTGCTGGAACCAGGTGGTGGACCCGAAGGTCCACAGGAGAGGAGAGAACAGCTAGGCCGCGAGGCAGCCGCAGTTACCGAACCCCAACAGTCCTACAGGGGGAGCTGGGCCTACTGGCACTACAGAACCAGCCTTGACTACCAGTTCACGCAGCCCACATAGGAAGCTCCTAAACTGGAGGCACCCTGGAGTTGGCTAACCCGACCGCACCACGACGAGGCAAGCATAGGTGTCTCAGTGAGCTTGACACAACCCGGAAACAGCTGACGGTGCTGAAACCAGGCTTGGCACGAGGGAGTACCTGTGACAAAAACACTGCCGAGAACCAGCTGGCGGTGCTGGAACCCGGATGCGTTGCCCCAGTGTGCAAGAGCCAATGGCACGACCGAGGACCAGCTGACGGTGCTGGAACCCGGTTACTAAGCTGTAGGTGCCCGCGCTTAAAAGCACTACCAAGGACCGCCTGGCGTTGGCGGAACTCGGATACCCAGGAGGAGGCACCTAAGCCAAAGGCTCGGCCCGGAACCAGCTGACGGTGCTGGAACCAGGTGGTGGACCCCAAGGTCCACAGGAGAGGAGAGAACAGCTAGGCCGCGAGGCAGCCGCAGTTACCGAACCCCAACAGTCCTACAGGGGGAGCTGGGCCTACTGGCACTACAGAACCAGCCTTGACTACCAGTTCACGCAGCCCACATAGGAAGCTCCTAAACTGGAGGCACCCTGGAGTTGGCTAACCCGACCGCACCACGACGAGGCAAGCATAGGTGTCTCAGTGAGCTTGACACAACCCGGAAACAGCTGACGGTGCTGAAACCAGGCTTGGCACGAGGGAGTACCTGTGACAAAAACACTGCCGAGAACCAGCTGGCGGTGCTGGAACCCGGATGCGTTGCCCCAGTGTGCAAGAGCCAATGGCACGACCGAGGACCAGCTGACGGTGCTGGAACCCGGTTACTAAGCTGTAGGTGCCCGCGCTTAAAAGCACTACCAAGGACCGCCTGGCGTTGGCGGAACTCGGATACCCAGGAGGAGGCACCTAAGCCAAAGGCTCGGCCCGGAACCAGCTGACGGTGCTGGAACCAGGTGGTGGACCCCAAGGTCCACAGGAGAGGAGAGAACAGCTAGGCCGCGAGGCAGCCGCAGTTACCGAACCCCAACAGTCCTACAGGGGGAGCTGGGCCTACTGGCACTACAGAACCAGCCTTGACTACCAGTTCACGCAGCCCACATAGGAAGCTCCTAAACTGGAGGCACCCTGGAGTTGGCTAACCCGACCGCACCACGACGAGGCAAGCATAGGTGTCTCAGTGAGCTTGACACAACCCGGAAACAGCTGACGGTGCTGAAACCAGGCTTGGCACGAGGGAGTACCTGTGACAAAAACACTGCCGAGAACCAGCTGGCGGTGCTGGAACCCGGATGCGTTGCCCCAGTGTGCAAGAGCCAATGGCACGACCGAGGACCAGCTGACGGTGCTGGAACCCGGTTACTAAGCTGTAGGTGCCCGCGCTTAAAAGCACTACCAAGGACCGCCTGGCGTTGGCGGAACTCGGATACCCAGGAGGAGGCACCTAAGCCAAAGGCTCGGCCCGGAACCAGCTGACGGTGCTGGAACCAGGTGGTGGACCCCAAGGTCCACAGGAGAGGAGAGAACAGCTAGGCCGCGAGGCAGCCGCAGTTACCGAACCCCAACAGTCCTACAGGGGGAGCTGGGCCTACTGGCACTACAGAACCAGCCTTGACTACCAGTTCACGCAGCCCACATAGGAAGCTCCTAAACTGGAGGCACCCTGGAGTTGGCTAACCCGACCGCACCACGACGAGGCAAGCATAGGTGTCTCAGTGAGCTTGACACAACCCGGAAACAGCTGACGGTGCTGAAACCAGGCTTGGCACGAGGGAGTACCTGTGACAAAAACACTGCCGAGAACCAGCTGGCGGTGCTGGAACCCGGATGCGTTGCCCCAGTGTGCAAGAGCCAATGGCACGACCGAGGACCAGCTGACGGTGCTGGAACCCGGTTACTAAGCTGTAGGTGCCCGCGCTTAAAAGCACTACCAAGGACCGCCTGGCGTTGGCGGAACTCGGATACCCAGGAGGAGGCACCTAAGCCAAAGGCTCGGCCCGGAACCAGCTGACGGTGCTGGAACCAGGTGGTGGACCCCAAGGTCCACAGGAGAGGAGAGAACAGCTAGGCCGCGAGGCAGCCGCAGTTACCGAACCCCAACAGTCCTACAGGGGGAGCTGGGCCTACTGGCACTACAGAACCAGCCTTGACTACCAGTTCACGCAGCCCACATAGGAAGCTCCTAAACTGGAGGCACCCTGGAGTTGGCTAACTCGACCGCACCACGACGGGGCAAGCATAGGCGTCTCAGTGAAGTTGACACAACCCGGAAACAGCTGACGGTGCTGAAACCAGGCTTGGCACGAGGGAGTACCTGTGACAAGAACACTGCCGAGAACCAGCTGGCGGTGCTGGAACCCGGATGCGTTGCCTTGCCTATTAAAGATTGTCTTCCTAGAGCCCCAACTAGCGGTGTTGGAGCAAAGGGTAAGCAGGGGGAGATGAGTGTAGGCCGAAGCCTGCACTGGAGGCAGCTTTGTGTCTGCGTTGCGTTTGCAGGACACTTTGCCGGCTACACACTGGGGGAACAGCTGGCGTTGCTGAACCCCACTAACACAATGGCGTGTGTTTTTCTCTGTGCAGCTAGCACTTGCGGGCAAAAACTAGCGATGTTAGAGCCCGTGTTGAAGCAGGAGGAGGAGGAGAGGAGCAGAGTGTAGGCCGAAGCTTAGTTGAACCAATTTCAAAGGAAACCTTTAACCCCCCCCTCAGGTGTTACAAAGTACAAGAGACACACCTTGTGCAGTATTAATGCTGCACAAGTGAAAGGTTGCTCTATTAATTTGTCTACTTGCACACGCTGAATGAAAGACATACACAATTTACCCCATTCTACAGTCAAACTGTAGTGGATGCGTGACTTGGTTTTTTGATGAGACGCAGCACAGGTGTCCAAAATAACGCCTTGGTGCTTGGAGCAGCTTCCTGAGCGTTGTTATTTGCTGTACAGGAGTCTGCGCTCTTGTGTTATCCCTTGGCAATGCCCTGTTAGCGCTGCCCATCTTATGACATCATTTCATGTTGGCCGGTGCGGTTAACGATGGCCATAAATCCCAGACCCACAGTGTCTTTTCATAAATCCACACTGCGGTGCTGGGATTCGTGGCCTTGAGCAGTAAATATTTTGGCCGCTCACACACGTCCTTACACCTGCTTCAGACTGGGCGGCCTCTGCTGATCCCTTCTCGCATGCCGCGGCCATGAGGCTGCACAGTCTGAAGAAGGCTGAAGGAGATGAGTTAAGACAGGCGAAGATATGCACTGCTCGTGCCCATCAATCACACCCTCGCAGTCAAAATAATTAAGACAACGAGGAGCATTTTATTCAGGCAGGGCGGACGAACAGGCGCAAGTAGCCAACCAATGATGTCAGAAGACGGGAAGCGCTACCAAGGGGGGTGCTGCGTATCATTAGAAAGGAAAGTCACACCTCAGGGACAGTGGAATGGTCTCAAAGAGACACATTTTGTACGTGTTGAGTTCCACGTGGGCAAGGAGAAAACATCAGCCACCTTGTACAAATGCAGCAGTACTGCTGTACAAGGTGGCTGTTATACATAGAAACACCTGGGGGTGGGGGCCAGGCTCCCTTCAATTTCAGTTCATGTGCCTGCGTGGCGTTTGCAGGTCACGTTGCAAGCTGCACAGCAGGGGAACAGCTGGCGGTGCTGAACCCCACTAACACATTGGCTGGTGTTTTTCTCTGTGCAGCTAGCATTTCCGGGCAAAAACTAGCGGTGTTTGAGCCCAGGGTCAGCAGGAGGAGGAGGAGAGGAGCAAAGTGTAGGCCGAAGCCTGCACTGGTGGCAGCTTTTGGTCGGTTGTGCCAGCGTGGCTTGTGCTGGACACGATGCCGGCTACACAGCGGGGGAACAGCTGGCGTTGCTGAACCCCACTAACACATTGGCTGGTGTTTTTCTCTGTGCAGCTAGCATTTCCGGGCAAAAACTAGCGTTGTTAGAGCCCAGGGTCAGCAGGAGGAGGAGAGGAGCAGAGTGTAGGCCGAAGCCTAGTTGAACCAATTTCAAAGGTTACCTTTAACCCCCCCTCAGGTGTTACAAAGAACAAGAGCCACTCCTTCTGCAGCATTAATGCTGCACAAGTAAAAGGTTGCTCTATTAATTTGTCTACTTGCACAAGCTGAATGCAACACGTAGACTATTTAGCCCATTATACTGTTTAACAGTAGTGGAGGCGTGACTTGTCTTTTTAAAGAAAAGCAGCACAGGTGTCGAAAACAACACCTTTTTGCATGGGCGCAGCTTCCTGAGCGTTGTTAGTTGCTGTACAGGAGTCTGCGCTCTTGTGATCCTTTGGCCATGCGCTGTGAGCGCTTCCTGTCTTATGACCTCATTTCATGTTGGCCGTTGCGGTTAGCGATGGACATGAATCCCAGACCCACAGTGTGTTTTTAAAAAATCACACTGCGGTGCTGGGATTCGTGCCCTGGTGCAGTAAATATGTTTGCCGCTCACACATGTCCTTACACCTGCTTCAGACTGGACGGCCTCATCTGATCCCTTATCGCCTGCCGAGGCCATGAGGACACCCAGTCTGAAGAAGGCGGAAGGAGATGAGTGAACACAGGCAAACATATGCACTGCACATGCCCATCAATCACACCCTCGCTGTCCAAAAAAATAAGACACCGAGGGCCGTTGTTTCGAGCAGGGGAGATGCACAGGCGCAGCCAGCTAACCAATGATGTCAAAAGACGGGCAGCGCTAACAAGGGTGGTGCTGCGTGTCATTACAAAGGAAAGTCACACCTCAGGGACATTGTAATGGTCTGTAATGAGACACATTTTGTACGTGTTGAGTTCCACGTGGGCAAGGAGAAAAAGTCAGCCACCTCGTACAAATGCAGCAGTACTGCTGTACAAGGTGGCTGTTATACATAGAAACACCTGTGGGTGGGGGGCAGGCTCCCTTCAATTTCAGTTCATGTGCCTGCGTGGCGTTTGCAGGTCACGTTGCAAGCTACACAGCAGGGGAACAGCTGGCGTTGCTGAACCCCACTGACACATTGACTGGTGTTTTTCTCTGTGCAGATTGCATGTCCGGGCAAAAACTAGCGGTGTTAGAGCCCAGGGTCAGCAGGAGGAGGAGGAGAGGAGCAAAGTGTAGGCCGAAGCCTGCACTGGTGGCAGCTTTTGGTCGGTTGTGCCAGCGTGGCTTGTGCTGGACACGATGCCGGCTACACAGCGGGGGAACAGCTGGCGGTGCTGAACCCCACTAACACATTGGCTGGTGTTTTTCTCTGTGCAGCTAGCATGTCCGGGCAGAAACTGGCGTTGTTTGAGCCCAGGGTCAGCAGGAGGAGTAGAGGAGCAGAGTGTAGGCCGAAGCCTAGTTGAACCAATTTCAAAGGTTACCTTTAACCCCCCCCTCAGGTGTTGCAAGGTACAAGAGCCACACCTTGAACAGCATTAATGATGCACAAGTCAAAGGTTGCTCTATTTAATTTTGCTCCTTGCACACGCTGAATTAAACACGTACACTATTTAGCCCATTATACTGTCAAACAGTTGTGGAGGCGTGACTTGTCTTTTTAACGAGACGCAGCACAGGTGTCAAAATTTGCACCTAGGTACTGGGCGCAGATTCCTGAGCGTTGTTATTTGCTGTACAGGAGTCTGCGCTCTTGTGTTATCCCTTGGCAATACCCTGTTAGTGCAGGCCGTCTCATGACCTCATTTCATGTTGGCCGGTGCGGTTAACGATGGCCATAAATCCCAGACCCACAGTGGCTTTTCCTAAAGTCACACTGCGGTGCTGGGATTCGTGGCCTTGTGCAGTAAATATGATCGCCGCTCACACATGTCCTTACACCTGCTTCAGACTGGGCGGCCTCAGCTGATCCCTTATCGCATGCCGCGGCCATGAGGCCGCACAGTCAGAAGAAGGCGGAAGGAGGGGAGTGAAAACAGGGGAACATATGCACTGCTCGTGCCCATCAATCACACCCTCGCAGTCAAAATATATGAGACAACGGGGGGCGTTGTGTCGGACAGGGGGGACGCACAGGCACAGCCAGCCAACCAATGATGTCAGGAGACGGGCAGCGCTAACAATGGGGGTGCTGCGTGTCATTAAAAAGGAAAGTCACACCTCAGGGACATTGTAATGGTCTGTAATGAGACACATTTTGTACTTGTTGAGTTCCACGTGTGCAAGGAGAAAAAGTCAGCCACCTTGTACAAATGCAGCAGTACTGCTGTACAAGGTGGCTGTTATACATAGAAACACCTGTGGGTGGGGGGCAGGCTCCCTTCAATTTCAGTTCATGTGCCTGCGTGGCGTTTGCAGGTCACGTTGCAAGCTACACAGCAGGGGAACAGCTGGCGTTGCTGAACCCCACTGACACATTGACTGGTGTTTTTCTCTGTGCAGATTGCATGTCCGGGCAAAAACTAGCGGTGTTAGAGCCCAGGGTCAGCAGGAGGAGGAGGAGAGGAGCAAAGTGTAGGCCGCAGCCTGCACTGGTGGCAGCTTTTGTTCTGTTGTGCCAGCGTGGCTTGTGCTGGACACGTTGCCGACTACACAGCAGGGGAACAGCTGGCGGTGCTGAACCCCACTAACACATTGGCTGGTGTTTTTCTCTGTGCAGCTAGCATTTCCGGGCAGAAACTGGCGTTGTTTGAGCCCAGGGTCAGCAGGAGGAGTAGAGGAGCAGAGTGTAGGCCGAAGCCTAGTTGAACCAATTTCAAAGGTTACCTTTAACCCCCCCCTCAGGTGTTGCAAGGTACAAGAGCCACACCTTGAACAGCATTAATGATGCACAAGTCAAAGGTTGCTCTATTTAATTTTGCTCCTTGCACACGCTGAATTAAACACGTACACTATTTAGCCCATTATACTGTCAAACAGTTGTGGAGGCGTGACTTGTCTTTTTAACGAGACGCAGCACAGGTGTCAAAATTTGCACCTAGGTACTGGGCGCAGATTCCTGAGCGTTGTTATTTGCTGTACAGGAGTCTGCGCTCTTGTGTTATCCCTTGGCAATACCCTGTTAGTGCAGGCCGTCTCATGACCTCATTTCATGTTGGCCGGTGCGGTTAACGATGGCCATAAATCCCAGACCCACAGTGGCTTTTCCTAAAGTCACACTGCGGTGCTGGGATTCGTGGCCTTGTGCAGTAAATATGATCGCCGCTCACACATGTCCTTACACCTGCTTCAGACTGGGCGGCCTCAGCTGATCCCTTATCGCATGCCGCGGCCATGAGGCCGCACAGTCAGAAGAAGGCGGAAGGAGGGGAGTGAAAACAGGGGAACATATGCACTGCTCGTGCCCATCAATCACACCCTCGCAGTCAAAATATATGAGACAACGGGGGGCGTTGTGTCGGGCAGGGGGGACGCACAGGCACAGCCAGCCAACCAATGATGTCAGGAGACGGGCAGCGCTAACAATGGGGGTGCTGCGTGTCATTAAAAAGGAAAGTCACACCTCAGGGACATTGTAATGGTCTGTAATGAGACACATTTTGTACTTGTTGAGTTCCACGTGTGCAAGGAGAAAAAGTCAGCCACCTTGTACAAATGCAGCAGTACTGCTGTACAAGGTGGCTGTTATACATAGAAACACCTGTGGGTGGGGGGCAGGCTCCCTTCAATTTCAGTTCATGTGCCTGCGTGGCGTTTGCAGGTCACGTTGCAAGCTACACAGCAGGGGAACAGCTGGCGTTGCTGAACCCCACTGACACATTGACTGGTGTTTTTCTCTGTGCAGATTGCATGTCCGGGCAAAAACTAGCGGTGTTAGAGCCCAGGGTCAGCAGGAGGAGGAGGAGAGGAGCAAAGTGTAGGCCGCAGCCTGCACTGGTGGCAGCTTTTGTTCTGTTGTGCCAGCGTGGCTTGTGCTGGACACGTTGCCGACTACACAGCAGGGGAACAGCTGGCGGTGCTGAACCCCACTAACACATTGGCTGGTGTTTTTCTCTGTGCAGCTAGCATTTCCGGGCAGAAACTGGCGTTGTTTGAGCCCAGGGTCAGCAGGAGGAGTAGAGGAGCAGAGTGTAGGCCGAAGCCTAGTTGAACCAATTTCAAAGGTTACCTTTAACCCCCCCCTCAGGTGTTGCAAGGTACAAGAGCCACACCTTGAACAGCATTAATGATGCACAAGTCAAAGGTTGCTCTATTTAATTTTGCTCCTTGCACACGCTGAATTAAACACGTACACTATTTAGCCCATTATACTGTCAAACAGTTGTGGAGGCGTGACTTGTCTTTTTAACGAGACGCAGCACAGGTGTCAAAATTTGCACCTAGGTACTGGGCGCAGATTCCTGAGCGTTGTTATTTGCTGTACAGGAGTCTGCGCTCTTGTGTTATCCCTTGGCAATACCCTGTTAGTGCAGGCCGTCTCATGACCTCATTTCATGTTGGCCGGTGCGGTTAACGATGGCCATAAATCCCAGACCCACAGTGGCTTTTCCTAAAGTCACACTGCGGTGCTGGGATTCGTGGCCTTGTGCAGTAAATATGATCGCCGCTCACACATGTCCTTACACCTGCTTCAGACTGGGCGGCCTCAGCTGATCCCTTATCGCATGCCGCGGCCATGAGGCCGCACAGTCAGAAGAAGGCGGAAGGAGGGGAGTGAAAACAGGGGAACATATGCACTGCTCGTGCCCATCAATCACACCCTCGCAGTCAAAATATATGAGACAACGGGGGGCGTTGTGTCGGGCAGGGGGGACGCACAGGCACAGCCAGCCAACCAATGATGTCAGGAGACGGGCAGCGCTAACAATGGGGGTGCTGCGTGTCATTACAAAGGAAAGTCACACCTCAGGGACATTGTAATGGTCTCTAATGAGACACATTTTGTACGTGTTGAGTTCCACGTGGGCAAGGAGAAAAAGTCAGCCACCTCGTACAAATGCAGCAGTACTGCTGTACAAGGTGGCTGATATACATAGAAACACCTGTGGGTGGGGGGCAGGCTCCCTTCAATTTCAGTTCATGTGCCTGCGTGGCGTTTGCAGGTCACGTTGCAAGCTACACAGCAGGGGAACAGCTGGCGTTGCTGAACCCCACTAACACATTGGCTGGTGTTTTTCTCTGTGCAGCTAGCATGTCCGGGCAGAAACTGGCGTTGTTTGAGCCCAGGGTCAGCAGGAGGAGGAGAGGAGCAAAGTGTAGGCCGAAGCCTGCACTGGTGGCAGCTTTTGGTCGGTTGTGCCAGCGTGGCTTGTGCTGGACACGTTGCCGACTACACAGCAGGGGAACAGCTGGCGGTGCTGAACCCCACTAACACATTGGCTGGTGTTTTTCTCTGTGCAGCTAGCATTTCCGGGCAAAAACTAGCGGTGTTTGAGCCCAGGGTCAGCAGGAGGAGTAGAGAAGCAGAGTGTAGGCCGAAGCCTAGTTGAACCAATTTCAAAGGTTACCTTTAACCCCCCCCTCAGGTGTTGCAAGGTACAAGAGCCACACCTTGTGCAGCATTAATGCTGCACAAGTAAAAGGTTGCTCTATTTGTTTTGCTCCTTGCACACGCTGACTAAAACACGTACACTATTTAGCCCATTATACTGTCAAACAGTTGTGGAGGCGTGACTTGTCTTTTTAACGAGACGCAGCACAGGTGTAAAAATTTGCACCTAGGTACTGGGCGCAGATTCCTGAGCGTTGTTATTTGCTGTACAGGAGTCTGCGCTATTGTGATCCCTTGGCCATGCGCTGTGAGCGCTTCCTGTCTTCTGACCTCATTTCATGTCGGCCGTTGCGGTTAGCGATGGACATGAATCCCAGACCCACAGTGTGTTTTCAAAAAATCACACTGCGTGGCTGGGATTCGTGGCCTTGTGCAGTAAATAGGTTGGCCGCTTACACATGTCCTTACACCTGCTCCAGACTGGGCGGCCTCAGCTGATCCCTTATCGCCTACCACGGCCAGGAGGCCGCACAGTCTGAAGAAGGCGGAAGGAGATGAGTTAAGACAGGCGAACATATGCACTGCTCGTGCCCATAAACCACACCCTCGCTGACAAAATAAATATGACAACGAGGGGCGTTGTTTCTAGCAGGGCGGATGCACAGGCGCAGCCAGCTAACCATGATGACAAAAGACGGGAAACGCTACCAAGGGGGGTGCTGCGTATCATTACAAAGGAAAGTCACACCTCAGGGACAGTGGAATGGTCTCAATGAGACACATTTTGTACGTGTTGAGTTCCACGTGGGCAAGGAGAAAAAGTCAGCCACCTTGTACAAATGCAGCAGTACTGCTGTACTAGGTGGCTGTTATACATAGAAACACCTGGGGGGGTGGGGCCAGGTTCCCTTTTAATTTCAGTTCCTGTGCCTGCATGGCGTTTGCAGGTCACGTTGCCGGCTACACAGCAGGGGAACAGCTGGCGTTGCTGAACCCCACTAACACATTGGCTGGTGTTTTTCTCTGTGCAGCTAGCACTTCCGGGCAAAAACTAGCGGTGTTTGAGCCCAGGGTCAGCAGGAGGAGGAGAGGAGCAGAGTGTAGGCCGAAGCCTGCACTGGTGGCAGCTTTTGTTCTGTTGTGCCAGCGTGGCTTGTGCTGGACACGTTGCCGACTACACAGCAGGGGAACAGCTGGCGGTGCTGAACCCCACTGACACATCACCTAGTGTTTTTTTCTGTGTAGACAACACTTCCAGGTGGCAACTGACAGTGTTGAAACCCAGGGAATCAAAGAGGAGCAGAGTGTAGGCCGAAGCCTGCAGTGGAGCAAGTTGAAAGGGAACCTTTAACCCCCCCCCCCAGGCATTTGTTGCTGAAAGAGCCATCTTGTACAGCAGTAATACTGCACATGGAAAATGGTGGCTCCGAAAATTATGCTCCTTGCAAACGCTGAAGTACACACTCATATAATGTGTCCCCTCACACCGTCAAACCATCCCGGAAGTGGGACTTTCCTTTGTAATGTGACACAGCACAGCCGTCATTCCAACCCCCTTGGTGCCGGGCACCACCTCCTCAACGTTGTTTGGTTCTGTCACGGAGCCCGCACTGTAATGTTATCCCTTGGCCATGCACAGTTAGCGGTGCCCGTCTTCTGACATCATGTAGGTGTCAGGCTGGCAGTGCCTGTGCGTCCAAGCTGCCCGAGATCCAACCTTGCAGTGTCATCTAATGTAGTCCCACTGCGGGCCAGGGATCCATGGGCATGCGCAGTGCATATCATCGCCTCTCACTCACCTCCTTCCTGCTTCTTCAGACTGTGCGGCGTCACGGCCGTGGCATGCTATTAGGGATCAGCTGACGCCGCCTAGTCTGAAGAAGCGTGAAGAAGGGGAGTGAGAGGCTAGTATATGCACTGCGCATGGCCATGGATACCAGGCCCACTGTGGGATCACATTAGACGACACTGCGAGGTGTGATTTCGGGCAGCGTGGACGCACAGGCGCAGCCAGGACGACAACAAATGATGTCAGAGGACGGGCAGCGCAAACTGTGCATGGCCAAGGGATAACATAACAGCGCAGGGTCCATGACGGAATCAAACAACGCTAAGGAGGCAGCGCACGGTGCCAAGGGGGTAGCAATGACGGCTGTGCTGTGTCACATTACAAAGGAAAGTCCCACCTCCGGGACGGTTGGACGGTGTGAGGGGACACATTACATGAGTGTGTAGTTCAGCGTTTGCAAGGAGCATAATTTCAAGAGCGACCTTTCCCTTGTGCAGTATTAGTGCTGCACATGGTGGCTCTTTCAGTAACAAACGCCTAGGGGGGGGGGGGGACAGGTCCCCTTACATTTTAGTTGTGCCAGCGTGGCGGTCGCATGACACGTTGCCGGATACACAGCTGGGGATCAGCTGACGTTACTGAACCCCAATAACAGAGGAGCGACTGTTGACTGTGCACACAGCACTTCCAGGCACCAACTGGCGGTGTTAGAGCCCAGGGACAGCAGGAGGAGCAGAGGAACAGAGTGTAGGCCGAAGCCTGATTGGAGCAAGTTGAAAGGAAACCTTTAACCCCCCCCCCCAAGACGTTTGTAGCTGAAAGAGCCATGTTGTGCAGCACTAAGGATGCAAAAGGAAAAGGTTGCTCTTTTAATTATGCTCCTTGCAAACACCGAAGTAAACACTAAAAATGTGTCCCTTTATACCGTTAAACCGTTCCGGAGGTGCGAATTTCCTTCGTAATGGGACACAGCACAGCTGTCATTCCTATCCCCTTGATGCCGTGCGCTGCCTCCTCAGCGTTGTTTTAAGCTGCCACGGAGCCTGCGCTGTTCTGTTAGCCCTTGGCCATGCCCAATTAGCGCTGCCTGTCTTCTGACATAATTTGGTGTCAGGCTGTCAGTGCCTGTGCGTCCACGCTGCTCCAGATCCCACCTCGCAGTCTCATCTAACGTAATCCCACTGCGGGCCTTGGAACCATGGGCATGCACAGTGCATAACCTCGACTCTCACTCCCCTCCTTCCCTCTTCTTCAGACTGTGCGGTGTCACGGCCGTGGCATGCTAGGGATCAGCTGACGGCGCACAGTCTAAAGAAGGCGGAGGGAAATGAGCGAGAGCCCGAGGGGAAGATATGCACTGCGCATGCCCATGGATCCCAGGCCCGCAGTGTGACTCAATCAGAAGACACTGCGAGGCGGGATCTCGGGCAGCGCGGCCGCACAGGCGCAGCCAGCCTGACACCAAATTATGTCAGAAGACAGGCAGCGCAAATAGGGCATGCCCAAGGGATAACAGAACAGCGCAGGCTCCGTGACAGCTTAAAACAACGCTGAGGAGGCAGCGCATGGCACCAAGGGGGTAGGAATGACGGCTGTGCTGCGTCACATTACGAAGGAAAGTCCCAGCTCCGGGACGGTATAACGGTATCAGTGAACACATTTTATAAGTGTTAAGTTCTGCGTGTGCAAAGAGCTAAAAAAAAAGAGCTACCTTTTCCTTGTGCAGCATTACTGCTGCACAAGATGGCTCTTTCAGTAACAAACGACGGGGGGGGGGGGGGGGACAGGTTCCCTTACATTTAGGTTGTTGTGCCAGCGTGGCGGTCGCAGGACACATTGCCGGCTACACAGCTGGGGATCAGCTGACGTTACTGAAACCCAATAACACTGGGTCGTATGTTTTTACTGTGCAGCCTGCACTTCTGAGCCGCAACTGGCGGTGTTGGAGCCCAGGAATAGCAGTTCAGGTGGTAGAAAGATGAACACAGCAGGAGACCTGGATGACACCCAATTACTTAATCAGGCAGAGGAGTGGCAAATTCCTGCGAGATCCAGGCCTGGTTCATTTTCAGGAAAGTAAGCCGGTCAACGTTATCGGAGGATAGTCGCATGCGACGGTCTGTTAGTACACCACCTGCGGCACTAAAGACACGTTCCGATAAGACACTAGCCGCAGGGCAAGCCAGCACCTCCAATGCATACTGGCTTAGCTCTGGCCATGTATCCAGCTTAGAGACCCAAAACTTGAACGGGGAAGAGCCGTCTGGGAGTACAGTAAGAGGGCAAGCCATGTAGTCTGTCACCATCTGACGGAACCGTTGCCTCCTGCTGACTGGAGCCGCCGGTGATGGTGTAGACATTTGGGGCGGGCACACAAAAGTGTGCCAGAGTTGTGCCATACTGGGCTTGCCTTGGGCAGAGGCACTGCTTCTGCTCCCTCTTTGGGCAGAGCCTCCCCCACTGCCTCGACGCACTGAGCTGCTTTGTAAAGCACTAGCAGCACTCCTCTCAGTTGGACAGGAGAAGATGATGGAATTCACCAGTGTGTCGTGGTACTCCCGCAATTTACGCTCCCGGGTCAACGCAGGGATGAGGTTTTGGACGTTGTCCCGGTAGCGAGGATCGAGGAGGGTGAACACCCAATAATCAGGCATGTTGAGAATGTGGTCGATGCGGCGGTCGTTTCTCAGGCACTGCAGCATGAAATCCACCATGTGCTGCAGAGTGCCAACCGGCCCAGAAACGCTGTCCCCTGCTTGAGACATGATCTCTGCCCGCTCGTCATCACCCCACCCTCGCTGTACACACTGACCACTGGACAATTGTGTCGCTCCCTCCTCTGGACGGAGCTCTTCCTCCTCCATTGACTCCTCCTCATCCTCCTCACAAATTGGCCCCTGCGTACCCCTTTGTGAGGAACCACGTGGCGCTGACTCTCCAGAAGCTGATGGAAAAGGTGACTCCTCATCCTCCACCTCTTCCACCACATCATCCCTTAACCCTTGCAAAGTTTGCTGAAGCAGGCAGATAAGGGGGACAGTCATGCTGACTAGTGCATCATCTGCACTTGCCATCCGCGTGGAATAATCAAAAGGACGCAAAACCTGGCAGACGTCCTTCATAGTGGCCCACTCTGTGGTTGTGAAGTCTGATCGGCGCTGACTGCGACTTCTTTGCGCCTGATGCAGCTGGTACTCCATAACTGCTTGCTGCTGCTCACACAACCGCTCCAACATATGTAACGTGGAATTCCACCGGGTAGGTAGGTCACATATGATGCGGTGTTCCGGAAGGCGGAATCGGCGCTGCAGAGCAGCAATGCGGGATCTGGCCAAGCTGGAACGCCGCAAGTGAGCACACTCTAGGCGGACCTTGTGCAGCAGGGCATCAAGATCCGGATAGTCCCTCAGAAAACTCTGCACAACCAAATTGAGCACATGTGCCAGACATGGGATGTGAGTGAGGTTGCCAAGGGCCAAAGCTGCCACCAGATTTCGGCCATTGTCACACACTACCATGCCTGGCTGGAGATTCGCTGGCAGTAACCACACATCGCTCTCCTGCTTTATGGCATTCCAGAGCTCCTGCGCTGTGTGGCTTCGATGCCCCAATGAAACTAGTTTCAAGACGGCCTGCTGACGTTTGGCCACGGCTGTGCTCATGTCGGTCATAGGTAAACGTTCACGGGTCCATGTGGGGGTGGACTGTGACGGATCCTGCAGAGAGGAATCAGAGGAACTGGTGTAAGAGGAGGAGTCGATGCGTACAGACTGGATTCCTGCAATCCTTGGAGTGGGCAGGACACGTCCTGCGCCACTCGCACGATCTGTACCTGGCTCAACAACATTAACCCAATGGGCAGTGAGGGAAACATATCGCCCCTGTCCATGCTGACTGGTCCACGCATCGGTGGTGAGGTGGACCTTGCTACTGACGGCGTTCAGTAGCGCATGTTTTATGTTTGCCTCAACATGCCTGTGCAGGGCAGGGACAGCCTGCCTGCTGAAGTAAAAGCGGCTGGGCACCTTGTACTGTGGGACTGCCAATGCCATCAAGTCACGGAAGCTGTCAGTCTCCACCAGCCTGAACGAGAGCATTTCCAGGGACAACAGTTTGGCAATGCCTGCATTCAGAGCCTGTGCTCGGGGGTGGTTGGCCGAGAATGCCCGCCTTTTCTCCCATGCCTGTACTACCGATGGCTGTAGAGTAGACTGGGAGTGTGAGGATGACTGGGAAGGTGGTGCTGTGGGTGGAATTACACAAGGTCTCTGGGAGGAAGCCAAACCAGCTGTGCGTGAGCTGGAGGAAGAGGCAACACGAGCTGAAGAGGTGGTAGCTGCCGCTGTTGGTTGGCCTACATCTTCAGTGTGTTTCTGTAACTCCACCGCGTGCCTGGTCCGCACATGTTTCCACATATTTGTGGTATTGAGGTTGCTGACATTTTTCCCTCTTTTTACTTTATGATGACACAGCTTGCATTTGACAAAACAAATGTCATCTGCAACTGTGTCAAAAAAGGACCAGGCACTGCAAGTCTTGGGAGCGCCCTTTTTGGCTTTGGAAAGAGACAGGCTCCTAACGGGTGCCAAAGTGGAGGCTACAGGCTCCGCAGTCTTCCCCCTCCCTCTCCCTCTTTGGCCCGTAAGAGGAAGCTCTTCCTCTGAGCTGCTCCCACCACCTTCCTGTTCCTCACGCCACGATGGGTCAAGGACCTCATCATCTCCACTACCCTCTGCCACCAACTGCTCCTCCTGGGTAGTCTCAGCAGCACAGTACGCACGAGAAAGCGGCACCTGAGTTTCATCATCAGATGCGTACTGCGCTGTGGTCACCGGAGGCACTGGCCCACCTGCCTCTTCAGAGTCAGAGAGATAAAGCTTTTGGGCATCACTGCACACTGCCTCTTCTTCCATTTCTCCAATGCTGCTTGGCTGGCCCCCTGTTTCCAAGCCAAGAGATTCAGAGAACAGAAGTAGAGACGGCTCCTGTCCTGGGCTCTCTGACTGCCTGGCCAATTTGGCAGGTGGTGAAGAGACAGATGGCTGCTCTCCAGTGCTCTGTGCCTGAGAGGATGTGGCACTAACTGAAGTCGATGCCGAGGCGTTAGCTGCCATCCACCCGACAACGGCTTCAATTTGGTCTTCACGCAGCAGCGGTGCACGGCGCTCTCCGACAAAGCTGCGCATGAAGGACTGTTCCCTGCTGAAACTGAGTGACGACGAGTCACCGGCGCCCGCAGCAGGCACAGAATCACCACGTCCTCTCCCTGCTCCTCTCCCTGCTCCGCGCCCACGCCCACGTGCCTTACTCCCTGCCCTCTTCATCTTGGTTGACAGATAAAGATAAGCAGAAAAGTACTAAGGCCTTAGTGTGCTTATTCCTGTAATGCTCCTCCTAACAGGTGTAAGAAACACTAATGTTGTAAATTGTGGACTAAACTTTATTATTTTTCAAATGTGGCCTACACAAGTGTAAGTTGTGTTTGGTGAACTTAACCTTTTTTTTGGTGCAGATCGGGCTACAGAGCTAGTTTAAATCACACGGAGACCGTGCAGACAGCCGTAAACGGCGCTGCAAGGCCAAGAAACCCTCCTCTAGGTTATCCTATATAGTGTTTTTCCACTATTTAGCTGGATACAAGTGGAAAGACACTAATAGGAATTTTTTTTTTCAAATTTTAAACTGGCTGCACTATTTGAAAAAAAGGAAATTTTTTTTCAAGGTATGAGGCAGTAACGCACCCTGAGCTGAATCCAACCGGCTATGGCTGCACACAGACTACAGGGCGAGCTGGGCTCACACGGAGACCGTGCAGACAGCCGTAAACGGCGCTGCAAGGCCAAAAAACCCTCCTCTAGGTTATCCTATATAGTGTTTTTCCACTATTTAGCTGGATACGAGTGGAAAGACACTAATAGGAATTTTTTTTTTCAAATTTTAAACAGGCTGCACTATTTGAAAAAAAGGAAAATTTTTCTCAAGGTATGAGCCAGTAACGAACCCTGAGCTGAATCCAACCGGCTATGGCTGCACACAGACTACAGGGCGAGCTGGGCTCACACGGAGACCGTGCAGACAGCCGTAAACGGCGCTGCAAGGCCAAAAAACCCTCCTCTAGGTTATCCTATATAGTGTTTTTCCACTATTTAGCTGGATACGAGTGGAAAGACACTAATAGGAATTTTTTTTTTCAAATTTTAAACAGGCTGCACTATTTGAAAAAAAGGAAAATTTTTCTCAAGGTATGAGCCAGTAACGAACCCTGAGCTGAATCCAACCGGCTATGGCTGCACACAGACTACAGGGCGAGCTGGGCTCACACGGAGACCGTGCAGACAGCCGTAAACGGCGCTGCAAGGCCAAAAAACCCTCCTCTAGGTTATCCTATATAGTGTTTTTCCACTATTTAGCTGGATACGAGTGGAAAGACACTAATAGGAATTTTTTTTTTCAAATTTTAAACAGGCTGCACTATTTGAAAAAAAGGAAAATTTTTCTCAAGGTATGAGCCAGTAACGAACCCTGAGCTGAATCCAACCGGCTATGGCTGCACACAGACTACAGGGCGAGCTGGGCTCACACGGAGACCGTGCAGACAGCCGTAAACGGCGCTGCAAGGCCCAAAAACCCCCCTCTAGGTTATCCTATGTAGTGTTTTTCCACAATAGAGCTGGAGACTGGTGGAAAAACACTAATAGGAAATTTGAGAAAAAATGTGCAGCAGGCTGCACTAAGAGCAAAAAAGAACAACTGTGTGAGGCAGTGTGAACCCCCCCTGAGCTGAATACAACCGGGTATATGGCTGCACACAGACTACAGAGTGAGCTGCACACACACACACACACAGAGACCTTGCAGAACGCTGTTAAAACAGCGCTGCAAGGCAAGAGCAAGGTGAACAGTGAAGAACACACAGCGTTTTGCTAAATTAGCCTTTGGAAAGGAAAATAAAGCAATTAGCTAGCTCAACTGGCCCTCAGTTAGAACACAGCGTCCTGTCCCTAACTGAAATCACAGCAGAGTGAGCGCAAAATGGCGGCAGCGCTTTTTTATAGTGCAGAGTGACATCATTTCAGCAGCCAATCCAAGCCTTGCCAGTACTTACATGCCCACCATGCTAAACAGGATGTGCCCACACTTTCATTCATTCCTCATTGGCTGCTGCGTTCAATTTGAATTCTGGGAACTTCCGATTCCGGTATCCGATACGCGGGAAGTATCGGAATTCGGTATCGGAATTCCGATACCGCAAATATCGGCCGATACCCGATACTTGCGGTATCGGAATGCTCAACACTAGTGACAATGCAAACCATTAAACAGGCAAACATTGCAATGCGTCACACATCACAACAACACAAGTGTCTTCAAGTGGGAACGTGGGCAGCATGTCCGTCTCCTTACAGTCTTCAGAAGTTTTCCTCACAATTTGTACCTTTATAAGTTTCATGACAACTTTAGTATGACCCAACGAAGTCACAGAATTAATGCCGCACAGCGGATCCCTCCATCAGCGTCAGAGGTTATTCTTCATTATACACAGGTGTAATTGAAATAAAAGAGGCAAATAAAATTAGTATCTGTACAGGAACACTCTGACCTCATGTACCAGCAGTATGTTTATGGGAGAAATGATAACAGAGACATATGTCTCAGAAATTCAGCTACATCTGCAGTACAAGAATATTATCTATCTATTTATATTTACAGTGTCTTGAATAAAGTATGGATACCCTGTGAACTTTTCCATATTTTTTCATGTTAGGCTACTTTCACACTGGCGTTTTTTTTAATACGTCGCAATGTGTCGTTTAGGGGAAAAAACGCATTCTGCAAAGTTGTTTGCAGGATGCGTTTTTGCCCCATAGAGTTACACTACTGACGCATTGCGACGTATTGACACACGTCGCAACCGTCTTGCGACGGTTACGCCATGTTGTGGCGGACCGTCGGGAGCAAGAAACGTTAAATGTAACGTTTTTTGCAGCCGACAGACCGCTTTTTCCGACCGCGCATGCGCGGCCGGAACTCCGCCCCCACCTCCCCGCACCTCACAATGGAGCAGCGGATGTGCCGGAGAAATGCATCCACTGCACCCGTTCTGCAGCACAACAAACGCTAGCGTCAGAATCTTGGCCCGATGCATTGCGACGGGGAGATTCCGACGCTAGTGTGAAAGTAGCCTTACACCCCCAAACTTAAATGTATTTTATTGGTTTTTTATGTGATATACCAACATAAAACATTAAATATTTGTGTGACGTGTAAGGGTAAGTTTGCACTAGGCATTTTTTTGAGCATTTTTTTCTGCAGCAAAACCTGATCTCTTTGCAGGAAAGAAGCTACAGAAAAAAACATGATTTCCTTGTTTTGCCTTGTGCTTTTTGCTGCGTCTTTGCTGTGGTTTTGACAGGCTGGATTTGTCTCTTGCGCATGCTGATAAAGTTTAATGTTGAAAAAAATGCTATTTTACAGAATCGGGTTTTGGTACAATAAACACAGCAAAACCTGATACCTGCGGCTTTGGTACATTTTTTCAGCAATTTTTCACCACTTATTCATAACAATAGTGAAAAACACTGAAAAAACACTGAAAGAATTAATATGCTCCATTGTCTAAAAAAAACATGCACAGCACAAAATCCTTATGACAAAAATACTAAGGTGTGTGCATGAGATTTGTGAAATCTCATAGACTTTGCTGGTACTATAAAACTGAAGCTGAAATTTTGCTTTAAAAAAATGCTGCAAAAAAGCCTAGTGTGATCTTAACCTAAGGAAATTCTAAACAGTTTTCTAAATATTTTAAAAATATAAATCTAAAAATTGTGACGTGTATTTGAATTCAGCCTCTTGTAGTCTGATACTCATATGTAAAATAAAATTCTGAGTGACCAATTGCCTCCAGACATCGTCTAATTAGAATAAATTACACTAAGGAGGACTCATTTTACTCTGTATAACTACAACTTCTCTGCGAAGGCCCCAGAGGTTTGTTTGAGAACATTAGGGAGCAAACAGCAACATGAAAACCAAGGAACACACCAGATAGGTCAGGGATAAAAATGTGGAGAAGAGTAAAGCCAAGGAACACACCAGACAGGTCAGGGATAAAGATGTGGAGAAGAGTAAAGCCAAGGAACACACCAGACAGGTCAGGGATAAAGATGTGGAGAAGAGTAAAGCCAAGGAACACACCAGACAGGTCAGGGATAAAGACGTGGAAAATAATAAAATAGGTTATAAAAAAAAGCCCAAGCTTTGAACAACTCATAAAGCTCTGTTTTATCTACCATCCCAAAATTAAAGGAGTATGACACAACTGCAAACCCATCAAGACATAGCCGTCCACCTAAACTGACATCTCAAGCAAGGAGAAACCTAGAGAAGCAGCCAAGAGGTCCATGGTCACTCTGGATGAGCTGCAGTCATCCGGAGCTCAGGTGTGAGAATCTATCCATTGGCCAGATTCACAAGTTCAGTATTTGGTCAGCATTTTACATCACTTATTTGTAAGCCAAAATTAGGAGTGGAACAATCAGACGAAAAGTACAAAAGAAACGCGTCACCACTTCTGTATTTTTCACCCTCGCCTGGTTTTGGCTTACAAATACTAAGGTAAAAAATTTACCAAAAGCTGAATATGTGAACGTGACCTTAGTCATATACTCCACAAGCCTGGCCTCTATGGAAGAGTGGCAAAAAGAAAGCCGTTTTTGAAACCAAAGCAAAGAAGTCCTGTTTGCTGTTTGCAAAAATCTATCCATCTATTTATGCATCCAAAATGAATATATCTATCTATCAACCTGTATTTCTATTCATCCGTTTCATATATATGTTATATCAATTGAACTATCTATTTTCATCCTCCCATTCGCTGACACCAAGCAGAGATTTTGCCAATATTGAATAATTAACAAAGTATATTAAAACAGTTGCAAAACTTTAAACAATATGCCTCATTAAAAAAAAACACACGCAGAAAACCCTTTATGCCATTGTGCAGGAAACTCTGCTATCTGTTGACATTGAATAAGGCAGGAAAATCCAAGAAACATAAATAATCTGTAATGGATATTCTTGCCAAAAGATTCTATATAATTTGTGGTTTTTTTTTTTTTCATCTAACTCCTTGCTCCTTTTAGTCCAGAGTCTGAGGCTTTTCAGAAATTGACAGCTACAGTTGAAACCAGAAGTTTACATCCACTATATAAAAAGACACATATCCATGTTTTTTTCAATATCTGACATGAAATCAGAATAAACCTTTCCCATTTTAGGTAAATTAGGAGTACCATAATTATTAATATTTGCCAAATGCCAGAATAATGAGAGAACCGTTATAATAGATGAAATGTGGATTACATCCGCGCTGCTGCGACAAATAATAGATCCAGAGATATCTCTGTGTGGAAACTTCCTGAAGAAGAAGCCATGAGCTTCGAAACGCGTTGAATAAACCACCCGAACATCTTACAAGTATATCTGGATCTATTATTTGTCGCAGCAGCGCGGATGTAATCCACATTTCATCTATTATAACGGTTCTGAGAGGTCGCAGCGCCGACCTGTGGATCTGCAGCAGCTGACAAACTACACGCTTGTACTGTGTACTACCAGGTGAGCAGTTCTCTCACAATTGATCAGAAACAATCCTGGGGATAAGACCCTATTTGCGCTTTTTTTGTCTCCTATCTTTCAATTCTAGAATAATGAGAGAGAATGTTTTAAGGCTTGAGAAAGGCTTTTGGAAGTCGAAGCGTCGCTACGCCATGTGGGCTTGTTAAAGTCCACCAGTGTTTTTTGCTAAGGTTGGAGTGCTGCTTTCCATTTTTTATTGATAGAAAGAAAGAAAGATAGATAGATAGATAGATAGATAGATAGATAGATAGATAGATAGATAGAAGATAGATAATAGATAGATAGATAGACAGATAATAGATAATAGATAGATAATAGATAGATAGATAATAGATAGATAGATAGATAGATAGATAGATAGATAGATAGATAGATAATAGATTGATAGATAGATACATAGATAATAGATGGATAGATAGTTAGATAGATAGATAGATAGATGATAGATAGATAGATAGTTAGATAGATAGATAGATAGATAATAGATAGATAATAGATAGATAACAGTTAGATAGATGGATAGATAGATAGATAGATAGATAGATAGATAATAGATAGATAGATAATAGATAGATAGATAGATAGATAGATAGATAGATAGATAGATAGATAATAGATTGATAGATAGATAGATAGATAGATAGATAGATGATAGATAGATAGATAGATAGATAGTTAGATAGATAGATAATAGATAGATAATAGATAGATAGATAGATAGATAGATAGATAGATAGATAGATAGATAGATAGATAGATAGATAACAGTTAGATAGATAGATAGATAGATAGATAGATAGATAGATAGATAGATAATAGATAGATAGATAGATAGTTAGATAGATAGATAGATGATAGATAGATAATAGATAGATAGATAGATAGATAGATAGATAATAGATAGATAGATAGATAGATAGATAGATAGATAGATGATAGATAGATAATAGATAGATAGATAGATAATAGATAGATAGATAGATAGATAGATAGATAGATAGATAGATAGATAGATAGATAATAGATTGATAGATAGATAAATGTTCAGAGTGACAGATTCCCTAAGAGAGGAATAAGAATTACTTTGACCTTATGTGGAAAAAAAATAAAGCAGAGACTACTAATGTTATCATCATCATCTAAGTGTCGTCAGCCATTGATTTGCTGTGAATGATAATGGATCTCATTAGGCAGGAGAGGTGGTATTGTAGAGCTGTCTCGGTAATCTGGCTAAATTACTTGACTTGTTTGACCCAAAGAGGTAAAATTATAATCACACATCTGCAATTAAAGTGATTGCATATTTGAGAGTCCATCTATCTTGCATAACACATGTATTAATGGCTGATATCATTATTACAAAGCAGAAACGTACTGCTGTATAACTGTGCCGGTAAAAATATGCTCGCTTTTCCAATTGTATCTCAGACACTTCACAGGTGAAGCTGAAGAGCTTGTCAGTAGGACCATGTTATAAATAATGGCGCTCAGGGCCACAAGCAAACTAGGGACCCGTTTCTTAATTTAAGTGAAATGTTCTTATAATCCAAAGTGCAGTATGTTAATTAAAAGGTTTATACTGGAATACTACCATAATGCATCATGCAATGCTCCCATAATACAGCCATTTGGTGCCCTTTTAACATATTGTGTAATAACTAAATACTACCTTCATATAGCATCAAAACAATACCGGTTAAAGCTCACATACCTCTGCCATATATTCCTTACACAATACTTCCCTTCTTTAGCATCTGAATAATATCACAATAGAAAGTCTAAATAATGCTGCAAAATAACATCTAAATAAAAATATTAAATAGTTCTCACATATCAATGCTATGAATAATACTGCTATAATATGCCAAATTAATGACTTCATACAGTATTCAAAAAATACTACTATATACTGCTCACATAACACCGCCATATATATTCTGCGCAAAACGGACGTTTGTCAATGATTTAAAAATACATCCATACAATGTCTAAATAATATCTGCATACAACATCCAAATAATCCTACTATATAGTGCTCACATAACACTGCTCTGTAATTCCCATTTGAAACTGCTACTATTTAGTGTTTGAATAATATTGCTATAAACTACCTAAGTAATGTCTGCATAAAATATCGAAATTATTGTACATCAGGAGGAAAAAGAGCAATCAGGTACCAATTAAAACTCAACAAAATTTATTAATACCATTAAAATACAACATCAAGTAATACACAAAATAGCAGGAGGAAGCACCATAAGGGAACACAGGGCTCCACACTAAATGCCTAGCCGAAAAATGCAACGCAGGTTACATATATAGCGTTAAGGTGCAAGTGCAATGTCCATGCTGCATATAGGCAGCATCCCCATACACCCCAAGAGTAATCACAATATTAATGTATCAAAAAGAAGCCATTGGGGGTGGAATGCTTACCAAGGGTCAGGGTGTGGAGGTACTGGACCGGGTGTGCGTGCGTGGGGGCACGCACACCCGGTCCAGTACCTCCACACCCTGGCCCTTGGTAAGCATTCCACCCCCAATGGCTTCTTTTTGATACATTAATATTGTGATTACTCTTGGGGTGTATGGGGATGCTGCCTATATGCAGCATGGACATTGCACTTGCACCTTAACGCTATATATGTAACCTGCGTTGCATTTTTCGGCTAGGCATTTAGTGTGGAGCCCTGTGTTCCCTTATGGTGCTTCCTCCTGCTATTTTGTGTATTACTTGATGTTGTATTTTAATGGTATTAATAAATTTTGTTGAGTTTTAATTGGTACCTGATTGCTCTTTTTCCTCCTGATGTACAATATGTTTATCTGAGCAGGGTTTCTGTTTTGTGAGCCTGGCTCAATTGAGCCGTATAGGTGTGGCATAGTTATTATGTCACTGAGGTTGTGGTATTTATAAAATATCGAAATCATACTACAAACAAGAGCTCATATAACGCTGTCATATATTTTCCATGTTATACCGCAATTCAGTGTCTGATTAATACCGATGTACAATTTCTAGATAAGTCCTTCCTAACATTAAAATAAGGTATACAGTGTACACATACCCCTGCATTACATTTCCCACACAATAATACATTTCTTTAGTATTTTAATAATACCGCCCAGTGGCATACCGGTAATAGCGGCACACCACACAGCTGCTACAGCGCCCATGAGTTGAGAGATCCCTGTGTCGGCACCTGCACTGAAGTGTCCAGCCCGACATCACACTTTCAAATGTATCTTGGATGCAGATATAGTTGAAATCAGTGATGGAACAGAGAGTTGTCAGCTCCTTCCGCCATCATCCTATCTGTGCGTCTGAGCACTGATGTGTCAGCACAGCGGGTGTGATGATGCCACTACTATCGTGCCCACTATGCAGATTTGGATGGCTGTGTGAAAGTCTTTATACTGTATGGAGGGCTATGCTGGGGCTATTATACTGTTTGGGGGACTATGTGGGGGCCATTGTACTGTTTAGATGGCTGTGTGAGAGCCATTGTACTGTTTAAAGGACAATGTGGGGGTCATTACACTGTTTAGAGGGCTGTGTGGGGGGCATTATACTGTTTGGAAGACGATGTGGGGTCATTATACTGTTTACTATAAGTTAAGCCAATATACAGCTTGGAAGGCTATGTGGGGGGGGGGGGGGGAAACTGTTTTGAGGATGATGAGGAGGGACATTTTGTTGTTTAGAGGGCTGATGGGGCCATTATACTGTGTGCAGGTCATGAAATAGTGTGGAGAGTTGTGTGGGGTTCATTATACAGCGTAAAGGGGTTTGAATTCCATTATAAGATATGGAAGGCCATTATACTGCATGGATGGTCACCAAACTATATGAAAGACCATCTTACTGTATGGAGGGCTGTGTGGGGGGCATCATATTGTGTGGGAGTGCTGTGGGTAGCCTCATACTAGGTGGGAGGACTGTGTTAGATCCATCTCACTCCATGTGAAGATCTGTGGGAGAAACCATTCTGTGTTGGAGTCACTGTTGGGGCATCATACTGTGTTGGATTCCCTGCAGAGGTATCACAATTTTGGGGGACTCTGTGGAGGAATTCCCTGTGGGGTTCTGTGTTTGGGGGGGGGGCAATTTTGTTGGCATCATATTTTATGGGGGCCATGAAAGAGGTATCTTACTGCTCGAGAACACTAAGGGGCTTCAATAGGACCAAAATTACTTAATGTAAGGACAGCAAAGTAGCGGGATATGCTCTTCAGTGAGCTGCTGAATGGCATTTTTTTTTTGGGGGGGGGGTGGAGGGGTGGGTGACTCAATTAGGACTTTTGCTATGGGGCACCGTGATTTCTATGTACGCCCTTGATACTGCCACACAAAGCCTAAACAATACCACCATACAGTATATAAATAACAATACTGTAAAGTACTCACACATCACTGCCATAAACTTGCTACACCATACTGACATTGTAAAAAAATAATACTTCTATACAACAAATAAATAACTACTTCACACAGTATACAAAAATACTACTGTACAGTAGAGTTGAGCAGATTGATACATGGAGTATGCAACTATCGGATAGAAATTCTTCAAATTTTCTGTTCCATGTAAAATTTGAACACTGTAGATTCAATTTGTAATTTGTAAAAAAATGAGTAAATAAATGCCAAGCCACCATATTGGTGAAGCTTTTAAGGAGAGCAAATGGTAAAAAAAAAATGAATACTCACCTCTCCGGCTGCCCCACTGCTCACTGCTTTCTGCTCTCAGTTCCGTCCCCTTGTTTCTGCCATTGTGCGCCACATCTCCATCCTCTTCAGTATAGCCCAGGACTTCGGAAAGGATTTGGGACTGTTTAGATTGCAAAAAAAGAAGGCTAAAAGGAGACTTAATAGCTGTCTACAAATATCTGAAGAGATGTCATAGTGTAGAGTAGTGTTGAGCGATACCGTCCGATACTTGAAAGTATCGGTATCGGATAGTATCGGCCGATACCCGAAAAATATCGGATATCGCCGATACCGATATCCGATACCAATACAAGTCAATGGGACATCAAGTATCGGAAGGTATTCTCATGGTTCCCAGGGTCTGAAGGAGAGGAAACTCTCCTTCAGGCCCTGGGATCCATAGGGATGTGTAAAATAAAGAATTAAAATAAAAAATATTGATATATTTACCTCTCCGGCGGCCCCTGGACTCAGCGCGGGTAACCGGCAGGCTTCTTTGTTCAAAATCAGCGCTTTTAGGACCTGAGAATCACGTCCCGGCTTCTGATTGGTCGCGGGCCGCCCATGTGACCGTCACGCGACCAATCACAAGCCGTGACGTCAATCGCAGGTCCTTAACGCGCTCATTTTTTAAAAATGAGCGCGGTAATGACTTTCAAAGACGTAGCGGCTTGTGATTGGTCGCGGCCACGCGACCAATCACAAGCCACGACTTCACCGCAAGCTATTAACGCGCTCATTTTTAAAAATGAGCGCGTTAATAGCTTGCGGTGACGTCGCGGCTTGTGATTGGTCGCCTGGCCGCGACCAATCACAAGCCGCTACGTCTTTGAAAGTCATTAACGTGCTCATTTTTAAAAATGAGCGCGTTAATAGCTTGCGGTGACGTCGCGGCTTGTGATAGGTCGCGTGGCCGCGACCAATCACAAGCCGCTACGTCTTTGAAAGTCATTAACGCGCTCATTTTTAAAAATGAGCGCGTTAATAGCTTGCGGTGACGTCGCGGCTTGTGATTGGTCGCGGCCACGCGACCAATCACAAGCCGCTACGTCTTTGAAAGTCATTAACGCGCTCATTTTTAAAAATGAGCGCGTTAATAGCTTGCGGTGACGTCGCGGCTTGTGATTGGTCGCGTGGCCGCGACCAATCACAAGCCGCTACGTCTTTGAAAGCCATTAACGCGCTCATTTTTTAAAATGAGCGCGTTAATAGCTTGCGGTGACGTCGCGGCTTGTGATTGGTCGCGTGGCCGCGACCAATCACAAGCCGCTACGTCTTTGAAAGTCATTAACACGCTCATTTTTAAAAATGAGCGCGTTAATAGCTTGCGGTGACGTCGCGGCTTGTGATTGGTCGCGTGGCCGCGACCAATCACAAGCCGCTACGTCTTTGAAAGTCATTAACGCGCTCATTTTTAAAAATGAGCGCGTTAATAGCTTGCGGTGACGTCGCGGCTTGTGATTGGTCGCGTGGCCGCGACCAATCACAAGCCGCTACGTCTTTGAAAGCCATTAACGCGCTCATTTTTAAAAATGAGCATGTTAATAGCTTGCGGTGACGTCGCGGCTTGTGATTGGTCGCGGCCACGCGACCAATCACAAGCCGCTACGTCTTTGAAAGTCATTAACGCGCTCATTTTTAAAAATGAGCGCGTTAATAGCTTGCGGTGACGTCGCGGCTTGTGATTGGTCGCGTGGCCGCGACCAATCACAAGCCGCTACGTCTTTGAAAGTCATTAACACGCTCGTTTTTAAAAATGAGCGCGTTAATAGCTTGCGGTGACGTCGCGGCTTGTGATTGGTCGCGTGGCCGCGACCAATCACAAGCCGCTACGTCTTTGAAAGTCATTAACGCGCTCATTTTTAAAAATGAGCGCGTTAATAGCTTGCGGTGACGTCGCGGCTTGTGATTGGTCGCGTGGCCGCGACCAATCACAAGCCGCTACGTCTTTGAAAGCCATTAACGCGCTCATTTTTAAAAATGAGCGCGTTAATAGCTTGCGGTGACGTCGCAGCTTGTGATTGGTCGCGGCCACGCGACCAATCACAAGCCGCTACGTCTGTGAAAGTCATTAACGCGCTCATTTTTAAAAATGAGCGCGTTAATAGCTTGTGGTGACGTCGCGGCTTGTGATTGGTCGCGTGGCCGCGACCAATCACAAGCCGCTACGTCTTTGAAAGCCATTAACGCGCTCATTTTTAAAAATGAGCGCGTTAATAGCTTGCGGTGACGTCGCGGCTTGTGATTGGTCGCGTGGCCGCGACCAATCACAAGCCGCTACGTCTTTGAAAGTCATTAACGCGCTCATTTTTAAAAATGAGCGCGTTAATAGCTTGCGGTGACGTCGCGGCTTGTGATTGGTCGCGTGGCCGCGACCAATCACAAGCCGCTACATCTTTGAAAGTCATTAACGCGCTCATTTTTAAAAATGAGCGCGTTAATAGCTTACGGTGACGTCGCGGCTTGTGATTGGTCGCGTGGCCGCGACCAATCACAAGCCGCTACGTCTTTGAAAGCCATTAACGCGCTCATTTTTAAAAAATGAGCGCGTTAAGAACCTGCGAATGACGTCGCGGCTTGTGATTGGTCGCGTGGCGGTCACATGGGCGGCCCGCGACCAATCAGAAGCCGGGACGTGATTCTCAGGTCCTAAAAGCGCTGATTTTGAACAACGAAGCCTGCCGGTTACCCGCGCTGAGTCCAGGGGCCGCCGGAGAGGTAAATATATCAATATTTTTTATTTTAATTCTTTATTTTACACATCTCTATGTATCCGATACCGATACCCGATACCACAAAAGTATCGGATCTCGGTATCGGAATTCCGATATCGCAAGTATCGGCCGATACCCGATACTTGCGGTATCGGAATGCTCAACACTAGTGTAGAGTGATCATCATTATTCTCATTTGCACATGGAAACACGAGAAGCAATGGAATGAAACTGAAAAGGAGAAGATACAGATAAGATATTAGAAAAAACTTTTTGACAGTGAGTGTGATCAATGAGTGGAACAGGCGGCCACGAGAGGTGGTGAGAACTCCTTCAATATAAGTCTTCAAACAGAGGCTGGACAGACATCTGTCTGAGATGGTTTAGTGAATCCTGCATTGAGCAGGGGGTTGGACACAATGAATTTGGAGGTCCCTTCCAACTCTAACATTCTATGATTCTATGATTCTGGTCCCAACCAGGCTTTGGGGATCACTATTCATCACAGAGTCGTGATGTCACAAGGTGAGCCATGACTTTACAACTCGCAGTGATCGGGTTGGAAGTCTTGGCCTACAGAGAAGAGATGGAGATGTTGCGTGCTTAAAGAAGACAGGATGGCTGACAGTGAGAAGCAGGGCAGCTAGAGAGGTGATCAGTTAGGTGAGTATTAGTTCTTGGGATTTTTTTACGTTACATTTATTATGTTCTGGGGTCTCCATAATATGGAAGATTCAATTCATAGTAAGGAACATTCAATGGGTTAATGGAAAAGTCCCAGGTGATCCTGGGAATATATGCCACTCAACAGAGATGCAATGCTCTGTAGACAATTTCCCAGTTTGTCACCCCTTAAAACTAGTCTTGAATAACGAGAGTTGCGGCTTGTGTGTTGGGTGGAAAGAAAACTGAAGAGTTAACAAAATTTATTCTGTTGCTTACAGCAAAACCACATAACCTTTAACAGTGTACTCACATTATGTATAATATGTAAAAAATATCACCTGCTGATGTACCCACAGAGCTAGGGCAGGTGATGACATCTGCAGACGGCTGAGGGAGAAAGTGCAAAAGTTAACATATACCTGTCATGCAGATTGGAAGAATGTAACACTAAAGTTTGCCTATACAGTAAGAAAGAAATGTGTGTATATATACATATTAACTGTATATATATACACTGCTCAAAAAAATTAAAGGAGCACTAAAATCCCACATCCTAGATAACACTGAATTAAATATTCCTGTTGTAAATCTTTATTCATTACATAGTGGAATATGTTGAGAACAAATAAAACCTAAAAATGATCAATGTAAATCACAACTAATATCCCACAGAGGTCTTGAGTTAGAATGATGCTCAAAATCAAAGTGGAAAATGAAGTTACAGGCTGATCCAACTTCAGTGGAAATGCCTCAAGACAAGGAAATGATGCTCAGTAGTGTGCGGCCTGTTGTGAATTCTGTTGTCGGGCTCCCTCCTGTGGTCATGAATGGTACTTCAGCTGGTTCTGTCCATGGACTTCCTCTGGTGGGTGTTTCTGAGTTTCCTTCCTCAGGTGACGAGGTTAATTCGTTAGCTGGCTGCTCTATTTAACTCCACTTAGATCTTTGCTCCACGCCACCTGTCAATGTTCCAGTATTGGTTTAGTTCACTCCTGGATCGTTCTTGTGTCCTGTCTTCCCAGCAGAAGCTAAGTTCCAGCTTGTATTTCTTTAGTTTGCTATTTTTCTGTCCAGCTTGCAATTTTTATTGTTGTCTTGCTTGCTGGAAGCTCTGGGACGCAGAGGGAGCGCCTCCGCACCGTGAGTCGGTGCGGAGGGTCTTTTTGCGCCCTCTGCATGGTCTTTTTGTAGGTTTTTGTGCTGACCGCAAAGTAACCTTTCCTATCCTCGGTCTGTTCAGTAAGTCGGGCCTCACTTTGCTAAATCTATTTCATCTCTGTGTTTGTATTTTCATCTTACTCACAGTCATTATATGTGGGGGGCTGCCTTTTCCTTTGGGGAATTTCTCTGAGGCAAGATAGGCTTTATTTTTCTATCTTCAGGGCTAGCTACTTTCTTAGGCTGTGCCGAGTTGCATAGGGAGCGTTAGGCGCAATCCACGGCTATTTCTAGTGTGTTTGATAGGATTAGGGATTGCGGTCAGCAGAGTTCCCACGTCCCAGAGCTTGTCCTTATTATCAGTAACTATCAGGTCATTCCGTGTGCTCTTAACCACCAGGTCCATTATTGTCCTGACCACCAGGTCATAACAGTACAGGAGGCCCAAAGTACTAATGCATATCAATAGAGGGATAAGAGAAGTTCTGAGACCATTTTTTTTTCTTTGCAGTGTGTTTTGTCTCTCTTTTCCCCTTTACCTCTGGGTGGTTCAGGATACAGGTGTAGAGATGGACATTCAAGGTCTGTCCTCTTGGATGGATAATCTCACTACAAGGGTACAAAACATTCAAGATTTTGTGGTTCAGAATCCGATGTCAGAGCCTAGGATTCCTATTCCTGATTTGTTTTTTGGTGATAGATCTAAGTTCTTGAATTTCAAAAATAATTGTAAATTGTTTCTTGCCTTGAAACCTCGCTCCTCAGGTGACCCTGTTCAACAAGTAAGGATCATTATTTCTTTGTTACGTGGTGACCCTCAAGACTGGGCATTTTCCCTTGCGCCAGGAGATCCGGCATTGCGTGATGTTGATGCGTTTTTCCTGGCGCTTGGATTGCTTTATGACGAACCTAATTCAGTGGATCAGGCAGAGAAAATCTTGCTGGCTCTGTGTTAGGGTCAGGATGAAGCGGAGATATATTGTCAGAAGTTTAGAAAGTGGTCTGTGCTCACTCAGTGGAATGAATGTGCCCTGGCAGAAATCTTCAGAAAGGGTCTCTCTGAAGCCCTTAAGGATGTCATGGTGGGGTTTCCCATGCCTGCTGGTCTGAATGAGTCTATGTCCTTGGCCATTCAGATCGATCGACGCTTGCGTGAGCGTAAAGCTGTGCACCATTTGGCGGTACTATCTGAGCATGGGCCTGAGCCTATGCAATGTGATAGGACTTTGACCAGAGCTGAACGGCAAGAACACAGACGTCAGAATGGGCTATGTTTTTACTGTGGTGATTCCACTCATGCTATCTCCGTTTGTCCTAAGCGCACTAAGCGGTTCGCTAGGTCTGCCACCATTGGTACAGTACAGTCTAAATTTCTATTGTCTGTTACTCTGATTTGCTCTTTGTCATCCTATTCTGTTATGGCATTTGTGGATTCAGGCGCTCCCCTGAATTTGATGGACTTGGAGTATGCTAGGCGCTGTGGTTTTTTCTTGGAGCCCTTGCAGTATCCTATTCCATTGAGAGGAATTGATGCTACGCCTTTGGCCAAGAATAAGCCTCAGTACTGGACCCAATTGACCATGTGCATGGCTCCTGCACATCAGGAGGATATCCGCTTTCTGGTGTTGCATAATCTGCATGATGTGGTCGTTTTGGGGTTGCCATGGCTACAGGTTCATAATCCAGTATTGGACTGGAAATCTATGTCTGTGTCCAGCTGGGGTTGCCAGGGGGTACATGGTGATGTTCCATTTTTGTCTATTTCGTCTTCCACTCCTTCTGAAGTTCCAGAGTTTTTGTCGGATTATCGGGATGTGTTTGATGAGCCCAAATCTGGTGCCTTACCTCCTCATAGGGATTGCGATTGTGCAATTGATTTGATTCCTGGTAGTAAGTTTCCTAAGGGCCGATTGTTCAATTTATCTGTGCCAGAACACGCCGCTATGCGGAGTTATATAAAGGAATCATTGGAGAAAGGCCATATTCGCCCGTCGTCATCACCGTTAGGAGCAGGGCTTTTTTTTGTGGCCAAGAAGGATGGTTCTTTGAGACCTTTTATTGATTACCGGCTTCTTAATAAAATTACAGTCAAATTTCAGTATCCTTTGCCGTTGCTATCTGATTTGTTTGCTCGTATTAAAGGGGCTAGTTGGTTCACCAAGATAGATCTTCGAGGGGCGTATAATCTTGTGCGTATTAAACAAGGCGATGAATGGAAAACTGCATTTAATACACCCGAGGGCCATTTTGAGTACCTGGTTATGCCATTCGGGCTTTCCAATGCTCCATCAGTATTTCAGTCCTTTATGCATGACATCTTCCGAAAGTACCTGGATAAATTCCTGATTGTGTATTTGGATGATATTTTGGTCTTTTCGGATGATTGGGAGTCTCATGTGAAGCAGGTCAGAATGGTGTTCCAGGTCCTTCGTGCGAATTCCTTGTTTGTGAAAGGGTCAAAGTGTCTCTTTGGAGTTCAGAAGGTTTCATTTTTAGGGTTCATTTTTTCCCCTTCTACTATCGAGATGGACCCTGTTAAAGTCCAGGCCATTTACGATTCGACTCAGCCGACATCTGTGAAGAGCCTGCAAAAGTTCCTGGGCTTTGATAATTTTTATCGGCGCTTCATCGCTAATTTTTCTACTGTTGCTAAACCGTTGACTCATTTGACCAAGAAGGGTGCTGATGTGGTCAATTGGTCTTGTGCAGCTGTAGAGGCTTTTCAGGAGTTGAAGCGTCGTTTTTCTTCTGCCCCTGTGTTGTGCCAGCCAGATGTTTTGCTCCCGTTTCAGGTTGAGGTTGATGCTTCTGAGATTGGAGCAGGGGCTGTTTTGTCGCAAAGAAGTTCTGATGGCTCGGTGATGAAGCCATGTGCTTTCTTTTCTAGAAAGTTTTCGCCTGCTGAGCGTAACTATGATGTTGGTAATCATGAGTTGTTGGCCATGAAGTGGGCATTCGAGGAGTGGCGTCATTGGCTGGAAGGAGCCAAGCATCGCGTGGTGGTCTTGACAGATCACAAGAATTTGACTTATCTTGAGTCTGCCAAACGGTTGAATCCGAGACAGGCTCGATGGTCGTTATCTTTCTCCCGTTTTGATTTTGTGGTTTCGTACCTTCCGGGCTCTAAGAATGTGAAGGCTGATGCCCTGTCAAGGAGTTTTGTGTCTGACTCTCCGGGTGTTCCTGAGCCGACGGGTATTCTCAAAGAGGGGGTAATTTTGTCTGCCATCTCTCCTGATTTGCAGCGGGTGCTGCAAAAATTTCAGGCTGATAGACCTGACCGTTGCCCAGCGGAGAAACTGTTTGTCCCTGATAGATGGACTAGTAGAGTTATCTCTGAGATTCATTGTTCAGTGTTGGCTGGGCATCCTGGAATCTTTGGTACCAGAGATTTGGTCGCTAGATCCTTCTGGTGGCTGTCTTTGTCACGGGATGTGCGTTCTTTTGCGCAGTCCTGTGGGACTTGTGCTCGGGCTAAGCCCTGCTGTTCTCGTGCCAGAGGGTTGCTTTTGCCCTTGCCGGTCCCGAAGAGGCCCTGGACGCATATTTCTATGGATTTTATTTCGGATCTCCCCGTCTCTCAAAAGATGTCGGTCATTTGGGTGGTTTGTGATCGCTTTTCTAAGATGGTCCATTTGGTACCTTTGTCTAAATTGCCTTCCTCCTCTGATTTGGTGCCATTATTTTTCCAGCATGTGGTTCGTTTACATGGTATCCCGGAGAACATCGTTTCTGACAGAGGTTCCCAGTTTGTTTCGAGGTTTTGGCGATCCTTTTGTGCTAGGATGGGCATTGATTTGTCTTTTTCCTCGGCTTTCCATCCTCAGACAAATGGCCAAACCGAACGAACTAATCAAACTTTGGAAACATATCTGAGATGCTTTGTTTCTGCTGATCAGGATGATTGGGTGTCCTTTTTGCCATTGGCTGAGTTCGCCCTTAATAATCGGGCCAGCTCGGCTACTTTGGTTTCGCCGTTTTTCTGCAATTCTGGTTTCCATCCTCGTTTCTCTTCAGGGCAGGTTGAGTCTTCGGACTGTCCTGGTGTAGATACTGTGGTGGATAGGTTGCAGCAGATTTGGACTCATGTGGTGGACAATTTGACATTGTCCCAGGAGAAGGCTCAACGTTTTGCAAACCACCGGCGCTGTGTGGGTCCCCGACTTCGTGTTGGGGATTTGGTTTGGTTGTCATCTCGTTATGTTCCTATGAAGGTTTCCTCTCCTAAGTTTAAGCCTCGTTTCATTGGTCCGTATAAGATTTCTGAGGTTATCAATCCTGTGTCATTTTGTTTGGCCCTTCCTGCTTCTTTTGCCATCCATAATGTGTTCCATAGGTCGTTATTGCAGAGATACATGGCGGCTGTGGTTCCATCCGTTGATCCTCCTGCCCCGGTGTTGGTTGAGGGGGAGTTGGAGTATGTGGTGGAGAAGATTTTGGATTCTCGTGTTTCGAGACGGAAACTCCAGTACCTGGTCAAGTGGAAGGGTTATGGTCAGGAAGATAATTCCTGGGTTTTTGCCTCTGATGTTCATGCTGCCGATCTGGTTCGTGCCTTTCATTTGGCTCATCCTGGTCGGCCTGGGGCTCTGGTGAGGGTTCGGTCACCCCTCCTCAAGGGGGGTACTGTTGTGAATTCTGTTGTCGGGCTCCCTCCTGTGGTCATGAATGGTACTTCGGCTGGCTCTGTCCATGGACTTCCTCTGGTGGGTGTTTCTGAGTTTCCTTCCTCAGGTGACGAGGTTAATTCGTTAGCTGGCTGCTCTATTTAACTCCACTTAGATCTTTGCTCCACGCCACCTGTCAATGTTCCAGTATTGGTTTAGTTCACTCCTGGATCGTTCTTGTGTCCTGTCTTCCCAGCAGAAGCTAAGTTCCAGCTTGTATTTCTTTGGTTTGCTATTTTTCTGTCCAGCTTGCAATTTTTATTGTTGTCTTGCTTGCTGGAAGCTCTGGGACGCAGAGGGTCTTTTTGCGCCCTCTGCGTGGTCTTTTTGTAGGTTTTTGTGCTGACCGCAAAGTAACCTTTCCTATCCTCGGTCTGTTCAGTAAGTCGGGCCTCACTTTGCTAAATCTATTTCATCTCTGTGTTTGTATTTTCATCTTACTCACAGTCATTATATGTGGGGGGCTGCCTTTTCCTTTGGGGAATTTCTCTGAGGCAAGGTAGGCTTTATTTTTCTATCTTCAGGGCTAGCTAGTTTCTTAGGCTGTGCCGAGTTGCATAGGGAGCGTTAGGCGCAATCCACGGCTATTTCTAGTGTGTTTGATAGGATTAGGGATTGCGGTCAGCAGAGTTCCCACGTCCCAGAGCTCGTCCTTATTATCAGTAACTATCAGGTCATTCCGTGTGCTCTTAACCACCAGTTCCATTATTGTCCTGACCACCAGGTCATAACAGCGGCCTCCACGTGCCTGTATGATCTCCCTACAACGCCTGGGCATGCTCCGATGAGGCGGTGGATGGGCTCCTGAGGGATCTCCTCCCAGACCTGGACTAAAGCATCCGCCAACTCTTGGGCAGTCTGTGGTGCAACGTGACATTGGTGGATGGTGCAAGATATGATGTCCCAGATGTGTTCAATCGGATTCAAGTCTGGGGAATGGGCGGGCCAGTCCATAGCTTCAATGCCTTCATCTTGCAGGAACTGCTGACACACTCCATCCACATGAGGTCTGCCATTGTCCTGCATTAAGAGGAACCCAAGGCCAACCGCACCAGAATATGGTCTCACAAGAGGTCTGAGGATCTCATCTCGGTACCTAATGGCAGTCAGTCTACCTCTGGCGAGCCCTCCAAAGAAATGCCACCCCAAACCATTACTAATCCACTGCCAAACCAGTCATGCCGAAGGATGTTGCAGGCAGCAGATCGCTCTCCATGGCATCTCCAGACTCTGTCACGTCTGTCACATGTGCTCAGTGTGAACTTGCTTTCATCTGTGAAGAGCACAGGGTGCCAGTGGCGAATTTGCCAGTCCTGGTGTTCTGTGGCAAATGCCAAGCGTCCTGCATGGTGTTGGGCTGTGAGCACAACCCCCATCTGTGGAAGTCACGCACTCAGACCATCCTCATGGAGTCGGTTTCTAACCGTTTGTGCAGACACATGCACATTTGTGGCCTGCTGGAGGTCATTTTGCAGGGCTCTGGCATTGCTCCTCCTGTTCCTCTTTGCACAAAGGCTGAGGTAGCGGTCCTGCTGCTGGGTTGTTGCCATCCTTCGGCCCCCTCCACATCTCCTGGTGTACTGGCCTGTCTCCTGGTAATGCCTCCAGCCTCTGGACACTACGCTGACAGGCACAGCAAACCTTCTTGCCACAGCTCGCATTGATGTGCCATCCTGTATGAGCTGCACTACCTGAGCCACTTGTGTGGGTTGTAGAGTCCGTCTCATTCTGCCAAGAGTGTGAAAGCACAACCAACATTCAAAAGAGACCAAAACATCAGCCAGAAAGCATTGGTACTGAGATGTGGTCTGTGGTCCCCACCTGCAGAACCACTCCTTTATTGAGAGTGTCTTGATAATTGCCAATAATTTCCATCTGTTGTCTATTCCATTTCCACAACAGCATGTGAAATTGATTGTCAAACAACATTGCTTCCTAAGTGGACAGTTTAATTTCACAGAATTTTGAGTTACTTGGAGGTATATTCTGTCTTTTAAGCATTCCCTTTATTTTTTTAAGCAGTATATATATATACAGTATATATATATATATATATATATATATATATATATATATATATATATATATATATATATATATACGAGGGGCGATCCAAAAGTAATGATAATCAATACTAAACACAATGAATATAGTCAAAAATTTTTTTTATTTTTTTACATAGTCTCCTAACAAGTCTATACATTTAGTCCATCTCTTTTCTAAACTTAGAATTCCCTTCGAAAAAAATTCTTGATCTTGACCCTCAAAAAAATCCCCAACAGCAGTTATCAGTCACGTCACTATTGTCATCAAATTTCTTGCCCCGGAGGTGTTCCTTGAGCCAAGGAAAGAGAAAGAAGTCACTGGGGGCTAGATCTGGCCAATAGGGGGGGTGTTCCACCAGTTCAAAGCCCGCTTCTTGAATGGTAGCCATGGCAACTGCAGCTTTGTGAGCCGGCGCGTTATCTTGGTGAAAGAGCACTCCAGCCCACAGTTTGCCGCGCCTTTTCTCCTTGATAGCCTCCCGCAATCTTCTTATTTGTTCTGCATAGTAGGAGCCCGTAATAGTGGCTCCCTTCTCCAAATAGTCCACCATAAAAATTCCTTCAGCGTCCCAAAAAACGGACGCCATAACCTTCCCTGCTGAGCTTGACACTTTGAATTTCTTCGGCGTCGGTTCGTCGGCTCGTTTCCACGTCATCGATTGTTGTTTAGTTTCGGGATCAAAGTGGTGGATCCAGGTCTTGTCCATGGTCAAAAAACGTGACAAAAAATTTTCCTTGTCTGCTTGGAACTTTTCGAGATTTGCTATTGAAATGTCAACTCGTTTCTTCTTTTGCTCGTCGGTTAACATTTTTGGCACCCAACGTGCGGAGACCTTTCTCATATGCAATTATTTTGCAAGGATTCTTTGAATACTGCCATATGAGATCCCTGTGACCTCAGCTACATGCCTGATAGTCACTCTTCGATCTGCCAATACAACTTTTTTCACGTTTTCTTCACTGAGGGACGTGGATGGGCGTCCTTCACGATGTTCAACTTCCGTCGATGTTCTTCCCAGCTTAAATTCCTTGGCCCAGCATGCAACTGTGGAATATGGAGGAGATGAGTCCCCCAATGTTTCCACCAAGTCGCTGTGTATGTCTTTGATAGTCATTTTTTTCAAGCAGAGGTATTTGATGACAGCTCTGAGCTCATTTTTTTCCATTTTGATGTTCACTCCTTGGCAGTTCATATTCAAATGAATGTAGCTCCCGGGAATCGTGGTCTATTTAAGTGATTTTTTTTTCCTGGACTAGTGGGTACCTAAGAGAGAAGAAAACATTTTATTTTAATTTCTGTGTGCAATAGAAATAACCGATTATCATTACTTTTGGATCGCCCCTCGTATATATATATATATATATATATATATATATATATATATATACTATCTATCTATATACGGTACATATATACAGTACAGACCAAAAGTTTGGACACACCTCATTTAAAGATGTTTCTGTATTTTCATGACTATGAAAATTGTATGTACATTCAGAATGAAGGCATCAAAATTATGAATTAACACATGTGGAATTATATACTTAACGAAAAAGTGTGTAACAACTGAAAATATGTCTTATATTCTAGGTTCTTCAAAGTAGCCACCTTTTGCTTTGATGACTGCTTGGCACAATCTTGGCATTCTCATGATGAGCTTCAAGAGGTAGTCACTGAAAATGTTTTTCACTTCACAGGTGTGCCCGGTCAGGTATAATAAGTGGGATTTCTTGCCTTATAAATGGGGTTGGGACCATCAGTTGTGTTGAGCAGAATTCTGGTGGATGCACAGCTGATAGTCCAACTGAATAGACTGTTAGAATTTGTATTATGGCAAGAAAAAAGCAGCTAAGTAAAGAAATACGAGTGGCCATCACTACTTTAAGAAATGAAGGTCAGTGTTAGGAGTCGAGTTCCCGTCGCTGCACAGGGGGAATCTCGAACCATGCCTGCTGCGGTCTCCCATTCTGCATCGGCCGCAGTGGAGCCTGCTCAGCGGAGATGCCGGTCCCAGCATCTCACTGAGTCTGATACTGTGCAAAGGGTTGCTGCTGCCTCTCCAGGCTCTACTATTGTACCCTGCACTGGTCTGCGGCGAGCAGGATTTTCTGGGACTAAGTCCTGCTTTGCACACACTGAGCATGCCCAGGGTAAGATCTCTCAGTGGAGATCAAGGGTCACATTCTCAGGTACTGCAGCAACTTCCATTGGTCCTCCAGGAAGGTCCTGTACCTGATCAAGTTCTGTGGCAGCCTTCCATTGGTCCTTCTTGGAAGGTCCTGTAGGTGCTACAGCTATAAAAGGTTCTCATGACCGCTTGGCCATGCGCTAGTATCAAATATGTACGAGCTCACCGCCAGTGTGGTCGTGTGTGTGGTCAGGGACCCGGCTAAAATAAGCCCCAAGAATGCTGGCACCTCCGGCGAGGAGCTTTGTGTATGCAGTCAGGGACCCGGCTGAAATAAGCCCCTAGAAGGCTGGCACCACCGGCGAGGAGTTTATGTGTTGGTTGGACTGCATGACCACTGTCGGCTCTACACAGTAAAGAAGCTGCGGAGACACCATCACGTGTTTCTCGACGCAAGCAGTGAATAGCCAGGCCTTTCCCCGGGAAGGAACAACCATGGGAAGGGCAGCATCCTATGAAGGAAAGCCACCTATGCCAAGCATGGTATCCATCCACAGACAGCTGTTTCAGGGTTTTTGCCCCTCATCAGTGTGGAGTAGGAATCTGGCTATTAGGAGCAGTGCCTAGTAAAAAGGCTATAAAGGCACAGATGATTGGCCCCCATGTGCTGCTCCCATCCTGCGCCCCCGTTCTGTCATGTGCTGCTTCCATCCTGCACCCCCGTTCTGTCATGTGCTGCTGCCATCCTGCACCCCCGTTCTGTCACGTGCTGCCCTATTCTGTCATGTGCTGCTCCCATCCTGTGCCCCAGTTCTGTCATGTGCTGCTCCCATCCTGCACCCCAGTTCTGTAATTTGCTGTTCCCATCCATATGCCCCATACGCTGCTCCATAAAGGTTGATGGCCCCATAAGATGCTCCATAGTATATGCCTCATATGCTGCTCCATTATGGTTGATGGCCCCCATAAGATGCTCCATAGTATATGCCTCATATGCTGCTGTATTATGGTTGATGGCCCCCATAAGATGCTCCATAGTATATGCCTCATATGCTGCTCCATTATGGTTGATGGCCCCCATAAGATGCTCCATAGTATTTGCCTCATATGCTGCTGCATTATGGTTGGTGGCCCCCATAAGATGCTCCATAGTATATGCCTCATATGCTGCTCCATTATGGTTGATGGCCCCCATAAGATGCTCCATAGTATATGCCTCATATGCTGCACCATTATGGTTCATGGCCCCCATAAGATGCTCCATAGTATATGTCCCGTATGCTGCTGCATTATGGTTGATGGCCCCCATAAGATGCTCCATAGTATATTCCCCGTATGCTGCTGCATTATGGTTGATGGCCCATTAAGATGCTCCATAGTATATGCCCCGTATGCTGCTGCATTATGGTTGATGGCCCCCATAAGATGCTGTTCAGTCAGAGGGTGGCGCGCATTAAGCGAGTCATCGCGCCCTCTGAACTGTGAACGTCACAGGCAGAGGACCCGGAAGATGGAGTGGCGCGCAGCGCTGGAACGGGACAGGTGACTATAGCATACTCACCCTCCTGGCGCGTCCCTGCTTCTCCGTTGGAGATCGCGGTGTGCATTCAGTGCTTACGCATACCGCGATCTCCTGGGCTGCGTCACTCTGTGGGGTCCAGACTGCGCCGGCGCTTGCGCTTGCGCAGTCTATAAAGGCTTCGGATAGAGTGACGCTCCCAGCCTTATATTATAGATGAGATCACTTTGATATTATTTGGGCTGCGATTGCATTAAAAAGCTTGAAAACAATTGGATACACTCCTAGGGGACCTCATATATATATATATATATATATATATATATATATATATATATATATATATATATATATATATATATATTCTGAGCAATTGCAGGCTCTCCAGTACTTTTGATGGTCCACTAAAGTTGGTGTGAATCAATTCGCCCTACCCAGTCTAGCGACCAGATCAGCAATCTCTGGACACAGGACGGTAGTTCAGAGGGTCAGCTCTTACCACCTCGTTACTTCTTTTGATTAACTGTATTGGTGGGCCGCCACATGTGCATCATGTGGCAAAGAATACATCTCGCCAAGCCGGCTAATCAAAAGAATAGCCACCAATGCTGAGAGGTAGGAGACGGTTCTTGGGGCTCCCATCCAGTGACCACAGATTACTCACCTGGCCACTGTAGTGGATCTTCAGAATCAATTTGCACCAGTTCTCAGTGTTCCCATATAACAATCACATATTACTGACCTTGCCACTCTGCTGGATCTTGAGAATCGGTTCACACCAACTCTTTTCGCCACTAATCAAATTTTCAGGAAAAATTTGGCAAAACTGGTAAATTTAAATTTCAAAAGGTTTGCTTATCTGTGGTTAGCACATTTGAGGGACTGCCAGTGATTAGGCCGGTTAAACCCTCCTTGTCACTACCTATCCACTAAAATGCCAACCAAAGTTATGGAATAAAAATCTTTCCCAAGCAATAAGAAAAGCAAAGCAAGACTGTACATGGATAACTGTCCTAAATCACCTATACTGATATTTATTTGTAAGTCGGGCTCTATTTAGAGCTCCCTAAAGTTAATTATGAATGCGAAATAAGTGAATTCTTTCTGAGCAGGGCATTGGTGTTTATAATGTAATTCTTCAGACTAGCTAGCTAACATATTTTTTTAATGAACCGGGTCTGTAGTAATTGATATTATAATTTTTTTCCGGATTGTGCTATGAGCGTGTATTATCCATTCAACGATGGTGCGAGAAATATTTGACAATTTTTTTTTTCCATATAAAACAAGTAAACAACAAGAACAACTCTCTGTTATCTGAAGATGGCCGGAAACAAGATAATCTGCTAAACTCTATTGCCCTCTGCTGGAATTCTAACAATCTAAGGAAACAAAGAATTATCAACAATTTTGCCTTTTATGGAAATATTGGCGAATACAATGGACGGATTTATCAATGAGTCTTAAAAAACTGTAGTTACTGATTTGTAAGGAAACCGTCAGCTCAAAACGGGCTTCTGAAGTCATATCTTGCACTGCTCATTCTGGTAACTGGCATTTACCCTTTAACTAGACGTGAGCACATACGGTACATTTGAGTGAAATTAATAATAATTATAATAATAAATTTTATTTTTATAGCGCAAACATGTTTCACAGCAGTTTACAATTTTAGAGGGAACGTGTACAGACAATAAAGACTATAAAATCTACTCAAATTTTATAAAAATTCACATTTGTAAAAATTAAGTAATTGACCTCCGTGCAGATTCAGCAAAGGTCACCGCGCATCATGGTGTCCTGACATTATAACTTTTTGCATGCTTGCGCCGAATCCTCCCGGACCTTATCTGAGCTGGAAGTGGTGGCTCAGTGTGGGGGGCTCATAGATTTCAATGAAAGCAGTGGAGATCAGAAGATGCAGCAAGGACCAGATGGGTGATGATGGGGAGCAGGATTGGCCGGAGAGGTAAGCGGTAATGTGAGTATAAGGATTTTTCCTGCCTCAGAGTAACCCTGGATTCTGCCCTGTCCTTCAAACCGCACATCCAAGCTCTCGCCTCCTCCTGTCGCCTCCAGCTCAAAAATATTTCCATAATCCGTCCTTTCCTCAACCTTCACTCTACCAAAATGCTTGTGCATGCCCTAATCATCTCCCGTCTCGACTACTGCAAAATCCTCGTCTGTGGCCTACCTTCTAACACTTTCGTACCCCTCCAGTCCGTCCTTAACTCTGCTGTCCGACTAATTATTCACTCTCCTCGCTACTCCTCCGCTTCCCCTCTCTGCAAATCCCTTCACTTGCTCCCAATTTCCCAGCTTATCCAGTTTATACTACTAACACTGACCTACAAAGCCATCCATAACCTTTCTCCTCTGTATATTTCCAAACTAATCTCTCAATATCTTCCCTCACGTAATCTCCGGTCCTCCCAAGACCTCCATCTCTCCTCCACGCTTATTCGCTCCTCACCCAACAGCCTCCAAGACGTCTCCCGAATATCCCCCATCCTCTGGAATTCTGTGCCCCAACATGTCCGGTTATCCACCACATTTGGATCCTTCAAAAGAAACCTGAAAACCCACCTCTTCAAAGAAGCTTACAGCCTGTAATGACCACAAACAACCTCAACACCACCGGAGCTACTGCAACCCCCAAACTAGTGTCTCCTTCCCCATAATCCTGTAGAATGTAAGCCCGCAAGTGCAGGGTCCTCTCCCCACTGTATCAGTCCGTCATTGTTAGTTTGTTTACTGTAAGTGATATCTGTAACTTGTATGTAACCCGTTCTCATGTACAGCACCATGGAATCAATGGTGCTATATAAATAAATAATAATCTACTATATAATTGTCTAAGGGTCACTTCCGTCTTTCTGTCTGTCTGTCTTTCTGTCTGTCACGGATATTCATTGGTTGCGGCCTCTGTCTGTCATGGAATCCAAGTCGCTGATTGGTTTCGCCAGCTGCCTCTCATACTTGCCACGACCATTCAGCGATGGCCACGGTATGATTAGTCCCTCCCTACTCCCCTGCAGTCAGCGCCCGGCGCCCGCGCCATACTCCCCGCAGTCACAGCTTACACAGGGATAATGCCAGCGGTAACGGACTGCATTATGCCGCGGGTAACTCACTCTGTTACCGTCGCTATTAACCCTGTGTGACCAAGTTTTTACTATTGATGCTGCCTTTGCAGCGTCAATAGTAAAAACATATAATGTTAAAAATAATTAAAAAAAATCAAAAAGTCATTATATACTCACCTTCTTCCGCCTTTCCCCCTCCTCTCTACGCTTCGGTAACTGCTCCATGCAAGCGTCAGGTTCCGGTGGCAACCATGGTATGAGAGAAGGACCTGCCATGACGTCGTGGTAATGTGACCGCGACATCATCACAGGCCCTGCGCGCCGGTGCGAGAAGAACCTGCCATGACGTCACGGTCATGTGACTGCGACGTCATCACAGGTCCTGCACGCCTGCGCAAGAAGGACCTGCCGTGATGTCACGGTCATGTGATCGAACTACCAGGGGCCCTCGGAAGGTGAGTATATGTTTATTTTTTATTTTTGACCTGTGACATACGTGACTGGGCAATATACTACGTAGCTGGACAATATACTACGTGACTGGGCAATATACTACGTAGCTGGGAAATATACTACGTGACTGGCCAATATACTACGTGGCTGGGCAATATACTACGTGGCTGGGCAATATACTACATGGCTGGGCAATATACTACGTGGCTGGGCAATATACTACGTGGCTGGGCAATATACTACGTGGCTGGGCAATATACTACATGGCTGGGCAATATACTACGTGGCTGGGCAATATACTACGCATATTCTAGAATACCCGATGCATTAGAATCGGGCCACTATCTAGTAATAATAATAATAATTATACTCTGAAATCTGGAGAGACTCCAGAGCATAAAAAGGGACATTACATTTGTGTAGAATAACTTCTGGGCAAATTGAATTTTGGGAGAAAAAAATTCAAGAATAGGCAAATTCAAATTTTTCCTGCTCTTCTCATCTTTCCTTAACTCTTCTATATCGATCGATCGTTACCTTGCTGCAGAGATTGGATCAACAGAGTCGCTGACTGGTGAAGTAAGCAGAGTCAAGAAAGCAAACTAGTCAAAGTAGTAACCAGATATTCATCAACAAGGACAGAATGAGGACCAATAAGAGGGGCTGTATCCAAAAAAGTCAGATAGGGAAGAGTTAATCAGGCTGAGGTCAAACCACAAGGGGCAATCCAGCGTTAATGCAGAGGGTTAGTTAAGAATTAGCAAGGTCAATACTTTACATAAATGATTGAAATGACCCCCTCCTCAAAACTGATTAAAGGGGAACATAATTGAACAAAAGGGGTTCTCTGAACTTCTATAAGAATTATCTATATTTTTTGTTGAAGTTGATGGAATTAGGCTGGATGGTTCCCCTTTAAGAAATAGGAGACTGGGTGTGTAATAGATTACTGTGATGAGGCTCTTTTAGGATTGCTACTTCCAGTAGATGGCAATAGGGTTCTAGTCCTCTCCCTCTATGAAGAGACAATTTTCATTTTTCCCAGAGGAGCATTGCAAGGCTTAAAAGTCTCTTCACCTTGACATGTCAGTCTCTGCAAGGAGAATCATTACCACTTGAATGTGAGGAGGTTGGAATTTATAAAGACATGTAACTTTATTGTTTTACTGTGCAAATGATTATTGCCCTACTTGACTGTTTATCCTGTTTAAGTTGGTCTATACATGATTTATTTGTCTGTAATCTTTTTTGCACATATGCAATACTGTAATTTTGTTAAGATGCTGATATGCATTTTGACATTAAAGGGGTTGCCTGGTCAAAACTGATAAGTCTGCAGTCACTCTATGGTGACTGCAGACTTATGAATCTGGATTTGCTGGTTTCGGATCAGGAAACGGAGGGTATGTATGCGTCATACATATCCGTGGCTGGTGGGTGCGGCGTCGCTCTCCATACACTTTTAGTCTTGGCTCAATCCAAGTCTACAGAGTGAGGCTGCACAGGAACCTGATTCGCAACACCAGTTTGCACATATAGTTTTTATTTATTCTAACAGTTGATGAGCCATGGGGAAAAGTGGCCAAATCTCAACCTGAATCACTCCTCTCATATACATATATTCATCTCCATCCTGCAGTACATCTTTTTCTCAGCCCCCCTATATACTACTCCATCCTGCAGTATAACAGTCCTATAAGCCCCCTATATATAGCCCCATTCTGAGGTATATCGCTCCTTTCCTCTCTATTTACAATCCCATTCTAAAATGTATCACTCTTCTCAGCCCTTCTATACAGTATATCACTCCTCTCAACATCCTGTACACAGCCCCACCCTGTCATATATCAATCATCTCTGCCACACTATACACATCCCCATTGTTAAGTAGATCACTCATCTCAACCTTTATATATTCAACCTCATCGTGCAGTACACCACTCCTTTCAGCCCCTCTTTATCCCTCCTCCCCCCTTTGTTTTCAGCTCCATGCTGCAATACATCACTCCTCTTTACCCCTCTATGTAAAGCCCCATCCTATAGAATAACACTCATCTTCTTGATGTATAGCCATATTCTACAGTATATCACTTCTCTCATTCTCTATATATACTGCCCAAACCTCCTGTATATTACTTCTCTCAGTGCCTAGATACAGCCCCATCCTACACTACATCATGCTTTTTAGCTACGCTTTATACAGACTCTTCCTGTAATACATCACCCTTTTTCTCTAAATACAGCCCCACCCTGCAGTACATCACTGCTCTCAGCCCCTATATATACTGTCCCATCTTGCTGTACATACAGTCCCCTATACATAGACCCCTTCTATAGTATATCACTCCTCTCAGTCCCTATACACAGTCCCCTCCTACAGTATATCACTCCTCTTAGTTCACTATATACAGTCCCCTCCTGCAGTATGTCACTTCTTCCAGCCTATATATAACCCAGTCCTGCAGTATATCACTCTTTCTAAACCCTCCATATACAGACCCTCCATATACATAGCTCCCGAACTGCTGTTCACCACTATATATTGTATTATTATTTTATTTTGCTCTGGATGGTGCAGGAATAAGTGATGGCCCTTGGCCACAATGTATACATATAATTTAATTTTATTTCTTAAGAAGGTACATTTTTTTTAATAAAGAAATAAAAATCCTGCGTTTCTATTTACAAATTGATCATGTAGCCTGATAAAATTCCTTATTACTTTATAGCTGTTGCCACAAGAGAAACTAAGTTTATAGCAATTTTTGCAATTCTATTGAACTTATTCCTAAAATCATATGCAGTGAGCTCCCCCTGATGGTAGCTTCAAGAGTTACAGTCTTTATTTTTTTTTTCCCAGAACTGTTCAGGGGGCACTTTCTATAGACAAAAAAAAAAAAAAAACTCAGTAAATTCCTGACAAAGGTCATATGCAGAACCTGAATTTTACTAGACTGAAGTGTGATACATATGTACATTATTAATGCATGGCATTTATTCCGCTTGCAAAATTCAAGCTGGAAAAAGACTATAGGACAATTCTCTCTAAGAAATAAACTGTTACTAGCCGGCGCGGGACGCTACTGGTCAATGTACTCGTCTTCCAGCAGCGGCTCGCTACATGAAGATGGGGGTCCTAGCTGAGTGTTTGGCCTTCGACTATGGGGGTGCTATGCCCTTGCAGACCGCATGCTACTGATGACTTTGGTTACCAAGACCAATTGCTCTAGAGATCAATGAGGAAAACCACCAGCCAGCAATAAATAGTCTTTTGCTTATCAGGAATTTGGTGGAAACTATGTACAATAGATATCAGCTGCAAAACTTCACAAATGTTTCCTTTAAAACATGCAAATTGCCTCTTCTGAGAAAAAGAGGACTTAGACTCTACAGCGCCACCTGTTGGAAGTAGCAATCCTACAAGTCACAATAAACTCTTTAACGAGTCGTGCAATATGACTTAGGATAAAAGCCAAATCAGCATCTCAATTTGCAGACACGGTGTTTCGGGCTGTTGGCCCGCGTCAGTGCAAAGCATGAGAACTGATTTGGCTAGGTGAGAGGCTCTGGACTGGGGTCTAAGGGGTATCGTTTCATGAAGCATCTTCAAACACAGTCTCTTTACCTCTTCGAAACTTATTTGTTTCTACCCCCAAATTCCTCTGCTTTGAGCATAATCCAGAACAGCACTACAGACCAGTATGTGAGACTCCTGACCTCAATTCCGCTGTTCCGTGTCTTCTTTTCCTATAGGGAAGCTAATTTTCCACTATGGTGGTTACTTAGCTCCTCTGCTTTCTGACACATTGGAATTACTACCTGGGGCACTCTCTTGGTCTCACATCCCTGTTCCATCCTGGCTTGTTACCTCTCTGACTTGCGTACTCGGGACCGTACTGCTAGGCGTCCTGCCCCAAGACCCATCTCTGGTAAAACACTAAAACACTGTCCTTCCATCTGTTTTCCTTTCTCCTCTCTGGATCATGCTATCCACCGCCTCGATCTCCGTTCACTTTGGGGACAACCGACTCACATAGCTCTAATGAGTACTCAGACTAAAGATTTACTCTAGCTGCAAGCTAAACCTGACTCAGTACCAGGAAGTCCTCTCCGATCTTGCTACACAGCCCCTACCTCTCTGGACTAGTCCAATCTCCTAACTGTCCATATCTACGCACTGCCTGTTGCTGGCCAGAACAAAACTCTATCACATAACAATGATAAGTGAGCGTGCTTGATGCTGTTCGATACTCAATGAAGCATCAGGGTGCTTGGACATGTTTGTTACTTGATCGAGTATAGCGGGTGTTCAAGTGCTATGCTCAAGTCCCCAACCCACATGTTTGGTGCCTGTTAAACAGCCAATAAACATGTGGGGATTGCTTGCTGTACGCGGTAATGTTGTAACCATATTATCTACTGGCATTACTTTGAATGGCTAGCCGCAGTCACATTGAACCATCAGACCTTGTATGAGACCCGTTGATGCAATGCTCAGCAGTGTTCTCAGTAAGCAGATCAGGGAAAGTTGTTATAGGAGGGAGAGCATATGTTCAATAATATATTTTTTAATTACGTAGGGTGCCCCCTATTTTTGATAACCAGCCAAGGTAAAGCAAACAGCTGCAGGCTTCCATTATTAGGTTTGGGATGGTGCCTGATTATTCGGCCCTTCCCAGTCTTAAAAATACAAGTCAGCAGCCGATCAAGAATTCTGGAGCTTTTCTCAGCTGCCCGGGGTGTCCTGCTGCAGTGGCAATTGGGTAATATTTTTTGGGGTTGATGTCAGCTGTGTGATGCCATCGAGCCTAGGGTTTATTAACGGAGAGACATCTATCAGACACCCCGATTATTAAACCAGTAATAATAAAAAGGGAAACACACACTTTGAATAAAGACCCCCCCCCCCCACACTATCCTTTGTTCACCAATTTATTAAAAAAAAGTGTTCCTATGAATCTCGTCTGCCGTAAACCATGATCTTTGATGTCTCAGTAACATACTGCTTTTCATAGGTTCTTGGTAGTGAGAATAACTCTCATCAGAGCCTCTGGCTCAGTTCTTCACTCAACGATAGCCAGCGGCTCTGAGAGTTGTCACTACCCGGCGCATGTGAAAAGCTGCACTTTACTGCTATTCACAGATGCCGGAGACATCTAGGAACGTGGATTATGACGGAGGAGCTTTGTGGGAAAAATTTTTAAAAAATTGGTGAACGAGGGATGGGAGGAATCTTTATTCAAATAAAGTATTTGTTTTTGTGTGTCTTTTTTTTTCTCTTTTTACTTACTGAGATAGCAATGGGGGGTATCTGATAGATGCCTATCCATTACTAACTCTTGGGCTCGATGTCAGTTGACATTGCACAGCTGACAACAACCCCCAAAAATATTACCTCGATCGTCACCACACCAGGGCAATCAGGAAGAGCCGGGCAAAGTACCAGAATTGGTGCATCTTGTATGATAATCTAATTCTAGGGGGGCTGAGGGCTGTTTTTTTAGGCTGGGAAGGGAAAGGTAACCAAGATCTGTCCCAGCCTGATAATATAAGCCGCCTGCAGCGGTCTGCTTTACCTTGGCTGGTTATCAAAAATAGCGAAGAACCCACATTTTTGTTTAATTATTTGTTTAATAAATACTGATTGTGGTGGGAATCAAGGTAATGTTTTTGGCGTTCAGAGTCAGACAGCCTCATTACTAACCCAGTAGTAAGAGAAAGAAACATAAAAAAATCTTTATTTGAAAAAATCACTCCACAATAATTTGCCTTGTTCATCAATTTATTAAAATCCCAAAGCCTGCTAGTCCTCTGTAGTCCACATGAAGGTCCCACAATGATGCCCGACTCTGTCATCCAATATCTGTGGAGCTTTGTTCAGATGAGGAGGCTTCATGGACTTCCATTATACTCATAGCTCTAGTCCAAGCATTCGACCTGCTCGATTCGAGTAACAAGCACTCCAGCATTTTAGGGCTTGTCATCATCACTAATTGTAATACAACACATCACAGCACAAATCAAGAAGGAGGAACGTGGGCACAACTTATCGCTTCTAAATTGCAAGACTATGTGCAACCTACAGCTTGGCATGATTTCTACTCACTGAGCATTTAGCTGTCAAATCTGCATCTAGTCTGTTAGAATAAAATAGTCGTTTTTTGAATGAATTTGCTCATAGAGCCACTTGACCCAATCAAAATCCAATAGATGAGTGTAATAACATTGAACTACGTTACCCCACATTACGCAGGCATAAAGAAAGCCGTTGGCTTGTTTTCTTATCATATGGAAATAGAGATAAAATTAAACTGTTGCTTATTTAGCACAATACTAAGCAAAAAGCTACATAAAAAAAGATTAAATGGAATTAAAACTAACTTTGCTGATGCTTTTCTGGACGCTGTTTTTACTGTTGTACGATTTGAAAGGGATATAAAATCTCATGCTTGCATTATACATGGCCAAAGAGGTTTAATATGTAATAAAATAGCAAACTTTGCAGGAGGAAGGCATTAAGCGCAACATATAAATAACAAAGGGAAAGTAAATCAAGGAATTGGCTCATTAAAAATCCCACAAAAATATCATATGTATTAGCCCGCTCTTTGCCGAAAATACTGGGGGGCAAATAAAGACAGCTTAAAGGGAGCCTGTCACCAGGTTCTGGTTGCCTAATCTGAAAGCCCGATGTCAGGACAGAAACCCTGATTCCAGAAATGTGTCACTTGCTTCGTGCAGTTTCAATAAAATCAGTGTTTTATCAGCAGGATATTATCAGTAGAGGTCTAGTAAACCTTCTGCCATTTCGTCATCCAGATTTGAGTGCTTTATAACCCCGCCACCACTACAGATTGGCAGCTTTCTGCCTATGCACAGTGTATACAGAAAGCTGAAAATTAGTGGTATGGGCAAGATTTTACAGAGCTCAACTTCAGATAACTACTAAATTTGCAGGAAGCAGCTCAGCACGTAAAACATCACTTGAATCAGGGTCTCTGCCCTTACATTATGCTGCTCTCAAATGGGGTAGAAAAAGTCTGGTGACATATTTGACCCCTTAGTGACAGGGCCAGTTTGGTATTTAATGATCAAGCTGATTTTTACAATTCTGACCACTGTCAGTTTATGACGTTATCCCACTGATTCTGAGATTGTTTTTTTCGTGACATATTGTACCTCATGTTAGTGGTCAAATTTAAACAATAGCTCATTTTTCTGATGATACATTCCATAAAAGCTAAGCATTCGCTTTTACCTGGGATATTTCAGATTTTTTTTCTGGCAGCATTCTCCATTCTGTGAAATTGGAAAAGCTGATACACCAATTGGTTTATTGGGGAGGTTTAGTGTTAAGTTTTCATTGATGGAGATAGTAGAATCAGTAGGAATTGAAAGACTTTCTATGTTGAAAATATGTTGAAAAACACAAAGTTTTTGCATTGCATTCCATTTTGTTCTGTTGACTTGCGGCCAACATCTTGATGCCGTAATTTAATATTCGTCTTTGTGCAGGGATTTTAGGGTTCAGTATAAATATAAAAGTGGAGACTCGATTTTAAATGTTTTTTTTTTTTTACCCTTTATAAATAGCAATACAAATATGTTTAAATTTTTTTTTTGACAATTTCCAAAAATTTTGCATGTGCTTTTCCATTTGTCAAATGATCGCCAACTACCAACGCCGGAAAGAAAAACCAAGCATTTAGCAAAAGTAGCCATCTAAATTTCTGCCCATTCAACTACGTAATAATTGCAGATCCTGTTTATTTAGATGCCTCTCGGTGTTCGTGCACCCAGCGGGGAACGCCAAAATGACCTGCGTCGCAAACAATTTGAAAGAATTGAATTAATTACAGATTACATGGTAATAATCTTGAAAATATTTTTTCTTTTAGTAAATAATGGCGGCCACCCGCTGGGTTGATGTAGACTGGCGACAGATTCTGTTCTCTCGTAATTTGCCTCCAATTAAATGTTCATAGAGCCAGCTCAGTAAAAGGCTAAAATTAAGTATATGTACATCAAGAAATGTGACATTAAAAGAAATAAAATATTACTTTCAGTGCCTTTATAATGGAAGACTGGAAATGAACTGATGAGTAATTAGCCTCCTTACACGAGATTTACAGCAGAATTCGACTTTTCCCGCAAGGATGGGGTCAGAATATAAATTGTATAAATTGTATTTCATTTTATCGGGTCATCACTTTGCAGAAGTAAGCACACGGCTTTGCATGTCACATGAAAGGTTTTATTTCTTCTATTCATGTATCCTACTTTCAGATACATATAGGCTATGCAGTAATGACTTGTTATCTTCCAACATTTAGAATCAAGTAATATTCTGCTTTATCTTGTTTGTCACTATGTTGAGACCAGAAAAGCATAAAGAGACATCTTTAACTAATAATGGGGGTCTTAATATGCAAAGTCACCGATAAAGCCTACAAGTCCAGGAAACCTGCAACCTGGTTACCAACAAAGCCAAAACGCCAGGAATCTGTTGTTTGGTCACAACATTTTTTTTACCAGTACACATTTTCTATTAACTGTGCACCAACAAAGCTTATAAGTCCACTATAACTCTCCCGTGATCATCATTAAGTCCAGTCTATAAGTCCATGAAACACATCACTTGGTCATCCATAAAGTCGACAAGTCTAGGAAATCTGTCACCTGGTCACCAACAAAGCCTTCAAGTCTATCATGTCTGTCATCTAGTCAGCAACAAATCCTACAAGTCCATTAAAGCTCTTACCTGGTCACCCATAAAGCCTAAAAGTCCAGAAAACTTGTCACCTGGTGTTAGGGCTAGCGGAACGCACCAAATAATAAGACTGATAGTGTACGGTGCGTTCGTAGCCCGGGGTCCACCGTGCAGAGATGGAACCTGCTGCTGAGTAATGACGGACTATATGGCGGTACTCATAAGTATACTCGCGTGGGTTAAACTTCACCCAACGTGAAGGAAGCGATCCTGTTGCATCACAGGATCGCGGTACCGCACATTGAAGGCGAGCAAGCAGTCAGCGAACTTAACCCCAACTAGGATTGAAGTCCGATTAGACCACTTGCTGACACAACACTGCAACAGGGTGTGTTAGGCAACTCTTATAATTAGAGCACCGAAGTGCGAACTGTGCCGTGCTGGCAGGCACCACTAAGCACCCAGACGTGGGTCAGGAAGCGCACTACTGGCGCGTAGCGTCGCACTGGCGGTCACAGCAATAGACGCTGATACGTGTGTGACACGTTGAGTGATTTGTCGGGCGCTAGATAGCAGCCATACTCCAAACGCGAACAGTCATACAATAGGGTAGGGGTATTTAATGAACGACTTGCACTCACAACAAACACACATATTCAATTGTACACTAGCGCATGGCCGTGCGGTCATGCGCAGTTTATATAATTGCAGGACAGGAAGTGGCCACAGAAACTTTGCCCTTCCAGGGCCTGCCAAGAGGACCATTGGAATGCGCTGCAGAGCCAGAGCACATGACCCTCGATCTCCAACGGGAGATCTTGCTCTGGGCATGCTCAGTGTGCGCAAACAAGGACTTAGTCCCAGGGAAGTCCGCTCGCCGCTCACCAGCACTGACTTTAATGGCAGGAGCTGAAGAAGCAGCAGTAACTCTCTGTACAGAGTGAGAGCGAGCAAGACACTGGGAGCGACGTCCCTGCTGAGCAGACTCCACTGCGGCTGGAGGAGAATGGGAGACCGCAGCGGAGACGGATCGAGATTCCCCCTGTGCAGCAGAGGAAACTCGACTCCTAACATTACCCCCCCTCCTAGGGCCCCCCCCTCCTTGGGCCTCGCTACGCTCGAAGGCAGCAATGAGCTGTGGGGCCCGAATGTTTTCAGCAGGCTCCCAAGACCTGTCCTCTGGACCATAACCCTTCCAATCCACCAAATAAAACTTTTTGCCTCGTACCACCTTGCACCCCAAAATAGCGTTCACCTCGTAATCGTCCATAGACGAACCCGATGTCCCGGCAGATGACTCGGAAAACCGGGACATGTATACGGGTTTCAAGAGGGACACATGAAAGGTGTTGGTGATACCCAAGCGTGGAGGAAGAGCCAGGCGGTAGACCACAGGATTAACCTGTTCGAGAACCTTGAAGGGACCCAAGTAGCGAGGAGCAAACTTAGTGGACTCAACTCGCAGCCTGATGTTACGGGCGGAGAGCCACACCAAGTCGCCAGGGGCAAAAGTCGGAGCGGGGCGCCGATGAACATCGGCGGAGGACCTCATTCTCTCCTTGGAGGCCCGAATGGCATCCTGCGTGCGATCCCAAATGTCCCGTGCCTCCACAGCCCAGTCTGCCACCCTGGGATCAGCGGAAGACACAGGCATGGGCACAGGAACACGCGGATGCTGGCCGTAATTTAAGAGGAATGGAGTCTGACCGGTAGAGTCGGCTACGGCATTGTTAAGTGCAAACTCTGCCCACAGTAGCAAGGATGCCCAGTCATCCTGTCTGGCAGAAACAAAATGTCGCAAATATGTGACCAAGGTCTGGTTGGCCCTTTCTACCAACCCATTCGTCTCGGGATGATATGCCGAAGAGAGATTTAACTCAATACTGAGTAGACGACATAGCTCCCTCCAGAATCGAGACGCAAACTGGGGACCCCGGTCACTATCAATTTTGTCTGGCATACCGTGTAAGCGAAAGATATGCTTGATAAACAAGACAGCCAACGCCCGTGCAGATGGTAGCCGTGGAAGAGGCACCAAATGCACCTTTTTGGAAAAATGATCGGTGATCACCCAGATAATGGTGCAATTACGAGACTTGGGTAAGCCAACCACAAAGTCCATCCCGACCATCTCCCAGGGCCTGTCAGCCACGGGCAGAGGATAAAGCAACCCAGCTGGCCGTTGCCGAGGAGTCTTGTTCCTGGCGCAAGAGACACACGCCCGAACGTACTCCGCGACATCACGAGCCATATGCGACCACCAGTATGTCCTCGCCAGTAACTCTGATGTCCTTTTAGTACCAAAATGTCCACCCACCCTGGACAAGTGCGTCCAAGAGAGAACCTCCGGTTGCAAACTAGATGGAACAAAAGTCTTGCCCGGGGGCATAGACTCCAGCGAAACCGGGGCCACAGTTCTCAAACTCTCGGTGGGGACAATAAGCCGAGGCTCCTCCTCCTCCTCCACAGATGACACAATGGAGCGAGAGAGAGCGTCGGCCCGAATGTTCTTCTCCCCAGAAAGGAAATGGAGGGTGAAATAAAACCGGGAGAAGAACAAGGACCATCTGGCCTGGCGAGAATTCAACCGCTGAGCTGTCTGCAGATACACCAAATTTTTGTGATCTGTGAAGACTTGGAAGGGAAAACGTGCTCCCTCCAAGAGATGTCTCCACTCCGAGAAAGCCAACTTCATGGCTAGCAACTCCCTGTCCCCGATGGAATAATTCCTCTCTGCTGGTGCGAAGGTCTTGGAGAAAAAGAAGCAAGGATGCTTCCGACCTTGAGCATCCTTTTGGAAGAGGACTGCTCCAGCACCAACAGAAGAGGCAACCACCTCCATGATAAATGGCTTATCAACATCAGGGCAATGAAGAATGGGAGCGCTAGCGAAGTGTGACTTTATAGAGATAAAAGCCTTGGAGACCTCCTCAGACCACAATTTGGGATTCACCCCCTTCTTGGTGAGGGCAACCAATGGAGCTACCAAAGTTGAGAAATGCGGGATGAACTGGCGATAATAATTGATGAACCCCATAAAGCGCTGCACCGCTTTAAGAGAATGGGGTTCCTGCCAGTCCATCACAGCCTGTAGTTTGGCAGGATCCATAGCCAATCCCTGGGCTGAGATGATGTAGCCTAGGAAAGGTAAGGACTCCTGCTCAAACATACACTTCTCCAACTTGGCATAGAGGGAGTTTGCCCGTAGGAGGTCGAAGACTTTGCAAACATCTCTCCGGTGGGAGTCAATATCTAGAGAGTAGATGAGAATATCATCCAGATAGACTACGACCGAGGTGGAAAGCATATCCCGGAAGATATCGTTCACAAAGTCTTGGAAAACGGCTGGGGCATTACAGAGCCCAAAGGGCATCACCAGATATTCATAGTGCCCATCCCTGGTGTTAAAAGCCGTCTTCCATTCGTCCCCCTCACGGATGCGAATCAGGTTGTAAGCACCCCGCAGATCTAATTTAGTAAATACCCTTGCTCCCCGAAGCCTATCGAACAGTTCAGATATCAAATGCAAAGGGTATTTATTCTTAACGGTGATGGCGTTAAGACCCCTGTAGTCGATGCATGGACGCAATTCCCCACTCTTCTTCTGCACGAAGAAGAACCCTGCCCCAGCAGGTGACACTGACTTCCTGATGAACCCTCTTGCCAGATTTTCCTGGATGTAGTGTGACATTGCCCCCGTCTCCGGGAGAGATAGCGGATAGACTCGACCCCGGGGAGGCTCAGCACCAGGCAAGAGGTCAATAGGACAGTCATAGGGGCGATGGGGCGGAAGGGTCTCCGCCGCCTTTTTGCAGAATACGTCTGCATACGACCAATACTGCTTGGGGAGAGAGGAAAGATCTGCGGGTACCTCAGTTGTAGCTACCTGAACGCACTCCCTCTGACACCTACCCCCACAAGATTCACCCCATCCCAGAATTCTGCCTGAGGACCACTCGATATGAGGAGAGTGGTACCGTAGCCAAGGTATTCCCAACAGGACTTCATCAATTCCCTCTGGAATGACGAGCAGAGAAATAATCTCCTGATGAGATGGCGACATGGACAGAGTAAAAGGGATGGTCTTGTGAGTTACCTGTGAGGGCAGAGTCGACCCATTCACCACTCGTACCGTTACAGGTTGAGCTAGCATAACCAGAGGTATTGCGTGGCGTTGGGCGAAGGCAGAAGACATAAAATTGCCCTCCGCCCCAGAATCCACGCAGAGCTCTACCGAGTGGGAGAATTAGCCTATAGTAATTGTCCCCTTAAAAGACAATTTAGAGGCAAACGTCGCCGTGTCTAGTGTACCTCCACCTACGACCACTAGACGCTGACGTTTCCTCGACCGCTGAGGACATCTGGTGGCTAAATGTCCAGACTGCTGGCAAACATGACAGACCCTGAGTGCACAAGCAGTCCGGGACTTAGGTTCCGCTTGTGACACTTCCCTGGCCTCATGTGACTCAGGAACCAGGACCGGAGATTCCAGAGGTTTGGCGAAAGTAGGAGCCAGCCGAAACCTCTGCCTACACTAGGCTCGCTCTAACCTCCGCTCGTTAAAACGGAGGTCAATTCGAGTGGAGACTGTTATTAACTCCTCCAGTGTGGCAGGAATCTCCCTAGTGGCCAGAGCGTCCTTTACATGGTCAGCCAAGCCCCTCCAAAATATGGGGATAAGAGCTTTATCCGACCATTCCAGCTCAGATGCTAAAGTGCGGAATTGGACGGCAAAATGACTGACCAAGGACTCACCCTGAGTTAATGCCAGCAGTTGGAGCGCAGTATCATGGGTGACTTGAGGTCCTAAAAAGACCTGTTTTAAAGTGCTCAAAAACAGAGGAGCACTCTGCACCACATGATCGCCATGCTCCCACAGCGGCGTAGCCCATTCCAACGCCCTGTCCGACAATAGAGACACAATAAATCCCACCTTAGCCCGCTCTGTGGGGAAACGTGCAGCCAGAAGCTCGAGATGGATAGAGCACTGACTCACGAATCCCCTACAAAATTTGCTATTACCAGAAAATTTTTCTGGCAGCGGGAGGCGTGAAAATGTTGGAACAGGGGTGGCAATGGACAAAGTTGCTGCAGCCACGCTGGCAGCCTGTACAGCAACTGCGGTAACATCCACAGCTGAGGTTGCGCTCTCGAGAGCCGCCAACCTACCCTCCAGCTGCTGTATATACCGCAGGGATTGCTGTTTGTCCGTCATCACTAGCCAGACCCTGGTGCTAGTGTAATGTTAGGGCTAGCGGAACGCACCAAATAATAAGACTGATAGTGTACGGTGCGTTCGTAGCCCGGGGTCCACCGTGCAGAGATGGAACCTGCTGCTGAGTAATGACGGACTATATGGCGGTACTCATAAGTATACTCGCGTGGGTTAAACTTCACCCAACGTGAAGGAAGCGATCCTGTTGCGTCACAGGATCGCGGTACCGCACATAGAAGGCGAGCAAGCAGTCAGCGAACTTAACCCCAACTAGGATTGAAGTTCGATTAGACCACTTGCTGACACAACACCGCAACAGGGTGTGTTAGGCAACTCTTATAATTAGAGCACCGAAGTGCGAACTGTGCCGTGCTGGCAGGCACCACTAAGCACCCAGACGTGGGTCAGGAAGCGCACTACTGGCGCGTGGCGCCGCACTGGCGGTCACAGCAATAGACGCTGATACGTGTGTGACACGTTGAGTGATTTGTCGGGCGCTAGATAGCAGCCATACTCCATACGCGAACAGTCATACAATAGGGTAGGGGTATTTAATGAACGACTTGCACTCACAACAAACACACGTATTCAATTGTACACTAGCGCATGGCCGTGCGGTCATGCGCAGTTTATATAATTGCAGGACAGGAAGTGGCCACAGAAACTTTGCCCTTCCAGGGCCTGCCAAGAGGACCAATGGAATGCGCTGCAGAGCCAGAGCACATGACCCTCGATCTCCAACGGGAGATCTTGCTCTGGGCATGCTCAGTGTGTGCAGACAAGGACTTAGTCCCAGAGAAGTCTGCTCGCCGCTGACCAGCACTAACTTTAATGGCAGGAGCTGAAGAAGCAGCAGTAACTCTCTGTACAGAGTGAGAGCGAGCAAGACACTGGGAGCGACGTCCCTGCTGAGCAGACTCCACTGCGGCTGGAGGAGAATGGGAGACCGCAGCGGAGACGGATCGAGATTCCCCCTGTGCAGCAGAGGAAACTCAACTCCTAACACCTGGTCACCAATAAAGTCTACAAGTCCAGGATATCTGATGTTTGATCATGAAAAAAAAATCTTACAAACGCACATTTTCTGTCACCTATTATTCAATAAAGCCTACAAGTCCAGGGCCTTCTTAACACATGGTCCCGATGGGCACTTGCCTGGGGGCCCCAGGAGTATAGGGGGCCCTGCTAATCTGTGTATGTTAAAGTATAACTAAACTTTCAGACAACTTTACACTAAATGAATTGCTGTGTTTAGCTGTCAGCTTCATCTTGGCTGGTTAATAGGGGGGATGCCACGCCATTTTATGTAATTATTTAAATACTTACAAAAAAATACAAACAATTTTTGATAACCAACCAAGCTAAAGCAGACACTTGAGGATGGTATTCTCAGACTGGGAAGGGGCCATGGATATTGGCTCTCCCCAGCCTAAAAATAGCAGCCCGCAACCGCCCCATAAATGGCAGATTCATTAGATGTACCTGTGAAGATCTGGAGTTGTGGGTTGTAATAAACACTTTTACAGGTTATTGAAAAAACGTTTTTAATTCTTTATGTCCATGGTTTTACAACAACTCTGGGTAGATGGCAAAAATACATTGCCCCCAGTCGACAAGATCCCCTCCCTGGGGTCGGTAGTTTCACTGCCCCGTACGAGGCGATACTCACTGTCTCCCAACTTTTGGTTGGCCCACATATTTTGTATCTCCCGCCAGTACAGTCTATATTCACAGTCCACACTGCTCCAGATGACAGATAACACGACTGAACACCCTGCCCTTCGAAGCTAACTGTGTATTAGTGGCAGTATTTTCCTTCAAGCCAAACTCATTACCTGGAACTGCATCTGAGACCCCCTTTGGCAATGGCTCCATTGGGTCTATTATCCCCATCCACACAATGGGATAGGTCCCGGGAAGAACAATGGAATGATTACCTTCCTTTGTTACTAATCTTGAGTCTGGGCTTACAGTATGCTTAAAGGTACCTTCACACTGAGCAACTTTAGAACGAGAATGACAACGATCCGTGATGTTGCAGCGTCTTGGATAGCGATCTCTTTGTGTTTGACATGAAGCAGCGATCAGGATCCTGCTGTGATATCGCTGGTCGTAACTAGAAGTCCGGTACTTTATTTGGTCGTCAGGTCGGCGTGATTCGTCATGTTTGACAGCAAAAGCAACGATGCCAGCAATGTTTTTACATGGAGCTAACAACCAGCGAGAACGATAAGTACGTCACTGGATCGCTCCGGCATCGTTCTCGTGTTGCCGTGCTTGACGTCTCTACAGCGACTTAAACAGCGACGCTGCAGCGATCGGCTCATTGTCTATATTGCTGCAGCGTCGCTTAGTGTAACGGTACCTTAAGATCCAGGCTGCATGTCTTCCTCTGCTTACTGTCACTGAAAGGAAGAATTGATTCCTGAGGCTGAACTGACAAGCAAGCCAATCTCTAATAAAACACAGCAAACAAATCAGCAGCTGTGAGGCCCAGAAGCCTTAAGGGAGACTTTAAGGCTTTTTTCACATTGCGCTATGGCTCTACGTTTAACGGACTACATTACACTGCGGCATAACGCGGTGAAACGTAGTTAACGCCGCCATAGACTGCAATGTCGGACGCATCTCTAGCGCACGCCCACACTGGGCGTGCGCTAGCGATGTGCCGTCATTTGAGTGACGGACCCGAGATGCGGGCTGCAGCGTTTCCGGGTCCGTCACTGCTAGCGCAGATGGAGCTAGCAGAAGCTCCATCTGCGCTAGCGCTGTGCAAGCGCCGGCACTTGCGTTAGTGCAGTCCGTTTAATGGATATGTTGAACGGACTGCACTAACGTAGTGTGAACCTAGCCTAAGAGAAATTTTAAGGATACTGGTGTTTCCAGCTGTTTGAACACCTTGGGACTGCAAACTAAGGTTACATAGGGTGTGTATTTTACTGTCTTTGTTTGCAAATAATTGAAAAAAATTATGTGGGGGCCCCTATATTCAATAACCAGCACAGGCTAAACAGACAGACATTGATATTGGCCGCTTCCCAGACTAATAACATGAAGCCCTCAGTCGTTTCAGAAATGGCACAGCCCTCTTCCCAATTGCGAATCATGATAGCAACCATTCAAACAAACGCAGAGTATATAAAACAACTAGGGTAGAGAATATGAAGGAAGGTATTTCACAAACAATGTGTTCAAACGTGAGCTGTAGAAAGGAAAGGCGAATGTTTAAAACATGAATGGCTACTCTATTCATCATCCCAATGTAGTTTGCACTGCTTTGTATGTCGCCTATTGTCCAAGAATGAAGCTCCATTTGCTACATCGGAGTTCAATGACTGGAAGCACAGCAATGTTATTGTAGAACATGAAAATGGACAATAACATCGAAAGTGCATGACAGCATATTTGGTAAGGCATAACTAAACTGGAAGTGTAGAAGTGCTTTATTACTTAAGCAACATCGCTCAAAGCAGGAATATTGGCATAAAGCGTTGACACTTGTGGTTTCTGTAATTCGCTTTCTTAGCTCCAGAGGTTTGCCATTTCATGGAGACAATCTGCTTAACGGGTCAGCAAAAATGGCCACTCTTTAGGAATGCCAACGCTGCTGAGTGATTTTCACCCTTTCTTAGAAGAACATCTCAAAAAGTTTAGAAATTCTTCAAAAAGGAATCAAAAAAGCATTATTCAATAAGTGTAACTTCCACTCCCGAAATCTCACACACAGATCAAATGATATTTACTATACGTTAAAGCTTGTGAGTCTGTGGAACGTTTTTTTGATGTTCATCCCCATCTTTTCTCAAGGAGTAAAGGCTCTAACGGACACGGTTGTGTATTTTCTTAGGCTACGTTCACACTAGCGTTGTGCGCCGCTGCGTCGGCGACACAACGCACAACGCACGCAAAAACGCAGCAAAATGCACGCAAAAACGCTGCGTTTTGCGACGCATGCGTCGTATTTTGCCGAAATTTGGACGCAACAAAAATGCAACTTGTTGCGTTTTCTTCGTCCGACGCTTGCGGCAAAAAAGACGCATGCGTCGCACAACGCAGCACAAAAAGACGCATGCGTCCCCCATGTTAAATATAGGGGCTCATGACGCATGCGTCGCCGCTGCGTTGCCCGACGCAAACACGACGCAAAACGGGAAACGCTAGTGTGAACGTTACCTTAATGAGAACAAAATTCCACTATCAAACTGCCGAGGTCAGTCATACGATAATGCCTCACATATGTCAGGACAACATACTGGATTGCAAGCACAAATTCATCAACTTAATTAGCTCTCCATCTTTGTCCCCTGTGCTGGTCACAGCCTGAACTTGGTGGTAGTAAAAGCAGTAAAGTGCTGTCTACAGACTGAAAAATTATTTGACTTTGTTTAGCATTTGTATTCATTTTTTGCTAGTTCTTCTCATCGCTGGAATGTATTGAAATAATCTTTAGGAAAATATTTTGTGTTCAAGCATCTGATACACGAAGGTCAACACATATTGATGCTGTTCATGCTCTGTATGAGGGTTTTGAGAAAATAAAACTTGCACTGGATTTTCTATCACTTAACAATGAACAGCAAGTGGATACAAGGCGAGAGGCGGTAGGATTGAGAAAAAATAATGGAAAACCTGGAAACAATCTTTCTCATAATTCTTTGGAATGAAATTCTAGAAAGAATAAAAAAGAAAAAAACAAGCAAGACCCTGAAATCAAAGGATGTGAACATCCTTGTTGCCACAAATGTTGAGTCAATGAAAACCTATTTTCAGGAAACTAGAGACAAATTTAGTGAATATGAATTCAAAGCCAGGAGTATATGTCCAGAAACAGATTACAGTGATGGGGAGAAACTGGAATACAAAAAGAACGAAGTGTTCATCTTAGTCTATATGATAATGATGGATCAACTGAAGAAGAGGTACCTCTCAGTAAAACTTAAAAGTTCAAGGTGGAACCATTCCTCTCTATTCTGGACACTCTGATCATTAAATTGACAAAACGTGCACAGTTTTAAAGAGGTTGTCCACTACTTTGACACTGATGCCCTATCCTGTGGATAAGGCATAAGAATCCATATAAAAAGAGAAGAAAGTATGACGGCACCAGGATAGATGGTTTTAGATGGCCTTCAAGTGAGCAATTTACTGCAGCAATCAAAGTCTCTTATGGCAATCGGACCAACAGTGGAATATAATCGCACTGTGGTGCTCTACCAAACAGTAGACCCATTGAAGCGCATCGTGCGCGAAATGGCCGTCGTCCGGTTCACTCCCCGCACCCTCTCGTTTTACCTGCAGCCTGAAAGGCATGTCCTTACTCCGTTATATGGAAGAATAAAGGATTATTAATACATCGCTTGGTGAGTGCCACCTTTTCTTTTTCTTTGGATGTTCAATAAGGCATAAGAATGCCTGATCAGCTTGGGTCTGGCACTTGGTGCCCCCGCCAATCTGCTGTTATCGGTACTGCCGGCCGGAAGTACTTACTTGCGAAGCTTGGCTGTCTACTTGTAGTGGCGACCGCATGGTACTACACATCCGCCTCCTGTTCAATCCAATGAGAGGCAGATGTGCAGTAACAATCTCCGGACACTACAAGTAGACGGTCAAGCTCCACAAATAAGCATTTCCGTCCGGCGGATGCTGCCGCCGGCACTGATAATAGCTGATCGGCAGGGGTGATGAGTGCCGGACCCCAGCCGATCTGACATTGATTCCTTATCCTAAGAATAGGATATCATTGTAAAAGTAGTGGACAACCTCTTTAAGAACTGATTGGAAATCTGTTTGATTTTTTTCAGTGAGTAGAAAACTTCTTACGCCCTAAAGTAATGTATCACAAAGACCTGAATTATAATGAGCTTTTAAATAAATGAGCATCTGAAGCACTACATGACTGTTGATTTAAATTGTGAGGCTCTCCCTGCACTGCACAGAAAAATAATTTTGGACAACTTGAAATCTGTATTCCAAAATGTTGAAATTGCACTCGGATTGGTCATGTGCATGATGGTGGCCAACAGGACTGGAGAACGTTCTTTATCAAAACTGAAATATATAAAACATTTGCTTCGTATCACAATGGGGCAGCATGGTTTGGACCGGTTTTCACTCGTGTGCATGGAAAATGACATCCTTAAGACCATTGACTTCAAGCTAACAATAAGGCAATTCTCTGAAAAGAAATGCTTGTTATAATAAGAAGTCCGTACTTTCATCGAATCTGTATTATTGCATTTTTCAAACATTGTGTTTTGTTCAGATATTTATCATGATGATTAAGTGTTGCTTTACAGCATAATTTTATTGTTTTAACACCAGTTTTGTTGAAGTGCCAATAAAATAAATATATGTTTAATATTATCGACCATTTACTTTTAATTCTTGTGAGTGGTTGTTGTAGGAGCCCCAGCACACTGCTTTGCCCAGGGGCCTTTAAAGCCATTAATTAGGCAGCATTCTGTAGCGCCATTGCTTGCAAACATGAAATATGAAAATTGAATCGCAGTACCGCACTAGAAATATGAAAAATTGAGAGAGCTTAGTGCATAAATTGCCCAATTCATGTGTACCTGGTAGCCACGGTAAGGCGTTTCTCGTTACCAGGACCTATCAATGCCAATCCTTTAATTTTCATATTTCTTGTTTGCTAGCTATGGCGCTACAGAGTGCTGCCTTATTTTTTTGATTGTATATGAGTTGGTGACTCTAAGTCAGCACCTCTTCACACCTAGTCTATGTTTGGATGTGAGTTTTTTAAAATTTGTATTCATTAGCTCTCTGACTGAGTACTCCGCCTCTTAGCTTCAATAAGAAGCTGCGGTCGTCCAGATCGAGACGAGAATGAATCAGAGGAACAATAAATGTCACCTGGTCACCAACAAAGCTTACAAATCCAAATTTTCTGTCGCCAGGTCCCTAACAAAGTCAAAAAGTCCATAAATCTATAAGCTGGAGAAGGAATGAATGTTTTTAAATGTCATTGTCACAATAACAATTTGGGCAAAACATTTCAGGTAAACAATTTTTTTTTTACAAATATCATATTTAAGCAACTTTGTGTAAAGAATTACACATTTCTTGCTGGATATTTTTACATATGAATGTATAACTGTATAATTATGAGTCAGATTGCCTAGTGATGTAGTACCGCAGGTGCTAAAGGCCTCTATTCAAACTAACTCAATACAGATGTGTCTGAATACATAACATTGCCTGATGTATATCAAATTTCAGAAAGAAATATTAAAAAGCTCATCAAGTCTGCAGGGAGCATCCATTGATCCATGCAGTACATTTCAGAAACTTTGTGCTGAAATGGTAAAATCTTATTGCATTCACTGGCATCTGTCAACACTTGCAGTGGGTTTCTTCAATCCATAAATGAGAGTGGTGCTGTTTCTGATGTTAAATCTCCATGGGTGGGTATGGGCAGCATATGTTTGGCAAAATAAAGTGAAGGCTACATAGAACTGCCGTCAAAAAGCATGTTGAGATCTGGTTTATAAATTGATTGTTAAAGTGATCATGTCCTTTTACATAAATCTGTAGAATGCATAGTTTAGTAGCCCTTATCACCTACATCAAGGTAAAACTGCTATGGGTGCACATACAAGTCTAATATGTTCATGAACTGTTCCTGTTCCACCTCCTTTTTCATCAGCAGTATAGGCACTAGAACTTTTCACCCAGCATTTTCTAGCATGAAATGATCATGGCTTTTAAAAACAGCTTTCCTTTCATGAACTGAAAGGCAATCCCTCTGCCATGTATGCAGTTTGAAAGATGAGAACAGAAGCAGAGATTCATAAAACTCCCCTCCAAATCTTATAGAGAGTTAAAGTCCCAACCCCACTTCCTGTAAAGTGGCAAACAGCCATTCTCAATTTCTGTAGAGAGACAAAGAATCTCCCTTAATTCTTTTAATGCATCTCGGCATCTCTGCTGCTAGTTATGGATTGTTCATTACAACAGGCAACACAGAAATAAGACAGCTAATGGCCAGCACTTCAAAATTACTTTTTGGGGGGGTTAAATTACACAATTTTTAAAGTGATTTTGAAATTATTTTCCTTTATAAAAATGCTTCTAAAAGGAAGTTGGGTAACTCATACCTCAACTTTGAAAAAATGATTATTTTACACTAGGTATCCTAAACTCACTCAGTTCTTTATATGTGCCCACACAGTTATATTACTCCTAGTGAAGTCTATTACTATGCTCACATTGTATAATACCCCTGTCATGGCCACCATAGTGCTCCCTATACAGGACAATCCCCCTTAGTGTCCGTCTCATACAGTATGATGCTCTCACAGTCTCCATCACATACAGTATGATGCCCTCACCGTACATTCCTCACACGCACACAATATTTACTTATTATGGTTGTGTATATAGCTCTATTAATTTCCACAACGGTTTACAAACATCATCATGACTGTCCCTTTTGGGGCTCGCAATCTTAACACTAGAACTACCGGGGGGAGGTAGGGCATTTTGACCCTTTTGCTATTTATTTTTCTTATAATTTCTAAAATTTTAACAAATGATTTCTGAGTTTTTGTGACTTATAATTACTCATGGTAGTGTATATTTTAGAACGCAAACATTAATTGTAATTTTTTCAAGGAGCCCAGATTTAACAATTCATACCTATAAGTACAGAAATGGTCAATTGGACGCCATACACAAGGGTAATAGTAGGCCATTCAGGTAATATTCCAGAGTACAGAAAATCACAGTCCTTCTCCCTAGTTGTAGAATACAATTGTGTCATTGCATATCAGGGATGATTCAGCATTTTGTTTTGTCTAAACTTGTCTGAACATGTTTGATCCATGTCTCTACTAGTGATCTTTGTCCGCACGTCAGTAGCAAACATTACAGTTGAAGATAAAACTCTTCATGTTTGTGCAGTGTAATTTTATTACTTTTGTGATTTTACAGGTCACGTTTTGCAATGTATAAGCATGAGTAAGCAGAGGGGTCAGGCAAACTACGACATTTTGAAATTTCTTCAAAATTTATCTTAAAATGAGTCCGAAAAAAATGAGGAACAAATACTTTCCTCATGGCATTTCCAAAGAATCAAGCAGTAACAGTGATATAATTGACGATACCAAATATAATGGAGAGGATGATGGATGTCCTACTACGTCAACAAGATGTACGGCAACACCAGAATTACGGAGCGGTAAAGGAAGAAAGACCCGACCACAAGATATTAAATACAGAGGGAGAAAGAAAGGTACAGTGGACATTCCACCTGCTGTAGGTCATAAAGAGTCTTGTTGCGATGCAACTGTGTGGGAAGATGTACATAGTGCTTTTGCTTCTATTAGCCAACTGTCCCAACAAAATATACTATGAGAAACATTGGGACCCACCCCTAATGCCAAATGGAAGATCATCAATGGGCACGTATCAAGTGCTTTGGGTTGCTAATTGATGAAACTTTTCTTTGTCACATAAAGTGTACAGAAATGGAGGCTTGTCAGAAACCTGAAGATGATAAATGGACAGTTTCTCTAATCAAGCTCGATGCATTTATTGGAATATTATATGTGCAGGGCGCATATATTGCAAATGGTCTTTCTGTAAAAACCTTGTGGTCAAGTACTTGGGGTCAGTACTTTTAAAGGGAACCTGTCACCTGGTTTGGCTGATAAGAGACATGGTCACCACCTTTCAGGCCTAATATACAGCATTCTATAAGGCTGTATATCTGCCCCCAACCTGAACTGCAAGAGAAGAAAAATAACTTTTATTATACTCACTTGCGGTTCAGTCCAGTCCGAGGGGTGTTGAAGTTCTTGGTCCGCGCCTCCCATCTTCTTACTATCCCAATCCTCCTTGCTTCGTGTGGATGATGCATTTCCGCGTCATCCAGTCAGTCTTCTTGGCATCGTGCTCCTGCACACGCGTACTTCTCTGCCCTGTTGAGGGCAGGGCAAAAGCACTGAAGTCCACAGGTGCCAGGAAAGGTCAAAGAGCCCCGACGCATGCTCACTGCAGCACTTTGGTCTGCCCTCAACAGAGAAAGGAAGTATTCCTACACAGGAGCACAAAGCCGGGGACCCTGTGTGGATGATGCACTGACGTATTATTCACACGAAGCAAGAAGGAGGACAGCGATTAAAAGAAGATGGGAGGTGTCAAACCAAGTAGAGCGACACCCCTTGGACTGGATCACCCCTCAAGTGAGTATAATAAAAGTTATTTTTCTTCTCTTACAGGTCTGGTTGGGGAAGGTATACAGCATTATAGAATACTGTATATCAGCCCTGAAAGTTAGTAGCCATATCTCATACCAGCCACACCTGGTGACAGGTTCCCTTTTAAAATAAAAATTATATATTTTTACTCCAAAGCCAGTACTTTTTAATTGGGGTCAAAATGACTCCTAATGGTAATTATACATATTAAGAAATATGGGGCAGTTCTTGTGTTACCACGATTATTATCTGTTGTTACAGCTGAAGTCAGGACATACCTCCAAACTCCTAGGACAGCAGGACAGCTCCTCAAATTCACCGCTTTTAATGCGACCATACAAGTGGTAAGATTTCTGGCTGCTAGTATACAGTATCAGCGATAACTAGTGACAGATGTAAAGAGCGGTATGGAATATTTGACACATAGAAGACAACCGTAGCCAGGAAGGGCATTTCCTGTAGAATTCGGGATAAGTGGCCGCTCAGCATAGTTTCATCTAAATGATAGTTGTGTTCATCGCAAGCAAAAAAATATCTGTAATATGTTCTAAATTTAATGGTTGATTCATGCCATGAACAGCAACAACTGCACAATAGAGCATTAAGTAAATAAATTGGGAACAGACCCATTAAAGCCTTCATTTACAGGACGGTTCCACGAAAGCAGTTCCATCTGAAACATTAAGTCCTTTCTGCACCAGAGTATCAAGCGGCAGAAGAAATGGAATCCATTAACGTTTGACATGGTATTTACATTATAGAAAAATTCGGCCGATTAACTTTTATTTTTGTATCAAAGTTGTTCTTTTTTCCATCTGTCGTCTTTTTTTTTTTTTTGCTGCTTTATAGAGCATGCCACTTTATGCCATGCATTTACTTTACTCTGAGGAATTTTACTACGGTACATTAAAAATGTCATGAGAATCCTCTAAGGGCTTTTATACATTTAAGCTGAAGTTAGCTGGAAGAACGTTGCGTGATTAAAGTTTATATAACTCACATTTCCTGTAGCTTACATGTAGGGTTACATTAGGTTCTCAGATCTTTACCCAAATGAAATGTTTGCGTTTAGAACTCCGATGATCGTGATACAGATGTAGAAGAACTGACGCTATCATGATCTGTATTGAGATAAATTAAGGGTTATTCCCCAAAAAACACATTATTCTCTATCCACAGGATAGGAAACAACTTGCTAATTGCTTGGTGTCCGACCACTGGGACCCCATTGACCCCAAGGTCAGAGGTCTGGAATCCTGGAAATGGGGCTCTGCAACCTTGCCCTAAATGGAGCGGTGATGCGCATTCTTTGCCTTTGCTTCATTAATTGTCTATGGCATTTCCAAGCACTTGGCTATTTCCAACAGTCCCAAAGACAATGAATGTGGCAGAGGCTGAACATGTGCACGTTCTCTCCATTCTGGATGAGGCTGCAGAGCAACATGGATTTTTTTCTAATAACTAGTGTTGAGCGATACCGTCCGATATTTGAAAGTATCGGTATCAGATGGTATCGGCCGATATCCGAAAAATATCGGATATCGCCGATACCGATATCCGATACCAATACAAGTCAATGGGACACAAATATCGGAAGGTATTCTGTAATAGATCCCAGGGTCTGAAGGAGAGGACACTCTCCTTCAGGCCCTGGGATCCATATTCATGTGTAAAATAAAGAATAAAAATAAAAAATATTGATATACTTACCCTCTGACGCGCCTTGGTCATCACCGCTGCAACCGCCTTGCTTTCGTTCCGAAGAATGAGCGCGTAAAGGGCCTTCGATGACGTCGCGGCTTGTGATTGGTCGCTGAGCGGTCATGTGACCGCTCACGTGACCAATCACAAGCCGCGACGTCATGGAAGGTCCTTAACGCGCTCATTCTTCGGAACGAAAGCAAGGCGGTTGCAGCGGTGACGACCAGGGCACGTCAGAGGGTAAGTATATCAATATTTTTTATTTTTATTCTTTATTTCACACATTAATCTTAATCCCGATACCGATTCCCGATATCACAAAAATATCGGAACTCGGTATCGGAATTCCGATACCGCAAATATCGGCCGATACCCGATACTTGCGGTATCGGAATGCTCAACACTACTAATAACCCTTTACTATAATGCAATGATACTATGTAAATCAATACATATTGCAATGAGTTGTGCAAAATAACAAGTTCAGCTCATATCTGTCCACCCAATATCTATCTACAAACAAATGATTATATCTGCTAAGATGTGTAAATGTTGACTATATAAAATCTGGACAGCATTGCTATGTACAATATACTTAGAAAATGAAGGTACTTTGTGCACAAATTGACAAATTCATGTGAACCCGCCAGCCATGACAAGCTGACCTTTTTTTGATGGGACCCTAAAGCTAATAAGTATTGGCAAATTTATGTGCTACTATAAGTTGCAGGACTTGGTAGCACATGTATCTATCTATTATCTATTATCTATTATCTATCTATCTATCTATCTATCTATCTATCTATCTATCTATCTATCTATTTCTTCATTTATTGCTTTCACTTAACATGAGAATGAGGGATCCTATAATAACCACAGTTTGGTATATATCAAAACAGCCGACTACAAAGTTAACAAGTTAGCCATGATCCTCATTTTTCACGCACAAGTAAGACTTGCTTTTCTCTTCTCCTCCCCTTCTGACTCATCCCACGCTGGTGATCATAAATCAGTTTCTTATCTACTGGAGGTACCGTAATCTTAGATATGACAAAAAATGTCTATGGTCTTTTGCCCCTGTAAGCTGGCGCAGTGCAGTAGTTTGATCACATTGCTTGTTTTTTACAAACAATAGTGGTGATGTATTTGTTCATTGAGTCTAAGATCTGCAGTTTTCAGCATGTATGTATAGGAGGTGATTATACGGTACTTTTGCTGTAATTATACTGTGCAGCATGAATTATTGGAATTAAAAGCTTTTCAGTGTATTGTGTGTGAGAATAACGATTGCCTTATAAATAGCCCATACAAGAAAATTATGAGTCAATTAAAGAGATTGATTGCGAGTGGCGGTTGTTTATCGCTCTCCAGGCTCCTCCCACCAGTTTCTAGAGCACTTTGCCACCTGGCTTACTCACTTTCTATCCTGTGACATCCCCACCCTCATCATGGGAGACTTTAACATCCCCATCAATGATTTCCTCTCCCAATCTGCCTCTCATCTTCTTTCCCTAACTTCTTCATTTGGCCTCTCACAGTTTACTAATTCTCCTACGCATGAGGACGGGAATACGCTGGACCTGGTTTTCTCTCGTCCCGGCTCGCTGCACGACTTTACTAACTCCTATCTCCCGCTCTCGGACCACAACCTTCTTTCCTTCTCTGTCAAGAATTGTCTCCTCACCTGGGACACCCCCACTTACCACACTTATCGGAATACACGTACCATTAATACCCAGCAGCTTATGGACAATCTCCACACATCTTTAGCCCCCATCTCCTCCGTCTCCTGTCCAGACTTAGCTTTGTCACACTTCAATAATACACTGAAGAATGCCCTAGATCAGGGGTCCCCAACCTGTAGCTTAGGAGCCACATGTGGCTCGCGGTCCCATGAATTGTGGCTCGTGGTTGTCTGTCAGCTTGGTGCATCAGCTCCAGTTGTAGCAAACAGTTAGGAAGAGCACATCTGAAAATGGTGAATTTTGTGAGCCCTGCACAAAAAAGCAGATCTGGATGCAGATATACTGGTCTTAGGGGTTTTGAGATGATTTAAGAGGAGGTACTTGAAGCTGGATGTGACAGTGTCTTGGGAGTGCTTTATAGGAGGATACTGAGTTGAGGTATTGTAGGAACCCATGGATCTTTGTATACTGCTTTGGGGTGACTGATGTTTGTGGAAAAGCTTTGGTTACCATTGTGTGGGGGGCGGGAACTGAATGTGGCTCATGACCCTCTCTCAAGGCTGGATGTGGTTCGCGACCCTCTCCTTAGAGCTGATGGCTCTTAAGGTCAGAAACGTTGGGGACATCTGTCCTAGATGAAGGAGCACCTTCTACATGCAAAAAGACCCAACACAGACAATGGCAGCGCTGGCACTCAATGCAAACACGCTTTCTTCAGCGCTGCTCAAGGTGTGCAGAGCGGCAGTGGAGAAAATCTCTCTTGGCAGAAGACTTCATCCACTATAAGTTCATGCTCAAAACCGATAACTCTGTCCTTCATATGGCCAAATAATCCTACTTCACCACCCTCATCACCTCACTATCCAGCAACCCAAAAGGACTTTTTGAAACCTTAAACTCCCTCCTGAAACCTAAAGTACAGGCCTCCATCACCAACCTCAGCAATGAGGATCTGGCCACTTATTACCTAGAAAAAATCCACCACATCCATCAGGATATCTCAGCCCAATCTCCTCAGTGCCTGGATCCCCTTCCCTGCTGCACCTCAAGCTCACTAGACATCTTTGAGCCTGTTTTAGAAGAATAAGTTTCCAAGCTCCTAGCTTCTGCTCAGCCTAAAACCTGCACCAGTGACCCCATTCCTTCACATCTCCTGCAGTCTCTCTCACCAGTGGTCACCGCTCACCTGACTAAAATATTTAACCTCTCTCTTTCTTCAGGTATCTTTCCCTCCTCATTTAAACATGCAATCATAACCCTTTACTTAAAAAGCCATCCCTGGAACAGAACTGCACAGCTAACTACATCTCACAGCTTTCCTTCCTCTCTAAACTCCTGGATCGCTTGGTCCACTCCTGTCTAATCTGCTATCTCTCGGATAACTCTTTTGTCGACCCCTTACAATCTGGTTTCCGCTCTTTACACTCCTCTAAAACTGCACTCACTAAAGTCTCTAATATCCATTTCACTCCTGCTCCCATCCTCCCGACGCCGATGCTTTAAAGTATTGGAATAAAGAAGTTTTTTAACTGGTGAGTGCCATCCGTTCCTTTCAATTTTTTTATCCATTGTGGCTATTGGCTTTGGAGTGGCACCTCGGCTCACGGAGCACTTACTGCTGTATACATGCTTGCAGCATCAATTCATGCAATTACCTGTGCACTGAGTGGGCTTCCCCGCTGTGCGGATTTACACTTTGTTGGAGCTAAAGCCTCTAATAATCTAATAACAGCTAAATCCAAAGGTCATCGCTCCCTGCTGATTCTCCTGGATCTCTCTACCGCATTTGACACCATGGATCACCAGTTCCTTCTCACTATGCTCCGCTCTATAGGCCTCAAGGACACAGCCCTCTCCTGGCTCTCCTCCTACCTCTCTGACCGCTCCTTTACTGTATCTTTTGCCGCCTCCTCTTCCTCTCCTCGTCCCCTTACTATTGCGGTTCCGCAAGGCTCAGTCCTAAGCCCACTCCTCTTCTTTCTAAACACTGCCCCTATTCTAAACCTACCCTAATTCAAAAGTATGGATGACTTGCTGCTGTAGTTAGTATTAGGGGTTTTAGTAGGATGGAATAGGGATGACGTGCTGCTATAGTAAGTGTTGGGGTTTTTAGTAGGAGGAACTAGGGATGACGTGCTGCTGTAGTAGTTGTTGGGGGGTTTAGTAGGAGGGACTAGGGATAATGTGCTGCTGTAGTAGTTGTTGGGGGGTTTAGTAGGAGGGAACAGGGATGATGTGCTGCTGTAGTAGGTGTTAGGGTTTTTTAGTAGGATGGAATAGGGATGATGTGCTGCTGTAATAGGTGTTGGGGTTTAAGTAGGAAGGAACAAGAATGATGTGCTGATGTAGTAGGTGTTGGGGAGGGTTAGTAGGAGGGAACAGGGATGATGTGCTGCTGTAACAATAATAATAATAATCTTTATTTTTATATAGCGCTAACATATTCCGCAGCGCTTTACAGTTTATTTGCACACATTATCATCACTGTCCCCAATGGGGCTCACAATCTAGAATCCCTATCAGTATGTCTTTGCAATGTGGGAGGAAACCGGAGTGCCCGGAGGAAACCCACGCAAACACGGAGAGAACATACAAACTCTTTGCAGATGTTGTCCTTGGTGGGATTAGAACCCAGGAACCCAGCGCTGCAAGGCTGCTGTGCTAACCACTGCGCCACCGTGCTGCCCAGGTGTTGGGTGTTAAGTAGGAGGGAACAGGGATGATGTGCTGCTGTAGTTAGTGTTAGGGGGTTTTAGTAGGATGGAATAGGGATGATGTGCTGCTGTAATAGGTGTTGGGGGGTTAAGTAGGAGGGAACAGGGATGATGTGCTGCTGTAATAGGTGTTGGGTTTTTTTAACAGGAGGGAATAGAGATGATGTGCTCCTATAGTAAGTGTTGGGGGTTTTAGTAGGAGGGAATAGGGATGATGTGCTGCTGTAGTAGGTGTTGGGGGGTTTAGTAGGAGGGTACAGGAAGGATGTGCTGCTGTAGTAGGTGTTGGGGTGTTTAGTAGGAGGGAATAGGGATGATGTGCTGCTGTAGTAGGTGTTGGGGGGTTTAGTAGGATGGAACAAGGATGATGTGCTGCTGTAGTAGGTTTTGGGGTGTTTAGTAGGAGGGAATAGGGATGATGTGCTGCTGTAGTGGGTGTGGGGGGGTTTAGTAGGATGGGATAGGGATGATGTGCTGCTGTAGTAGGTGTTGGGGGGTTTAGTAGGATGGAACAGGGATGATGTGCTGCTGTAGTAGGTGTTGTGGGGTTTAGTAGGAGGGAACAGGAATGATGTGCTGCTGTAGTAGGTGTTGGGGTGGTTAGTAGGAGGGAATAGGGATGATGTGCTGCTGTAGTAGGTGTTGGGGGGTTTAGTAGAATGGAACAAGGATGATGTGCTGCTGTAGTAGGTGTTGGGGTGTTTAGTAGGAGGGAATAGGGATGATGTGCTGCTGTAGTAGGTGTTGGGGGGTTTAGTAGGATGGGATAGGGATGATGTGCTGCTGTAGTAGGTGTTGGGGTGTTTAGTAGGAGGGAACAGGAATGATGTGCTGCTGTAGTAGGTGTTGGGGGGTTTAGTAGGATGGAACAGGGATGATGTGCTGCTGTAGTAGGTGTTGGGGTGTTTAGTAGGAGGGAATAGGGATGATATGCTGCTGTAGTAGGTGTTGGGGGGTTTAGTAGGATGGAACAGGAATGATGTGCTGCTGTAGTAGGTGTTGGGGGGTTTAGTAGGATGGAACAGGGATGATGTGCTGCTGTAGTAGGTGTTGGGGTGTTTAGTAGGAGGGAATAGGGATGATATGCTGCTGTAGTAGGTGTTGGGGGGTTTAGTAGGATGGGATAGGGATGATGTGCTGCTGTAGTAGGTGTTGGGGTGTTTAGTAGGAGGGAACAGGAATGATGTGCTGCTGTAGTAGGTGTTGGGGGGTTTAGTAGGATGGAACAGGGATGATGTGCTGCTGTAGTAGGTGTTGGGGTGTTTAGTAGGAGGGAATAGGGATGATGTGCTGCTGTAGTAGGTGGTGGGGGGTTTAGTAGGATGGGATAGGGATGATGTGCTGCTGTAGTAGGTGTTGGGGAGTTTAGTAGGAGGGAACAGGAATGATGTGCTGCTGTAGTAGGTGTTGGGGGGTTTAGTAGGATGGAACAGGGATGACATGCTGCTGTAGTGGGTGTTGGGGGGTTTAGTAGGAGGGAACAGGAATGATGTGCTGCTGTAGTAGGTGTTGGGGAGTTTAGTAGGAGGGAACAGGGATGATGTGCTGCTGTAGTAGGTGTTGAGGGGTTTAGTAGGATGGAACAAGGATGAAATGCTGCTGTAGTGGGTGTTGGGGGGTTTAGTAGGAGGGAATTGGGATGATGTGCTGCTGTAATAGGTGTTGGGGGTTTAGTAGGAGGAAATAGGGATGATGTGCTGCTGTAGTAGGTGTTGGGGGATTTAGTAGGAGGGAATAGGGATGATGTTCTGCTGTAATAGGTGTTGGGGGGTTTAGTAGGAGGAAATAGGGATGATGTGCTGCTATGGTAGGTGTTGGGAGATTTTAGTAGGAGGGAATAGGGATGATGTTCTGCTGTAGTTGGTGTTGGGGGGGTTAGTATTTATTGTTATTATTATTATTTTACATTTTATAGCGCCATTTATTCCATGGCACTTTACATGTGAACGGGGCAAATATAGACAAGTACAATAAGCATGAGTAAAACAAGGCACAAACAAGTACAGGAGGAGAGAGGACCCTGCCCGTGAGGGCTCACAGTCTACAGGGGATGGGTGAGGATACACTAGGAGAGGGTAGAGCTGGTCATGCAGCGGTTCAGTAGACTGGGGATCACTGCAGGTTGTAGGCTGGTCGGAAGAGATGGGTCTTCAGGTTCCTTTTGAAGGTTTCTGTGGTAGGCGAGAGCCTGATATGTTGTGGTAGAGAGTTCCAGAGTATGGGGGAAGCACGGGAGAAGTATTGGATGTGGTTGTGGAAGGAAGAGATAAGAGAGGAGTAGAGAAGGAGATCATGAGACGATCGAAGGTTGCGTGTAGGTAGGTAACGGGAGACCATGTAACAGATGTATAGAGGAGACTGGTTGTGGATGGCTTTGTACGTCATTGTTAGTGTTTTGAACTGTAGCATCTGGGCAATAGGAAGCCAGTGAAGGGTCTGGCAGAGAGGAGAGGTTGGGGAGTAACAGGGAGACAGGTGGATTAGTCGGGCAGCAGAGTTTAGGATGGATTGGAGTAGTGCCAGACTGCCAGAGGGGAGGCCAGAGAGTAGGAGGTTGCAGTAGTCGAGGAGGGAAATGATAAGGGCATGTACTAGTGTTTTTGTGGTTTCATGGTTAAGGAATGCACAGATCCGGTAAATGTTTTTGAGTTGGAATCTGCAAGAGGAGGCAAGGGCTTGGATATGTGGCGTGAAAGAGAGGGTAGAGTCAAGGATCACCCTGCGGCACCGAGCGTGCGGGACCGGGCAAAGTGAACAGCCATTGACATTGATAGATAGGTCGGGTGGAGGGGTAGAGTGAGGTGGGGGAAAGATGATGATTTCTGTTTTGTCCATGTTCAGTTTTAGAAAACGAGCAGAAAAGAAGGATGAAAAAGCAGCCAGACATTGTGGTATTTTGGTCAATAAGGAAGTGAGGTCGGGTCCAGATAGGTAGATCTGCGTGTCATCAGCGTGGAGATGATATTGTAAACCGTGGGATCCTATGAGACGTCCCAGGCCGAAGGTGTAGATGGAGACGAGTAGGGGTCCTAGAACTGAGCCTTGGGGAACACCACTGACAGACAGGGGGCGAGATGAGGAGAGGGAGACACTGAATGTCCGGTCTGTTAGATATGATGAGATCCAGGATAAGGCCAAGTCTGTGATGCCAAGAGATGAGAGAATCTGTAACAGGAGGGAATGGTCCACAGTGATGAAGGCAGAAGACAGCTCCAGGAGGGGGAGGACAGAGTAGTGTTGCTTGCTCTTGGCAGGAGGGAATAGGGATGATGTGCTGCTGTAGTAGGTGTTGGGGGGTTTAGTAGGAGGGAACAGGGATGATATGCTGCTGTAGTAGGTGTTGGGGGGTTTAGTAGGAGGGAACAGGGATGACATGTTGCTGTAGTAGGTGTGAGCACGGGATGTGCTCAGATACAAAATCTGAGGTAACAGTAGGTAAAATGGAGAAGGCAGGGGCAGGAGTCAGTGACATTTCTGTGCTTCTTTTGAGAGAGGGTTTCAAACTGCTCTAGATGCTGAAGGTTAGGAGATAATTTTTTTTAATTGAGGGAAGTAGAGGATTTGCTGAAGTGGGGAAGTGAATGGTGCACTGCTGTGAAAGAAGGGTATGTGCTGCATGGAGCAGAATGTGTTATAGTAGAGAAAGAGAGTATTGTCTGCTGTTTAGGGTTACCACGTGCTGCTGTGACACTGGTGAATGCGAAGATCTCACAGGTGATGACATCACAGGTTTGCAATGTGCTGCATGTTGACATCACAGGGAATCATAATGCTACAATTTGACCACCAGAACCCACAGCTGACAGACAGTCATTGTGGCAGCCATTAATCTATATAAAGGATGATGATAGTGCTCATGAGTCAGCATGGTGGTTGCCAATTACATGGGCTGGTGGTTACTTACTGGTCACCAGTGGATGTGATGAACTTACAGAGTTATTTAATGATATCATGCATGTTGTCTCATGCTTCCCTTTTAAGATCCAAAAAAGGTGATATCACAGGAAGGGACATTGTGGGCAGTGACATCACAACACATTACAACTCTATATATTGGTTGCTAAGACAAGCTGCAGGCATGAAATCATGGTGGTTTTGGGTCTCTGCAGGGATGATAACAACGATGAGATTCTCAGTATTCTCAGTAAGGATTCTGTAGGGGAAATTGGCAAATGGGTCGCCAGTAGGTCACCAGTTCATGTGATGTCACCGGAGTTTACACCATAGTAGTCACTATCAGTAACTTTGCCTAAAATGTCTCTATTGGGACCACAGAAGGAGAAGTGCCATCACATGATATATTCCATCTATCCCAGGATATTGACCACTTATCTAGAAGGTCATTTTAGTGCAATTTTGAATGGGGACTCCAAAAAGATCTTTCATGAAAGCATATATACCTATTAAAAGGATGATACACATCTTTGGTCTCTGCGTAGGAATGCCATTGAACACCCATATATTTTCATGGTTCTCCGGGAGGGTTGTTAAGCATTTTTTCTGCACAAGAACGTCAACGTCATTTCCATTTTACTTGACAAGGGTGATTTGACACACAATGGGAATCCGCATACATCTGTAGCACTGCGGGGACATTGATAAATGACCCCTCCCAACCACCTAACTTATGCATTTTAATAAATACCTCAGAGAGATAGAGAAAGTACAATTGTGTGCCAGGAGGCTCAGAGAGTTCAGACACAAACAAAGAGCTTCGTAATTGAGCTCAAGACACAGAGAAAGGCTCAGAAAGTAATGCTGCATCCCACTGTGTACAATGCGGCTGAACAAGTGAAAATCCAAAAAGGAATACACAATGAACAGAGGGAAAGGGGCAGTGATAGGCCAGGTTCATACTAAATTGGTCATATTCATCTTTTCTCACATTTCTGTCCAATCTATTGCCCATTATTTCTGATGATCAAAATTGGTGCTGGATCAATTATCCTGAATGTCAACCAAGTCGTCCATTCAAGGGTGTGTCATCCATGAGACTTCTATGGAGCCTTACGAGAAAGGGGCTACGTTCAGAACATTTTTCTATTTGGTTATAAGAACTAAGTCATGGCCTCTCTGCAAGAAACTGAATTTGTAACAAATAGAGTGTAGGACATTGACCCGAAGGTCATGGAAAACGTGATGGGTGAAACAAATACCAGGTTTTTGGTGGCCAATAATGGATGGCCTTGTTTGATCCGTGTAGTGAACCTTCTTCTCTTCTATAGATACCACTGCCTCTACTGTCTTATAGATGGGTCTGGTAAGGTTTTATTTAGATGCACAAAATTCGCTGCAAAAAATGTCCACAGCAGATCTAAAGAAAGTCACACAAATTGTGTGAGTTATCTGCTTGCTGATTTTCTAATGTAGATCTACCCCAAAATAAAAAAAAAATAACACAGGGGTGGAATTTATAAAATTGTTTAAACAAATGCTGGATCCCCTCCAATGTTATGCTTTTTATAACTCTGATGTCTTCTTTTTTAGATTAAAGGACCTCTTGGTTAATGCATAGTCAGCAAACTGATCATCTTAGGACAATTAGAAGGTCTATGACAGTAGAAGGATTGGATAACAAAGACGAGGCACCATCTTCCAGATTGTTGATGCCAGTTAGAGAAGCCGACACCAAATATGTGATACCAAAAGTAGGGTCTAATGTCATTAGGTCAACAGATAATTAATTTTTACTTGTGTGCCAAAAACTTTTCACCGAGGAAGTCACCAAAGAGTAGATTATATAAAATATTATCCTGTTATCTCAACAAGGCATGAAGAAAAGAAAATCACGATGTCATGCAGGCTGCAGTGTAGATGTGGAGCCCTAACCCTCAAAGTCACAGTGACATGATGGTTGGAAAGGAACCTCAGAGGTCTTCACGCATAGATGCAACTTCAGACTTAGTAGATACTATGTCATCATAACTAAGTCTAACTGTCCATGGTACTGTATACAAGAAGAGGTCTTTCATTTGTACGATGTGAGGGCGCACATGAACCATTTGGTCACAATTGGTCTAGGATTGCTAAGTGAATCTTTGCCCCGGGAAAAGGTATACCAAGCTTTGACTTTACCAGACTTCTCGTTAGCAACAACTACCCTCATTGATGGGCAACTCTTTTCGGTCACACTCATCAAGTCAACGTGATTACTGTGCGAGGCACAACACCACCATGAGAAATGGCTCAGATGATGACGAATCATTACATTAAGTAATAAAACGATCCGATGAAAGGGAAAAGCACTTTCTTCATTGTAACAGATGGGGCCACAGCTTGAAAAGAACAAGATAAATTAAATTTATAACTAGTAATACAATTTCATAGCAACAGAACGATAACTAACGTGATCCGAAATCCATGTAAAATGTAATTTTCTCATCCAACCATCATTTTAAAATAGAAGTCTTAAGAGATTTGCAAAGTCTGAAACTGTGGACGGCAGAAAATTTGTAGCACAAATGTATTGATCCATGAAAAGAGTACAGAGTATTTGGAAAAGGAAGCTCAAAAAATGATAATTGCAGAGTAATACTGGTGCTTTCCTTGGCATCCTTTGTTGGCAAAAATGAATTCACCCCCAAACAAGATGCAAACAATTAATAGTGTAATAAGCTCTCTTGGTGTCTAAACATGACGTTGTGGAAGGCGTTCCACCATAATTGGTCTTTGATATTGAGCAATCACGTTTTTCACCTCTCTCCATATCTGACTCTTCCTAATCAATCAATGCTTTACAATTTATCTGCCCCCCAACATATGTGAAGGATGAAATGGCCACTGTAAGCAAATGCAACAGTTGCAGCTGCCCCATGAGCACAGAAACTTCTTTTTAATTCAGGGGCACAGTAGGTTCGTTGTAATTCATGGGGCACAGAGGCTTCATTTTATGTTCAGGGGGGCAATTTTATGTTCAAGGGAGCACATTAGAGCATTTCAAATTCTGGGGAACACAAATAGCAAATTTCATATTCTGGAGGGCACAATGGCTAATTTTGTATTTAGTGTGCACAGTGGTCAATGATTTTTTTTTTCACGGTCACAGTTGGGGACCGTTTTTATTCAGGGGGCACAGTGAGGGGATTTTATTTATTATAGTGACACATTGAGGACCACATTTGTATTCAGGGACCCTGTGTAGGACCTTTTTGTTTTTAGAGGTACGATGTAGGTTTTTTTTATTATTGATTTTAACTCTATGCGTCATTCTCATTCTCAGAGGTATGTATCTGATGTAAAAGAAGAAAACAAACATATGAGAGTGGCAAACTCTCACATTCTCCAGGACTTGGACATCTTTCCCAAGCTACAATTACTTTTAGTAATTTATTGAGTAAATCCCAATTTTTGGTCCACTGAGTGTCGGTAAAGTCAAAACAGTATGTTCAGCTGTATTGATGGGCGAGTGTACTCGTTGCTCGGGTTTATCCGAGCACGCTCCGGTGATCTCCGAGTATTTGTCACTGTTTGGAAATTAAGTTTTCATCACCTCAGCTGAATGATTTACAGCTACTACCCAGCCTGAGTACATGTGGGGGTTGCCTGGTCGCAAATCATCCAGCTGCTGGGAGGAAAACTAAATCTCCGAGCAGTCATAAATACTCGGAGATCACCCGAGCGTGCTCGGAAAAACCCGAGCAAAGAGTACACTCGCACATCACTAATGGAGATCCTATAGATGGAGCAGGTAAAAAAAAACCTTACTGGCCCCAGTACTGAGACCAAAAACAATAAGAAGCACAAGCTAAAAAAAAAAAGAATAACAGCAAAGGATTCTGGGAGCCCATAAATGACTTGAAGTCTTTCCTCAATAATAAATATCTGACAATATCAGCACGTGTAATGTAATAACTAAAAATGCCCAAGGTACGCCGATTGATTAAAACCTCCTTTGAAAAGCACAAGACCTATACAGACTGTGTTGGGCGGATAAAAAAAAAAAGAAAAAAGGAGAGAGAAAAGGACTTGACTTTGCTATTTGTAAAACATGGCAGCTGCCACTTTTTGAGCAGCAGATGGCCAAGCTAAAAACAAACTGCGGAGAACAGGTTGATAAAGACATCGCAGTCATTACACTTGCTCTTTGCAATTACAGAATATCGCGTGATGGAATTAAAATGCAAGTCTGCAAGTATCAGTAGCAGAGGAAGCTTACAAGGGAAGATGTTCGCAGCCCTGGGATAATTCAGTCACTTCTAATGCACTGGGTAGTCTGCACTGCTCACAACAATGGATTAAAGGTTTTTTTCCCAGGAACAAAAGTTCACTTTAATCAATAGAACTTGGATTAATAATAATTTCCACAATTAGATGTGTTTAAATAAAATGTTCCTGTGCTGAGATAATCTTATAAATGTGTCCCGGGTGTGTAGTGTGTAATGTGTTATGGACCTGGTGGTTAGGAGCACCCGGAACGACCTGATGGTTAAACTCACACAGGACAAGCTCTGGGAATTGGGAGCTCTGCTGACCGCAACCATTAATCCTATCACACAACTAGAAATAGCCGTGGAGCATACCTAACTCTACCTAGACGCCTCTTCACAGCCTAAGAGCTAACTAGCCCTAGAGATAGAAAATAAAGCCTACCTTGCTTCAGAGAAATTCCCCAAAGGAAAAGGCAGCCCCCCACATATATTGACTGTGAGTAAAGAAGAAAGTCACAAACACAGAAATGAAACAGGATTCAGCAAAGGGAGGCCAGACTTACTAAACAGACTGAGGATAGGAAAGGTATCTTTGCGGTCAGCACAAAAAACTACAAAAAGACCACGCAGAGTGTGCAAAAAGACCTCCGCACCGACTCACGGTGCGGAGGTGCCACTCTGCATCCCAGAGCTTCCAGCTAGCATGATAGCAAGCTGGACAAGGACACAATGAGCAAATAATTAACTTGCAGGGACTTAGCTTCTGCTGGAGTAGACAGGTCACCAGAAAGATTCAAGAGCGAACTGAACCAGTACAAGAACATTGACAGCTGGCATGGAGTAACGATCAGAGTGGAGTTAAATAGAGCAGCCAGCCTAAGACTAAACTAGGTCACCTGTGGAAGGAACCTCAGAACCAGCAGCTCCACTCACAGCCACCAGAGGGAGTCCATGGACAGAACTCGCCGAAGTACCATTCATGACCACAGGAGGGAGTTCGATAACAGAATTCACAACAGTAATGGCTGTGTCTGACTGTACAAGAACATACCGTATATACTCGAGTATAAGCCGAGATTTTCAGCCCAAATTTTTGGGCTGAAAGTGCCCCTCTCGGCTTATACTCGAGTCACGGTGGGTGGCAGGGTCGGCGGGTGAGGGGGAGAGAGCGCTGAGGCATACTCACCTAGTCCCGGCGCTCCTGACGTTCCCCCTGCCCGTCCCAAGGTCTCCGGGTGCTGCAGCTCTTCCCCTTTCAGCGGTCACGTGGGACCGCTCATTAAACTCATGAATATGAATTTCACTCCCATAGGGGTGGAGCCACATATTCATTCCTCTGAGCGGTGCCAGTGACCGCTGACAGGAAGAGCTGCGGCACCCGGGGACAGTGTGACAGGCAGGTGCAGCGTCAGGAGCGTCAGGACTAGGTGAGTATTATATTCACCTGTCCCCGTTCCAGCCGCTGGGCGTCGCTCCTTCTTCCCGGCGCCGCTCCGTCTTCCCGGCGTCTCTGCGCTCTGACTGTTCAGGTCAGAGGGCGCGATGACGCATATAGTGTGCACGGCGCCCTCTGCCTGATCAGTCAGTGCAGAGAGACGCCGGGACGAGATGCCGGAACGAGACACCGGGAGCTGCAATCAAGAGAGGTGAGTATGGCTTTTTTTTTTTTTTTTTATTATTGCAGCAGCAGCAGCAATGGCACAGATTTATATGGAGCATCTATGGGGCAAAAATGAACGGTGCAGAGCACTATATGGCACAGCTATGGGGCAAGAAAGACGGTGCAGAGCACTATATGGCAGTTATGGGGCAAGAATGAATGGTGCAGAGCACTATATGGCACAGCTATGGAGCAATAATGAATGGTGCAGAGCACTATATGGCACAGCTATGGGGCAAGAAAGAACAGTGCAGAGCACTATATGGCACAGCTATGGGGCAAGAAAGAACGGTGCAGAGCATTATATGGCATAGTTATGGGGCAATAATGAACGGTGCAGAGCACTATATGGCACAGCTATGGGGCAAGAAAGAACGGTGCAGAGCACTATATGGCACAGCTATGGGGCAAGAAAGAACGGTGCAGAGCATTATATGGCACAGCTATGGGGCAAGAAAGAACGGTGCAGAGCACTACATGGCACAGTTATGGGGCAAGAATAAACGGTGCAGAGCACTATATGGCACAGTTATGGGGCAAGAATGAACGGTATGGAGCATCTATTTTTATTTTTGAAATTCATCGGTAGCTGCTGCATTTTCCACCCTAGGCTTATACTCGAGTCAATAAGTTTTCCCAGTTTTTTGTGGCAAAATTAGGGGGTCGGCTTATACTCGGGTATATACGGTAGTCTGATTATAGCACAAGACCGGGGAAGGGGGGAGGAATATAAAGACATTACAGTATGGATTACAAATGATTCCTTCTTTGAAGCAAAACGGTTTATTAACAGGCAGGGAAATGCTTCATCTCACAAAAAGAATCAGCTGTGAACCCATGCTGTAATGTCTGTATCCTCTCCTTTGCTTCCTCCCCTGCCCGGGAGCTGTAGTATGATCAGTCCATGTTCCTGCATGGTCAGACACAGCCATTACACAGTACACAGCAGTGGCGCATTTATAAGATTATCTCAGCACAGGAACATTTTATTTAAACTCATCCAATTGTGAATGTTGCTATTATTTCAAGATCTATTAATTAAAATAAACTCTTGTTCGTGGGGAAAACCCCTTTAAGGATACAAATAAAAAAAAACATTTTTGTATTGAAAAAAAATAAAACAATTATTATTATTTTTTGCTAAAAACTTATTATGTGCTTTTGAAAAGTCATGCCATCAAATTAGTAGCATTTTTTGTCACCAATCAAAAGTACTCTAAAGCATTCAACTGTCCAAAAAAGACGCATACAGTACATGTGACTGAATAGCAGCAGTACTGTAACTGTAATGATTAGTGTTGAGTATTCCGATACTGCAAATATCGGGTATCGGCCGATATTTGCTGTATCGGAATTCCGATACCGAGTTCCGATATTTTCGCGATATCGGAAATCGGAATCGGAAGTGTTCCCAGTCATCTTCGGCGTGTGCGGTGCGTATGGTTCCCAGGGTCTGAAGGACAGGAAACTCTACTTCAGGCCCTGGGATCCATATTCATGTAAAAAATAAAGAATAAAAATAAAAAATATGGATATACTCACCCCTCCGACGAACCCTAGCTGTCACCGCTGCGAGCGTCTGCCTTCGTCCCTAAGAATGCAGAGAGTGAAGGACCTTCGATGACGTCACGGTCACGTGAGCAGTCAGGTGACCGGTCACCTGACCCCGACGTCATCGAAGGTCTCTTGCCTCAGATACTATGATTCTCCTGCACCAGACATGGTGATTCTCCTGCCTCAAACACAGTGACTCTCCTGCTTCATGGACACAGTGACTCTCCTGCTTTATGGACACAGTGACTCTCCTGCTTTATGGACACAGTGACTCTCCTGCCTCAGGCACAGTGAATCTCCAGCTTCAAGGACACAGTGACTCTCCTGCTTCAGACACAGTGGCTCTCCTGCTTCAAGGACACAGTGACTCTCCTGCTTCAGACACAGTGGCTCTCCTGCATCATGGACACAGTGACTCTCCTGCTTCATGGACACAGTGACTCTCCTGCCTCAGACACAGTGGCTCTTCTGCTTCATGGACATAGTGACTCTCCTACATTTCCATCTCTACAAATTAAATAGTGTTATCCTCATTTCCTCACACTGTTAAGGAGTGAAAGATAGCCAACACCCCCTGAAGAGATTGCCAATGTGACCTAATGCTTCATTACATACATTGTTCCATGATATACTGTTATTACATTACACTGATGCAAAATATTATGATTTTATGGTTAATTCCATGGTTTATTGTAATCATTTTATGTAAAACACTAGATGGCAGCCCGATTCTAAAGAATCGGGAGTCTAGAATCCATATATACTTTATTTATTCAAATGTAAGAATAATACAATTAATAAATAATAGTAAGAAAGAACAAAAATAATAGGCAGTATATGGAGAAAACACCAAACAAAAGTTCAAAATTGGTGTGAAAATGTCACTGAACCACTTCACAACTAAATATATATAGTTTTGGTAAATGGTATTATCATTTTTTTGACGAAATTCGGCAGGAGCTTGAAGAGCAACGTCACTGGGCCCGCCTCCACGCAGTAGAAACTTGCTGTGAGGTAAAAATTCAAAAATCACACCAAAATGGCGGGCGGAGTGTGTCACAGTACGGCACGTTTCTGATTGGTCGCTCGCAGCAGGCGGCAACCAATCAGACACTGGACACTGTTGACGTCACTTATCTCCGGACATTAGCTCCGGACATTAGCTCCGGACATTAGCTCCGGACATTATCTCCGCACATTAGCTCCGGACATTAGCTCCGGACATGAGCTCCGGACATGAGCTCCGGACAAAGCCACGGAAGTTGGCAGAAATTGCAGGAAGTAGTATTCTAGGCAATTAATCTCCGGATATTAGCTCCGGACATTAGCTCCGGACATTAGCTCCGGACAAAGCCACGGAAGTTGGCACAAATTGCAGGAAGTAGTATTCTAGGCAATTATATATTAGATATGGGAGACATAGACAGCTGGGAAGGGAAGAGTTTCAGCTTGCTGGCCATGGAGTTTTAGGAACAATAAAGGACATGTGAGTTAGTTACTGTAGTGTAAATTGCATAGTATATACAATCTGCTGTATTTTGAGGACATGTTTCCTATGCTGGGCACTGCAGAAAGAGGTTTTGGCACCATCTACTGCTCATTGTTGGTACTTAAGGCTTGACTAAGCATCAGTTAAAGAGGACCTTTTACCAGATCAAAGTTGACCAGTTTTTTGCATTATTTTATCCCCCCCCAAAAAAAAAGAAAGAAAGAAAGAAAGAAAGAAAGAAAACACCTAAAAAATCCCCTAAAGGGCCATGAAGCAAAACATAGACCAAAACCTAAAGAAAAAGCTTCACACAAGGCAACATACTTGAAAAATATATATCTTTATTAAACACTATTCGTATAAGAAGGCACAGAACTGTCCAAAAATGCAGGAAAAGAGGACGGTGGGACACCGCCGAACAAAACCCCAAAGTCCTACTTCATGGTGCAGCCAAACGCTTGCACCCAATGCATGAATGAATGATCCAAATGTGATTAATGCTTCAAATGTACAAACCATAGAATCGTAAAGTGCAAGAAGTGCATGCATAAACAAGAAGTGAGCATATACACATACCCAATTAGGAAATATAAGGTATACAGATATGGTAAAACTACGGTGGAGGCACAAAATAAGCAGGTATGCAACACTGTCAGCAGTATAAATATAGATTAGACATATGTATGAGGACTTAAGGCATAGTTACCAAAGGGGGAGCGCCCGGAGGACCCACCACACCCGACGCGCGCTTCGCAAGAAATGCTTAGTCCAGGGGTGGTTGGGTACTGGCCAGTTGGAGTATATATGCTTAGAGTAACCAATAATAGAGACCGCAAATGATTGAACGTTCCTTGTCACCTGAAGAGAAAACCCGGCACTTAGACCACACTTACGCAGGTAAAAGACCCAGCGATAGTAACGAGGATGCAGCGTCTGTGATCCCGGAAGTAGAAGAAACATTACTGGGTAAGTATACCGCGCATGCGCGTTGGTTTAACTGTGTTTCGAAGAATGAGACGCCGATTCAAGGTAGCAGAGGTGTGGCAACTCCCGCAATGTCAGTATGACATAAACAGTGCCGCCCAGAAAGCGACACCCATACTATCAAGCAAGATACGTATGCAGCAGTAAAAAAAGAAAAATATATACAGTGCTGATGGATGTGCACAAGTATATTGGCTAGGATAATAAAGAACATTTATATAAAGAGCTGAGTATCCTATAAAAACGGAAGAAAACCGCATATCCTGACAGAACTGAGAGCGTAACAATGTAATCCTAGAAGTGGGAACAAAAGAATTGGGATTATTGACACAAAGAGACATATAACTGAATTATAAGTATACAGTATAAGTATACCAGAAAAGGTATTACAAAACTATATTTCAATAGAAAATGCTTAAAACGACAATTGAACCATATACCACACCGGTGTATACAAAAGTAAAGTATATATATAAAAGAAGTGATGGGTAACTGCCTAAACCCAATTATTAAGTAAAATTAAAGACAATTATTACTGTAATCAAAGGGCAAAGAAGTGAATTACAAGTGTGTAGATAAAAATGCATACTGACCCGAGTGCAATTAAATGTACAAATATACACAATATAACAAATGTAGCGATGATTATAAAACTTATTAATTAGTGTAACTAAGCTAAAAAATAATAGAATATGATGCGATAAAAGTGATAAAAACATGCTAAAATTAATAAATACATGGCAATATGATGCCAATAAATGCAAGCAAAGTGAGCTAGGATAAAAAATGACAAATACCTAGGAGCTGAATAAAGTGAAAAAATATGATAGAGAAAAAACTTAACACTTGCACGTTACGGTTCTGTTCTTTGTACATTTAACATTTGTACATTTGAAGCATTAATCACATTTGGATCATTCTTTCATGCGCATTTGGTGCAAGCGTTTGGCTGCACCATAAAGTAGGACTTTGGGGTTTTGTTTGGCGGTGTCCCACCGTCCTCTTTTCCTGCATTTTTGGACAGTTCTGTGCCTTCTTATATGAATAGTGTTTAATAAAGATATATATTTTTCGAGTATGTTGCCTTGTGTGAAGCCTTTTCTTTAGGTTTTGATTATTTTATTCCTGTTTCACCCATGTTTTCCTATTTTTTATTTTTATTTTTTAAATCTGCCATATGGTTCCAGAGATATGGGCCTTTTTAATTAGTGCTATTTTCATGTTCTTTACAAAGAGGGTGTGACTTGCAAGATCCTCTGGGGTGTATCTGTAGGCTGCCAAGCATTGTTACCCTGTGAGCCATGCACTGTTTCCACAGACTATAAAAATGAATACTGAATATATAAAAAACAACATATCCCTCTCTGAAACCATAAGGTGGATTAAAAAAACAAACAAACAAAAAAAAAAACAGAATACTCATGGGACGAGTGGCGAGAATAAAATAACAGCACAAACTGGCCACCTTTGACCTTGTGACAGACTCTATTTAAGTATGAAGAAAAATCTGGAAGAAAAGGAGTGGTTTAGTCTATAAATATTCTGAAAAGGCCATCCCTCGACCGACCTCTACCTCCGGCAATCACCCCATATCACTGCTCCAGTTTGTCTCCAAACTCCTTGAATAGCATATCCATGCAGAACTTTCCTCCCATCTTTCATCTAATTTAGTCTTTGATTACCTAAAATCCAGCTTCTGTCCCCACCATTCCCCCAAAACTGCCCTCACCAAAATTACTTGTGACATACTTACAGGCAAAGCAGATGATTATCTACACCACTCCTTCTTGATCTGCCCTCTGTCTTCAATACGATCACTCCCTCCTACTACAAATGATCTCTTCCCTTGGTATCAAAGATCTTGCCCTTTTCTGGATCTCCTTATACCTTTCCACCTGCTAATTTAGCGTCTCCCGCTCCCACACTAACTTCTCATCCTGCCCTTTCTCTGTTGACTTCCTTCATGGGACCTTTCTGGGACTCCTACAATTCTAAATCTATACCTTTAGCCTGGGATAGCTCATAAAGTCCCATGGCTTCCAGAACCATCTCTACTCTGATGATACTCATATCTACCTCTCTGGTCCAGGCGTCACCTCTCTGCTGTCCTGAATCCCAAAGCATCTATCCGCCTTATCCTCCTTCTTCACATCACACGTACTAAAACTCAATGTGGACAAAGCAGAACTCATCATTTTACCTCCACCTCACCTAACTTCGCTACCCAATCTATCCATCCCAACAAATTATATCACGCTTTCCCTTGTACCCCAAGTCCACTGCCTCCGAGTAACCCTTTGTCCTCCAAACCACACATCCAAGCTCTTTCCACCTCTTGGCCCCTCCAACTAAAAAATATTTCAAGAATTTGTCCTTTCCTCAAACATGAATCTACTCAAATGTTAATGAAATCCTTCATCATCTCCCACCTCGACTACTGAAATATCCTCTTCTGTGGCCTACCTGCTAACACACTCGTACCTCTCCTGCCCATCTTTAAATCTATTGCATGACTAACCCACCTCTCGCCACGTTGTTTCTTTAATTCCCCCCCTGCAAATCTCTTCATTGGCTCAAAAATCCCCAACATATCCAGTTCAAATATTAACATTGACCTACAAGGCAGTCCATAATCAGTCTCCTCCATATGTCTCTGAACGAATCTCTCATTATCTTCCAACACGTAGTCTCTGGTCCTCTCATGACCTCATTTCTCCTCCACACTTAAATGTTCCTTAGCCAATCACCTCAAAGACTTTTCTCGAGCATCCCCCTTACTCTGGAAATTCTGTTCTCCCACAAGTCAAATTATTGTCCAGCTTCAGAACTTTCAGACGGTACTTGAAAACCCATCTCTTCAAGAAAGCTTACAACCTGCCACATCACCAATCCTGGCACTGCCACAAACCCCCAACCTACTGTCTCCTTCCCCATTATCCAGAATAATGTAAGCCTGCAAGGCCAGGGCCCTCTCCCCCTGTTAAGGTCTGACCTGAGTTGAGTTGGAGTAGTAATATTGGAACCACTAGGGGCAGAACTGGCAGGTAGTGTCATCAGGTTATAGCCAGAGGTCAGAACACGAAGCAGCAGTGTAGTTGGAAGGATAAGCAGGAATTGTAGCCAAGATATAGGCAGAGGTCAGCACATGGAACAGCAGTAGGATCTTGAGGATAAGCGGAAATCAAAGTCAGGATATACCAAGAGATCAGTACACGGAGCAGCAGTATAGTGTATCCTCACCCACCCCCTGCAGACTGTGAGCCCTCGCGGGCAGGGTCCTCCCTCCTTATGTACTCGTGTGCCTTGTTATCTGCTCATGTTTAATGTAATTGTCTATATTTGCCCCGTATTCACATGTAAAACGCCATGGAATAAATGGCGCTATAAAAATGTATAATAATAATAATAATAATAATAATAATAATAATAATAATAATAAGTAGGTAACATAGTCAGGATATAGCCAGAGGTCAGTACACGGAGCAGCAGTAGGATCTTGAGGATAAGCAGCAGGTGAGAAGAAGCTAGACTAAAGGCTGGGAGCTCAATAAACTCGCAATGAAGGAAATGTAGTGCCAGCTTTAAGTAGAGTGCTCAATCTGGATAACACAGGGTTAGCCAATTAGGAACTTGATGTTGAGACATCAGGAACAGCACAGGTACTAGTATATTTGATTTAGCAAGGAACTGCCCCACGAGCTGAACAGCTCAGAGGGAAGAACTGCCGCCTGGTGCACAAGACCTGCTTGGTTGGAATCATGGCATTCCCTCTGTACCAGTTTGTCATTGTTAGCTTGTTCACTGTAATCTATATTCATAGTTTGTATGTAACCCATCTCATGTACAACACCATAGAATCAATGGTGCTCTAAAATAAATAAATAATAATAATAACAATAAAAAATAAACCCATAGGTATTGTTACGGAATTGGTCCATGAAAAGAGAAGTGAGGAGCTGAGAGTAAAATTCTTATTAGTTGTTTGTAAGAAATCAACAATTGTAACATGAATGAACTGAATAAGATGTGGATGTTTTAATCCCAGACACAGGCAGAATATCTTTGATATACTGGAAAGGGGATTAGAAAGAATGGAGAACGCAAATGCAGAAAGTACAGTCAGGGTCCCAGGAAAGTATAGAAGTGGGATTGTGTGGACTATGAGACAGCAAAGGGGAAGTGTTGGTGGGGAGGCAACATGCAAGCAGTACCTGTGAGTGTGGAGGAAACGCAGACTTCTGCAGACCACCATTGTGACGGTTCTGCACCAGGCATTCCTGGCTTCCAAGCACAGGGGTTATTTGAAATTTAATCCGCCAGAGTCTAATCTTCAGACAATTATGAAATTATATGTTATTAGTGTATATCTGATGACGGTCATCTAGACTGAAATGTTATATATTGATAGACTATTTCTTGATTGCAATCAAAACTAACCCTTTTTTACCCTATCCATGCACCTCCTTTTTGACTAAGGAGTGACGTTCTTTTTTTCATTTTTTTTACACAGACTATGATAGACACTCCTGATTGGTTGTGCTATACCATGTGATATAATAGCTGCCAATCATTATAGGAAAAGCTTTCCTGGCTGCACCTGAGTACATGTGATCCTGCTCAGTCAGATACAATTTTCTGAAATGTGTACAATTTTGGTTGTCACTTATGGTTCGAATTTCCAAGGTTCAGCGAATCCCCCCCCCAAAAAAAACTACCCCTAGTTTGATTCACATCTCCGCTGATAGAAAAAGCAGATACTTGGTGACATTTACATTTACTACTTCGTTATATATAATAGACATATTCATATTATTAAAATACCAATTTAGACAAACAATACACAGGGTGAACCTGAATTACACCCTATGCCCGTCCGGGGATATATACTTATATCGGCCCTGTACAATACAAATACAAATAACCTACAAAAAACTTGCACAGAGATCTCATCGTACAAAAAACTAGTATATTTTATTAGACAACATAACAAAAAAATATTAAAACACAGTTGTGATGGGGAATGGTACTACATAAAAACACCCCAGACCAGAGGTATGCATGTTACATCCCATATAACCAACTGCCAGGAAAATATATTAGTAGCTCCAAGAGGGGAAGTCTCTTATGCCTAAATGGCACAATCACTGTATGCCTGAACGGCCCAAACACTATATGACCCCAAACCACAGTCAAATCTGGCAGCACAGTAACCAAGATACCTATATTGTAGTAGTACTTTACCTCCGGTCTGATGGTGCCACCCCTACGCGCGTTTCGGCTCGTGTGCCTTCTTCCGGGGGAGCTACTAATATATTTTCCTGGCGGTTGGTTATATGGGATGTAACATGCTTACCTCTGGTCTGGGGTGTTTTTATGTAGTACCATTCCCCATCACAACTGTGTTTTAATATTTTTTTGTTATGTTGTCTAATAAAATATATTCATATTATTGCAGATGTGGCAGAGTCGAGTTTTAAGCTTTACCAAAATTATATATATATATATATATATATATATATATATATATATATATATATATATATATAATCTGTAAGTTTAATAGGACTGCACACTGGGCTCCCAGAAGTCATGGCGTATAGACAATGCAGCACCAAAGGGGTTAAATGTCAAATTCAGCTCTGCTACATTGGTATCTGTGAATAAAATTATCAGCTTGTTGATTTATTAACCAATTCACACATTTCATGGCAGAAAGGAATTTATTTTTGTAGCTCTTCTGATAAACGATCTTTTTTTATCATTTCAGGACTAAAATATCATAAAAATAGTACAGCTAAAATCCCTTTTCATCTAATTTTCACCTATATAGATTAGCCCTAAAGCTAAGTGGTAAGAAGCGATTACAATCTTCTACCATCTACAGTACGTATATCTAAGATGGAAACAGAGTGGTCCTGCTCGGCCCTTATTCACATTGTGGTCATTTTTGACACATGGTAAGATTTTAATATTACAGACAAAATAGGACTGTCCCGGTTTGGGTACACCTTGACGCGGTGGGACGACATTTACGCTTTTTGAAAAACAAAAGCAGTGTTAGCTAAGCACCGTATGTAATATATATATACGGACTATTACGTTTTACTTTCTTACATACAGTGTCCAAAATAAAACCGCTATACACTCTTCCATAAAACTGAATAACTATAGGGAAAACCCCTCTGTTCTAAAGTAATCTGTGGGCAGTCGTGAAATCTTTGTTTGTCTACGGCAGTGAAAGAAAGTGATAGTTAAATTACCCATTGATTGGGGGTAGTGAAGGGATTAATTTTCATTTTCCATGATGTAAAGCGGCTAAAGATGAGCAAATTGTTTCATGGTGTTAGGGGTCAAGTTCTCGCTTCTGCACAGGGGGAATCTCGAGCCACCTCCGCTGCAGTCTCCCATTCTTGTCCAGCCGCAGTGGAGTCTGCTCGGCAGGGACGTCGGTCCCAGCGTCTTGCTCATTCTCACTCTGTTCTGAGAGTTACTGCTGCTTCTCCAGTCTCTGCTATTAAAGTCTGTGCCGGTCAGCAGCGAGCGGACTTCTCTGGGACTAAGTCCTTGTCTGCACGTACTGAGCATGCCCAGCGTAAGGTCTCCCGTTGGAGATCGAGGGTCATGTGCTCAGGCTCTGCAGCACATTCCATTGGTCCTCTTGGCAGGTCCTAGAAGGGCAAAAGTGCTGTGGCCACTTCCTGTGCTGCTGCTATATAAACTGCGCATGACCGCACGGCCATGCGCTAGTATTGTCAAACAAATGCTAATGTGTGTATGTTGTGAGTGCAAGTCGTCCTTGGATACCCCTACCCTATAGTATGACTGTTCGCGGAAGGTGTATGGCTGCTATCTAGCGCCCGACTTATCCTACAGCACTAGTCACACATTATAGCGTCCAGTTGCTGTGACCGCCAGTACGGCGCCGTGCACTTCCTCTGTGCTTTCCTTACCCAAGCCTGGGTGGTTAGTGGCGTTCGTCAGTGCGGCACTGCATGCTCTTCTGTTTCATTTCACACCCAGTTGCGGTGTTGCGACAGCAAGGGTCTAATCGGACTTCAATCCCAGTTGGGGTTGAGTTCGCTGACTACTTGCTCGCGCTTTAGGTGCGGTACCGCGGTCCTGTGCCTTAACAGGATTGCTTCTTTCACGCTGGGTGAGGTTAACCCACGCGTGTATACTCTAGTGTACCGCCATATAGTCTGCTAATTGCTAGCAGCAGGTTTTCACCTGCACGGTGGACCCCGGACTGCGAACGCATCTATACCATCTGTCTTGGTGCGTTCCGCCAGTCCTAACAGAATACTAGCGCCAGGGTCTGGCTAGTAAAATGGCGGACGACCAGCGTTTACAGCGGTACATCCAGCAGCTGGAGGGAAGGTTGGCGGCTCTTGAGCGTTCAACCTCAGCTGTGGATGTTACTGCTGTCGCTGTTCAGGCTGCAAGTGTGGCTGCAGCTACCTTGTCCACTGCCGCTCCTGTACCGACGCTATCTCGCCTCCCGCTACCAGAGAAATTTTCTGGTGACAGTAAGTCCTGTAGGGGTTTCGTGAGTCAGTGCTCAATACATCTCGAGCTTCTGGCCTCTCGTTTCCCTACTGAGCGGGCTAAGGTGGGCTTTATAATTTCCTTATTGTCGGACAGGGCGTTGCAGTGGGCTACGCCGCTGTGGGAGCGTGGCGATCATGTGGTGCAGAGTGCTCCGTTATTCCTGAGCACTCTGAAACAGGTCTTTCTAGGACCTCGTGTCACCCATGACACAGCGCTCCAACTGTTGGCATTGACTCAGGGCTCGTCCTTGGTCAGCCTTTTTGCCGTCCATTTCCGCACTCTGGCATCTGAGCTGGAGTGGTCGGATAAAGCCCTTATCCCTATATTTTGGAGGGGGCTGGCTGACCACGTTAAGGATGCTCTGGCCACTAGGGAGATTCCCGCCACACTGGAGGAGTTAATAGCAGTATCTACTCGCATTGACCTCCGTTTTCACGAGCGGAGGTTAGAGCGAGCCCAGTGTAGGCAGAGGTTTCGGCTGGCTCCCACCTTCGCCAAACCTTTGGAATCTCCAGTCCAGGCTCCTGAGTTCCAGGAACCTAAGGTGGTGTCACGAGCGGGATCTAAGTCCCAGACTGCTCGTGCACTCCAGGGTTGCCATGTTTGCCAACAGTCAGGACATCTTGCCACCAGATGTCATCAGCGGTCGAGGAAACGTCAGCGTCTAGTGGTAGTAGGTGGAGGTGCACTAGACACTGCGACGTTTGCCTCCAAATTGTCCTTTAAGGGGACAATTACCTTTGGCTCATCCTCCCACTCGGTAGAGCTCTGCGTGGATTCTGGGGCGGAGGGCAATTTTATGTCTTCTGCCTTCGCCCAACGTCACGCAATACCCCTGGTTATGCTATCTCAACCAGTAACGGTACGAGTGGTGAATGGGTCGACACTCCCCGCACATATAACACATCAGACCATCCATGTTACTCTGTCCCTGTCGCCATCCCATCAGGAGATTATTTCTCTGCTCGTCATTCCTGAGGGTATTTATGAAGTCCTGTTGGGGATACCTTGGCTACGGTACCACTCTCCTCACATCGAGTGGTCCTCAGGCAGAATTCTGGGATGGGGTGAATCATGTGGGGGTAGGTGTCACCGAGAGTGCGTTCAGGTTGCTACTACTGAGGTACCCGCAGATCTATCCTCTCTCCCCAAGCAATATTGGTCTTACGCAGATGTGTTCTCCAAGAAGGCGGCGGAGACCCTTCCGCCCCATCGCCCCTATGACTGTCCTATCGATCTCTTGCCTGGTGCGGAGCCTCCCCGGGGTCGAGTTTATCCATTATCTCTCCCGGAGACGGAGGTCATGTCTCAGTACATTCAAGAGAATCTGGCAAGAGGGTTTATCAGGAAGTCAGTGTCACCTGCTGGGGCAGGGTTCTTCTTCGTGCAGAAGAAGAATGGGGAGCTACGTCCATGCATAGACTACAGGGGTCTTAACGCTATCACCGTTAAGAACAAGTATCCTTTGCCCTTGATATCTGAGCTCTTCGATAGGCTTCGGGGAGCAAGGGTATTTACTAAATTAGATCTGCGGGGTGCTTACAACCTGATTCGCATCCGTGAGGGGGACGAACGGAAAACGGCGTTTAACACCAGAGATGGGCACTATGAGTATCTGGTGATGCCCTTCGGGCTCTGTAATGCCCCAGCCGTTTTTCAAGACTTTGTCAACGACACCTTCCGGGATATGCTTTCCACCTCAGTTGTAGTCTATCTGGATGATATTCTCATCTTTTCTCCAGATATTGACTCCCACCGGAGAGATGTTGGCAGAGTCTTCGACCTCCTACGGGCAAACTCTCTTTACGCTAAGTTGGAGAAGTGTATGTTTGAGCAGGAGTCTTTGCCGTTCCTGGGCTATATCATCTCCGCCCAGGGATTGGCTATAGATCCTGCCAAACTACAGGCTGTGATGGACTGGCAAGAGCCCCATTCTCTTAAAGCGGTGCAGCGCTTTATGGGGTTCATTAACTATTACCGCCAGTTCATTCCCCACTTCTCAACTCTGGTAGCTCCCTTGGTAGCCCTCACCAAGAAGGGAGCGAATCCTAAATTGTGGTCGGAAGAGGTCTCCAAGGCCTTCACTTCTATTAAGTCCCACTTTGCTAGCGCTCCCATCTTACATCGTCCCGATGTGGATAAGCCATTCCTGATGGAGGTGGATGCCTCGTCCGTTGGTGCTGGAGCAGTCCTCTACCAGAAGGATGCTCAAGGTCGGAAGCATCCATGCTTCTTCTTCTATAAGACTTTCTCGCCAGCGGAGAGAAACTACTCCATCGGGAATAGGGAGCTGCTAGCAATGAAGTTGGCCTTTTCAGAGTGGAGACATCTTCTGGAAGGTGCGCGGTTTCCCTTCCAGGTTTACACTGACCACAAAAATTTGGTCTACTTACAGAAAGCCCAGCGGCTAAATTCTCGCCAAGCCAGATGGTCCTTGTTCTTTTCCCGGTTCCACTTTTCTCTTCATTTTCTCGCCGGGGAGAAGAATATTCGTGCTGATGCTCTCTCTCGCTCCCTTATGTCAACTGAAGAGGAGGAAGAGGAGCCTCGGCTTATTGTTCCCTCTGAGAGCCTGAGAACCGTAGCACCGGTTTCGCTTGAGTCTGTGCCTCCGGGCAAGACTTTTGTGCCCATTAATTTGCGACCGGAGGTTCTCTCTTGGGCTCATTCGTCCAGAGTGGGTGGACACTTTGGGACAAAGAGGACATCTGAGCTACTGGCGAGGACGTACTGGTGGCCGCATATGGTCCAGGATGTCAGGGATTATATTCTGGCGTGTGTCTCCTGCGCCAAAAATAGATCTCCGCGTCAAAGGCCAGCTGGGTTGCTCTATCCCTTGCCGGTGGCAGATAGGCCCTGGGAGATGGTCGGGATGGACTTTTTCGTGGGTTTGCCCAAGTCTCGCGGCTGTACCATCATTTGGGTCATCACCGATCATTTCTCGAAAATGGTGCATTTGGTGCCGCTACCACGGTTACCTTCTGCACGGGCCTTGGCTGCGTTGTTCATTAAGCACATCTTCCGCCTACATGGTATGCCTGACAAAATTGTCAGTGACCGGGGTCCCCAGTTTGCGTCTCGGTTCTGGAGAGAGCTGTGTCGTCTTCTCAGTATTGAGTTGAATCTCTCTTCCGCTTATCATCCCGAGACGAATGGGTTGGTAGAGAGGGCCAACCAGACCTTGGTCACATACCTGCGACATTTTGTTTCAGCCAGGCAGGATGACTTGGCATCCTTGCTATCATGGGCAGAGTTTGCGCTGAACAATGCCGTAGCCGACTCCACTGGACAAACCCCATTCCTCCTCAACTATGGTCAGCATCCACGGGTACCTGTGCCTATGCCCGTGTCTTCCGCAGACTCCAGGGTGGCAGACTGGGCTGTGGAGGCACGGGATATTTGGGACCGCACTCAGGATGCCATTCGGGCCTCTAAGGAGAGAATGAGGTCCTCCGCCGATGCTCATCGGCGCCCCACCCCGTCCTTTGCTCCTGGCGACTTGGTGTGGCTCTCCGCCCATAACATCAGGCTGCGAGTTGAGTCCACTAAATTTGCTCCTCGCTACTTGGGTCCCTTCAAGGTCCTCGAACAGGTTAATCCTGTGGTCTACCGTCTGGCCCTTCCTCCACGCCTTGGTATCACCGACACCTTTCATGTGTCCCTCCTTAAGCCCGTATACATGTCTCGGTTTTCTGAGTCATCTGCCGGGACATCGGGTTCGTCTACGGACGATTTCGAGGTGAACGCTATCTTGGGGTTCAAGGTGGTACGTGGCAAAAAATTTTTTTGGGTGGACTGGAAGGGTTACGGCCCTGAGGATAGGTCCTGGGAGCCTGCTGAGCACATTCGGGCTCCGCAGCTCATTGCTGCCTTCGAACGTAGCGAGGCCCAAGGAGGGGGGGCCCTAGGAGGGGGGTAATGTTAGGGGTCGAGTTCCCGCTTCTGCACAGGGGGAATCTCGAGCCACCTCCACTGCGGTCTCCCATTCTTGTCCAGCCGCAGTGGAGTCTGCTCGGCAGGGACGTCGGTCCCAGCGTCTTGCTCATTCTCACTCTGTTCTGAGAGTTACTGCTGCTTCTCCAGTCTCTGCTATTAAAGTCTGTGCTGGTCAGCAGCGAGCGGACTTCTCAGGGACTAAGTCCTTGTCTGCACGTACTGAGCATGCCCAGCGTAAGGTCTCCCGTTGGAGATCGAGGGTCATGTGCTCAGGCTCTGCAGCACATTCCATTGGTCCTCTTGGCAGGTCCTAGAAGGGCAAAAGTGCTGTGGCCACTTCCTGTGCTGCTGCTATATAAACTGCGCATGACCGCACGGCCATGCGCTAGTATTGTCAAACAATTGCTAATGTGTGTATGTTGAGTGCAAGTCGTCCTTGGATACCCCTACCCTATAGTATGACTGTTCACGGAAGGTGTATGGCTGCTACCTAGCGCCCGACTTATCCTACAGCACTAGTCACACATTATAGTGTCCAGTTGCTGTGACCGCCAGTACGGCGCCGTGCACTTCCTCTGTGCTTTCCTTACCCAAGCCTGGGTGGTTAGTGGCGTTCGTCAGTGCGGCACTGCATGCTCTTCTGTTTCATTTCACACCCAGTTGCGGTGTTGCGCCAGCAAGGGTCTAATCGGACTTCAATCCCAGTTGGGGTTGAGTTCGCTGACTACTTGCTCGCGCTTTAGGTGCGGTACCGCGGTCCTGTGCCTTAACAGGATTGCTTCTTTCACGCTGGGTGAGGTTAACCCACGCGTGTATACTCTAGTGTACCGCCATATAGTCTGCTAATTGCTAGCAGCAGGTTTTCACCTGCACGGTGGACCCCGGACTACGAACGCATCTATACCATCTGTCTTGGTGCGTTCCGCCAGTCCTAACACATGGTGAATCAAATTTCCTTTTAATTTTTGAATCTGAAGAGCACAAATTTCTTTGTCATTTGTTCAAATTCAGCAAAATTGCGGCTGTCCGAGAAGGGACTAATATATATATATATATATATATATATATATATATATATATATATATATATATGTTTAAGAAATATATATCTAATATATAAGGCTGAATGAGTGTGTGTGTGTGTTCGGGATTGCCATCTGCACCGTCGCAGCTACAGCCACAAAATTTTGCACAGTCACACGTCTGGACCCCGAGAGCGTCATAGGCTATGTTGTGAGGCAAAAACCCTGCGCTTTCCAATTCACCAAACAATTTGTCCCCAATATACATAATGGGGAAAAAGTGAAAGGAAAAGTGTTGGAGGCAAATTGACAGCTGTCAGATGTGAAAAAGGGGGACTTAAAGAGTGAGAGCGATGGCACCGAAGAGTATATACTGTACAGTTGCTAAGGTGGGGCCCCGACATGGGATACCACACACGGGGATATGAACACACACACAAAATGCGCCACACACTAACACGTGCTTGAACACATATACCACCCTCAGCACACATTTCACCACAAATACACCAACCTCGCCAAATAAAAGTCAAAACACAAAAGTCACTGCTCAAAACTAGCCACGAGCAAAACTCGCCACATGCAAAACTCGCCACATGCAAAACTAGGCTCATGCAAAACTCGCCACAAGTGCAAAACTCACCTCATGGAAAACTCGCCACACGCAAAACTTGCACACGCGGAAAAATTGGCACATGCACAAAAGTTGCAACACATGCAAAAGTTGCCTCAAACAAATCTTGCACATACTCAAAACGCACCTCACATAAAACTTGCCACGGGCAAAACTCGCCATGCGCAAAACTTGCTGCACACAACTTGCTACACTAACCTGTCACATGCAACTCGACACACAAAAAGCTGCTACATGCATGTCACCACACAAAACTCATCTCACAAAAGTCCCTACGTGCATGTCGCCACACGCAACTCAACACACCGGTGGGTGCCTGGCCTCCTGGGTAGAATGGTCCACTCATCTACCCAACATGTATACAAAATAGACAAAAGAAGGCAGCACTCCAAGTCCTTTTCAAGGTGAAAAAAGTGTGAAGTTTATTCAAACCACATCTCTGTGCGACGTTTCGGCTCACACTGAGCCTTTCTCAAGCTTTATATTTTGTATATACTGTATATATACTATATATAGGAGGAGATGACATACAGGTATATACTATATACAGAGGAGATGACATGCAGGTATGTACTATATATAAGAGGAGATGACATACAGGTATATACTATATACAGGAGATTACTTACAGGCATATACTATATATAGGAGGACATGACACACGTATATACTATGTACAGGGGAGATGACATACAGGTACATACTATATACAGGGGAGATGACACACAGGTATATACTATATACAGGTGCAGATGACACACAGGTATATACTATATACAGGAGTAGATGACGTACAGGTATATACTATATACAGGAGGAGATGACATACAGGTATATACTATATATAGGAAGAGAGGACCTACAGGTATATACTATATATAGGAGGAGATGACATACAGGTAAATACTATAAACAGGAGGAGATGACACACATATATACTATTTACTATATACTATATACAGGAGGAGATGACATACAGGTATATACTATATAAAAGAGGAGATGACACATAGGTATATAGAGGAGGAGATGACATACAGCAGGTATATATTATATACAGGGGAAATGACATACAGGTATATACTATATACAGGGGAAATGACACACAGGTATATACTATATACAGGAGATGACATACAGGTGTATACTATATATATGAGGAGATGACAAATATGTATATACTGAGGGGAAAAAGAAAGGTGTGAGTGCAAAATGTGAGGAGTGAGGGAAAATAGTGGAGTGATCGGAAAATGACAGATGTGAGGTCAAAATGACAAGTGTTACGGGGGAATGAGAGGAGTGAGGGGGGAAATAAGAGGAGTGAGGGGAAAAATGAGAGATGTGAGGGGAGAAATGAGAGGTGTAAGTGAGAAAATGAGAGATGTAAGGGGGAAAATGAGAGACGAGAGGTGCTAATGGGAGGGGTGATGGGAAAATAAGAGAAGTGAGGTGCTATAACTAACCACAGATGTTTACTATGCCCAGGCAACGCCGGGCTCTTCAGCTAGTTTATATATAAAATACATTTATATAATATATTTATATAATACTATATAATGATGGATGGATATACAGATGGATCTGGATAAGTTGGAAACTTGGGCTGAAAGGTGGCAGATGAGGTTTAACAATGATAAATGTAAGGTTATACACATGGGAAGAAGGAATCAATATCACCATTACACACTGAATGGGAAACCACTGGGTAAATCTGACAGGGAGAAGGACTTGGGGATCCTAGTTAATGATAAACTTACCTGGAGCAGTCAGTGCCAGGCAGCAGCTGCCAAGGCAAACAGGATCATGGGGTGCATTAAAAGAGGTCTGGATACACATGATGAGAGCATTATACTGCCTCTGTACAAATCCCTAGTTAGACCGCACATGGAGCACTGTGTCCAGTTTTGGTCACCGGTGCTCAGGAAGGATATAATGGAACTAGAGAGAGTACAAAGGAGGGCAACAAAATGAATAAAGGGGATGGGAGAACTACAATACCCAGATAGATTAGCGAAATTAGGATTATTTAGTCTAGAAAAAAGACGACTGAGGGGCGATCTAATAACCATGTATAAGTATATAAGGGGACAATACAAATATCTCGCTGAGGATCTGTTTATACCAAGGAAGGTGACGGGCACAAGGGGGCATTCTTTGCGTCTGGAGGAGAGAAGGTTTTTCCACCAACATAGAAGAGGATTCTTTACTGTTAGGGCAGTGAGAATCTGGAATTGCTTGCCTGAGGAGGTGGTGATGGCGAACTCAGTCGAGGGGTTCAAGAGAGGCCTGGATGTCTTCCTGGAGCAGAACAATATTGTATCATACAATTAGGTTCTGTAGAAGGACGTAGATCTGGGGATTTATTATGATGGAATATAGGCTGAACTGGATGGACAAATGTCTTTTTTCGGCCTTACTAACTATGTTACTAACTATGTTACTAATACCTCATTTATCCTGCCGTGCAGCTCTTTTCGGCCCGGGTAATCTTCAGTGCTCTTTGACACCTCCGGTGCTGACTAGGTCCCATACCACATGACGTTTCGGGGTGACACACATTGGGTGTTAGCTTTAGTCAGAAAGGTGAATATTATACTTAGTTTTTCTTATTGTTACACTACATTTAGTATGCTCTAGTGCCTGGAGGGTCTTCAAAGCACAACAAACATCTTTTTAATGGTAAGTTTTATAAATTTGATGCAAATCAAATTTCTTATCGGAATTTCAGCAAATTCAAATTTAATACTTGCAAAACCAGCACATTAATTTCTACAAACATCCAAGCACCATGCAATACTTCACTTTTCCTCCGGGGGAGCTGTAGCAAAAGATAACAATTGTTGGCTGGATTTCTCTGCAGATTTACCGCTGATTTCTGACGTTCACAGCCGTAAAACACTCTCTAATCAGCGGATCATTCTAAGAAAATAGGACTGTCATATATATTGAAACTGGAAAGTGGAGTCTCCCTTTATTTTATAACTAATTGAGGCAGTTTCATTAGTAATATGCTCTGGTACAACATCTGCTTTATGGAACATGTCACCAGAAGATATCATCCCCTGGGGTGGCGCAGACCACCGCGAGATTTTCCCCAGTGTCGGGTGTCATTATAATGAGGCATGAATAAACAACAAAGTGTAGGCAGGCACCACCGCCAGGGATCACCTAAAGCATGCTACAGAAACATAGTACAACGAACAAGAAAAAAGGGTAGCTAGTGGATCAACATGTTAGGGCATGTTAGGCTATGGGTTGAATTAGATGGACATATAGTCTTCCTTCAACCTTAATAACTATTAACTAACTATATGCAAAAAAGAAGGGATCACCATGAATCCCTATTATTATTGTTATTATTATAACAAAATATAACAATTTTATTAAACCACACACAAACACTACAAAAAAGTTAAAAACAATTAAAACTGCACTATAAAGTACAAAACAATGAGTACAAGACCCAAAATAAGGTCAAACCACAGTGCCCCCCTATATACATGTAAGCTACCTGGTGAGTCCATATACAAGGGGTCTGCTGAAGAAACAACAATACCCCAGTACCAAGGACCCCTATAGAGGATGGCTGGACAAGATAAAACGTCCTATACTACCTGATAGAGTGAATCAGGCTTCCAAGGCAGCATTCCTGGAAATAATGACAGGATAAATAGAAGACAACAATAATAGGGGGTAGCACCGGGCACAAACGCCCAACGCGTGTCACCAGTAAACTGGCTTCTTCAGGGGCAGTAGCGCTAGTGTTCATGCCGCGTGGTTAAATACCTTAATAATGATAAGCAGAGTAGCGTCAGCTGGAGACAGGGGGTGTACGGAGAATCCACATATGTCAAATGGCCGGAAGTAACCAAGGACGCCGGCGGCTGCGCAGTGCGGGGGTTCCCACAGCGATGCACCCGCACGGACGCAAGTGCGCATGCGCCAAACCGGCGCGCGCGCAGTGCAGACCAGGCGGGCCCAGCACATCAGGAGACGCCCAGACCAAAGCCCAGCACACCGGCACCTGCGTAATAAGTTCTATGAAGTAAAGTCCCCCTGTCCTAAGATGTCCGCCCGTGGCCCAGCGCGCATGCACGAAACAGTGCCATGGGCCAAAGGCAGACACCGAGGAGACAGGGCAGACTAATACAAAGCGGCACAGAGAAGAGGTGCTGGGTAAGCCTAGGGTAGACAGGGCAGAATAGCAGACCACATTCGGGGGCACTTCTTGAGGCAGAAAACAAAGGTAACACAAAGGTGCAAATACCAAAAATGTTACCACCACTAGAACAAGGAGATACAGGATATAATGATACATAAATACAACACAGACTGCCCGCACTGAGTCAGACACCGGCCACAATACGGGCACATGGTCTGGGTCATATAGCAATCGTATGCGCAGGACGTGTATATAAATCCCGGACATACAAGCACAATAAGTAGTGTAGCATGAGAATAGCACAACAGATGTCCAGGATGTGTTAGGAGCCAGGCCATGTAGTATATACAGAAATACGGCCTGAGTCTTTGGAGACATACACATACATAAGTTCAAAAATGGACACAATAGAATATCACATTTTAAGACCTAGTAAAACCCCTTCATATTGATGTTGAGTATGAACCTGTAGTTATAAATATATGAAGAAAACCATGGTTTTCCACGGATAGAAACTAGTTCATCCGTATGCTAAGTCTTGAGCAGTAAACATTCCTAAACCCAAAGGGAAGGAAAAAATCACATAAGCAAAATGCATATGAAAAGTTGTTAACGTAATTGTCATACCATACATATATTAAAGTTGTTTATAGTATCCAGTAAAGAGTAATTCCTCATTTAGTCCATATGGGGTAAGAGAATTTAAATTGTGGATCCATTTTGACTCGCATCTCAACAAGCTCCTGATCACATCACCACCTCGGATATTTTGTGAGATAAATTCCAGTCCAATGACCCTCAGTCCCCTTGTCCGTCCATTATGGCAGTCCAAAAAGTGAGTGGCCACCGATGAAATTCCCCTGTCCCTTTCACGATCCCTTGCTGCTGTGGCAATATTAGATAGATGTTGCTGCGTTCTTCTTCGCAGCATCTGCGTAGTCTGTCCCACGTAGATCTTCGGACAATCACAGATTAAGGCATAGACGAGTGAATGGGTCTTGCAATTGAAGAAGGCTTTTTTCGGCGTAATCTGGAAAGGAGAAACAGTAAGCGAAAGGCCATCGTGAGCCACCATGAACTGGCAGACGTTGCAGCCGCCGCATGGGAAGGTTCCAAAGACTCTCGTTCCCCTATTTAATCTAGATGTGGGGCGTGTATAGTGGCTATGGCAGAGCAGGTCTTTAAGATTTTTTGCCCGACGGGCTATCAATTTAGGAGTAGCCGGAATATACGGTACCAGTTTAGGTTCACTCAATAGAATACCCCAGCTACGATCCAAAATCTTATAGATATCCTGCCACTGATTATTGAAAGTGGTCACAATACCAAGCGGTGTATTTGACTCACGTGTCTGTCTCTGAAGTAAGTCTGAACGTGAGCTGGTCCGGGCCCTCTGGTACGCAGAAGAGATTATCTTCTTTGGATAGCCACGACGCCTGAAACGGTCTGGAAGTGCTTTTGCTTCGTGTTGAAAATCAGACGTCAAGCTACAATTCCTCTTCAGGCGCAAGAATTGACCAGTAGGAATCCCGTTCTTAAGGTGCCTAGGATGGAAACTAGAATAGTGTAACAGACTATTTGTCGCAGTTGGCTTGCGAAATAAGGTAGTGACAACATTTGAGCCTACCAAGCTTACTTTTAGGTCCAGGAACTCCACCGAGGTTTGTGACATACATGACGTAAGTCTGATATTAAAGGGATTGTCATTCAGATCCGCAATGAATCGATTACAGTCCTCCTCGGTGCCTGTCCAAAACATCACAATATCGTCAATAAATCGAAACCACTTAAGGCACTTCTCCCTGAAGGCCACATGTTCATACACCACCGACTCCTCCCACCACCCTAAGAAAAGATTCGCGTAGGAAGGTGCACAGCGTGCCCCCATAGCGGTCCCCTTAACCTGTCTATAAAAACACCTGTCAAAAACAAAGTAGTTTTTATCGAGGACAAAGAGCAGAAGGTCAAGTAAAAATTGGTCATGCTCTCTATCCCCTGTGGTGTTAAGGTCCAGAAAAAAAGAGACCGCTTTCAATCCAACATCATGATTGATGTTGGTGTATAGGGACTCGACATTAAGGGTTATCACAATCGTGCCTGGTGGTAAGCAAAGACCTTGAAGAAGTTGGATAAGATGTGTTGAGTCCCTAAGGAAGGATTTGAGTTTCATGGCCAATGGTTGTAAAAAGAAGTCCACGTAAGTACATGGCTTCTCAAATAGACCATTGATGCCAGAAACTATTGGCCTGCCTGGGGGATTTTCCAATGATTTATGCACCTTCGGGAGAAGGTAGAAAGTCGGTACAACAGGGAAATCCGTGGTAAGGAAATCTACCTCTTTTTTGCTCAGAATGCCACGACCCGCTGCTTGTCCAATAAGCTGGTCCAATTTTCCCTTAAAGAAGTCCGTAGGGTCCGCTGGAAGGCATACATAGCACGTGGGATCCCCCAGTTGGCGTCCAACCTCCTGTAAATAGAGAGAATTAGGCTACAGAACAATATTGCCCCCCTTGTCTGCCTCCCGGACGAGGAACTCTCCATTCCTCTGCAGGTCCCTGAGTGCACTACGCTCAGCTGGATTAAGATTGTTATTTCTATTACCGTCGGACTGGAGTGCCCGGATCTCCCTGCAAGTCTGGTTAAAAAAGATCTGGACCGCCGGGAAGAGGGAGACGGAAGGAGTGGCCTGCGAAGGTAGTCTTCCGCCAAAGCGTTTTCTTGTAGATGTCATTTCATTTTCATGAAGGAGATCCATAAGGTCTCTGAAAACCTGCCGTTCATCGTCCGGAAGCACATCTACTGAGGAAGGGTGGTGATACAAGAGTTTAAATGTTAGTTGGCGGCAAAATAAATAGACATCCTTAACCAGGGTGAATTTGTCCAAGATGTTCATTGGAGCAAAGGAAAGGCCCTTCCCCAAAACATGTTTCTCGACTGGGGTCAATACATGCATGGATAGATTAATAATCTGCAAATTACCCGAATCGTCATGTAGATTCTGTTGCTCCAGAGAGGGACAGGGGACTGGGTCTAGCGTTTCCTGTAGTTGTATCTCGTTTCCCGTTTGTATGCGGGGGACAGATTCTTGAATCCCCTGGTACGTTTTTTTGTTTTTGTCTCCAGCTGACGCTACTCTGCTTATCATTATTAAGGTATTTAACCACGCGGCATGAACACTAGCGCTACTGCCCCTGAAGAAGCCAGTTTACTGGCGACACGCGTTGGGCGTTTGTGCCCGGTGCTACCCCCTATTATTGTTGTCTTCTATTTATCCTGTCATTATTTCCAGGAATGCTACCTTGGAAGCCTGATTCACTCTTATCAGGTAGTATAGGACGTTTTATCTTGTCCAGCCATCCTCTATAGGGGTCCTTGGTACTGGGGTATTGTTGTTTCTTCAGCAGACCCCTTGTATATGGACTCACCAGGTAGCTTACACGTATATAGGGGGGCACTGTGGTTTGACCTTATTTTGGGTCTTGTACTCATTGTTTTGTACTTTATAGTGCAGTTTTAATTGTTTTTAACTTTTTTGTAGTGTTTGTGTGTGGTTTAATAAAATTGTTATATTTTGTTATAATTTTCATGGTGATCCCTTCTTTTTTGCATGCTACCCTTTTTTCTTGTTCGTTGTATAATGAGGCATGAGCCGCCGTGCCTCCTTTCGAATAACGCCGTCGACAGGTTCTACCCCGCGTCTTGCCATTTTCCGCTTTCCAGCAGATGTCTTTATGTTTTCCAGCTTGTGGCCTTGGCGGCGATGGCTCCTTCACAGATCAAATAACAGTGTTTACTGCTCGCTAATTCCAGCAGCTGGTTATTACTCACCGCACTCTGCCATAATTACCAGGGGACGAGTTATAAGAAAATGTATACAAGCAAACAGATGCTGTCATTTTACCCATCGATCCATCTCGTAAAAATACCCCACTTAGGACATAAGTGGTGAAATTCCACAGCGCGTGTATTGATGTCATCTCGATAAAACACCCAAACAATGGCAGCGCGCCTCGCTCATTGATTCCGAGCCGATGTCTGTGCGGGAGAAATATGTTACGCTTGGACGGCGTGTATGAAATACGAGACTGAATATCACGCCGCGGACACGAGGGGCTTCCACTGAACGCCCCCGACATCCTCAGTATAGAGGAACTCTGGCAGCTCCTCACGCTGATGGACTCAGGAGGGAGGATCGCAGTATGTGGCACCAATGATGCAGTGCACGGGCGCCGCTTATCTCCCCCCTGAGGCATCTCATCTTATACACCTCTCATTTAAATGACCGCGATACCCCCAACATATCCTAAAAGGTGGTACATTTGCATTAACTTGACCCCTTTAATTTATTGGAACAAACACAAAGAAAAAAGTCGCTAAGCAAGTGTCATAAATCACCAAGCATGAAGTAATTCTGAAAGGCATCTTGTGCTTTTTCTGTTTTTAAGACATTTTGCAGCAGTTGAAGTGTGATTTACATAGTACTGTGCCCTAGCTTCTGCAGAACCTCATAATGCACACCTCAGCTGAGGCAGAGCATCACCATACACATCTCTGCTACCGCAGAGCATCACCATACACACCTCAGCTGCTGCAGAACATCATAATGCACACCTTAGCTGCAGCAGAGCATCACCATACACATCTCAGCTGCTGCAGAGCATCACCATACACACCTCAGCTGCTGCAGAACATCACCACACACCTCAGCTGCTGCAGAATCTCATCATACATCTCAGCTGCTGCAGAACCTCATAATACACACCTCTGCTGCTGCAGAGCATCACCATGCACACCTCAGCTGCTGCAGAACCTCATAATACACACCTCAGCTGCTGCAGAGCATCATCATACACACCTCAGCTGCTGCAGAACATCACCACATCCCTCAGCTGCTGCAGAATATCACCACACCACTCAGCTGCTGCAGAATCTCATAATACACTTCAGCTGCTGCAGAATCTCATAATACACCCTCAGCTGCTGCAGAACATCACCATACACACCTCAGCTGCTGCAGAACATCACCACACACCTGAACTGCAGCAGAATATCATCATGCAACTCAGCTGCTGCAGAAATTTCAGCTGCAGCAGTGCAATGTTCGTACAAACACTACCTTGCAGTTACCACCAGAGGGTACTGTTTACAATTTTTTTCGCAAGCATCTATGGTTCAATACAGTATAATTTGCTGACAAGACCTACAGTGCCTTGTGAAAGTATTCGGCCCCCTGGAACTATTCTACCTTTTCCCACATATTATGCTTCAAACATGAATGTACATTTTTTGTGAAGAATCAACAACTAGTGGAACACAATTGTGAAGTTGAACAACATTTATTGGTTATTTTACATTTTTGTGGAAGTTCAAAAACTGAAAAGTGGGGCGTGCAATATTATTCTGCCCCTTTACTTTCAGTGCAGCAAACTCACTCCAGAAGTTCATTGTGGATCTCTGAATGATCCAATGTTGTCCTAAATGCCTAATGATGATAAATATAATCCACCTGTGTGTAATCAGGTCTCCGTATAAATGCTCCTGCTCTGTGATAGTCTCAGGGTTCTGTCTGAAGCACAGAGAGCATCATCAAGACCAAGGAACACAACAGGCAGGTCCGTGATACTGTTGTGGAGAAGTTTAAAGCCGGATTTGGATACAAAATAATTTGCAAAACTTTAAACATCCTGAGGAGCACTGTGCAAGCGATCATATTGAAATGGAAGGCGTATCATACCACTGCAAATCTACCAAGACCCGGCCGTCCCTCTAAACTTTCATCTTAAACAAGGAGAAGACTGATCAGAGATGCAGCCAAGAGGCCCATGATCACTTTCGATGAACTGCAGAGATCTACAGCTGAGGTGGGACAGTCTGTCCATTGGACAACAATCAGTCGTACACTGCACAAATCTGGTCTTTATGGATGAGTGGCAAGAAGAAAACCATTTCTCAAAGATATCCATTAAAAGTGTTGTTCAAAGTTTGCAACAAGCCCCCTGGGAGACTTTTGTGAATTCTGCTTTTGGGCTCCCTCCGGTGGTTGTAGGTGGTAATGCAGTTGTCCCTGGGCTGCAGTCTTGGACAGGTGTATCTGCTGATTGCAATTCTGACTGGAGTATTTAGGTTTGCAGGACTCATTAGTCCTTGCCAGTTGTCAATGTTTCTTGGGAAGTGTTGGATCTTTGTCTGGCTTCTCCTGCTTAGCTGCCAATTCAGCAAAGATAAGTGTCTGTTTCTTTTTCTGTGGCACACAAGCTGTGTGCTTATATTCTGTGCTATTCATTTGTTTTCTCTTGTCCAGCTTAGACTGTGTCAGTGTTTTCTCAGTCTGACTGGATTCTCTGGAGTTGCAGATATACGCTCCACATCTTTAGTTAGATGGTGGAGTGTTTGTATTTTCTGCTGTGGATATTTTTGGAAGGATTTTAATACTGACCGCTTAGTATCCTGTCCTATCCTTTCATATTTTAGCTAGAGTGGCCTGTTTTGCTAAATCCTGTTTCCTGCCTGCGTGTGTCTTTTCCTCTTCTACTCACAGTCAATATTTGTGGGGGGCTGCCTATCCTTTGGGGTTCTGCTCTGAGGCAAGGTAGAATTCCTATTTCCATCTACAGGGGTATTTAGTCCTCCGGCTGTGTCGAGGTGTCTAGGATTTGTTAGGCACACCCCACGGCTACTTCTAGTTGCGGTGTTAAGATCAGGATTTGCGGTCAGTATAGTTACCACCTACTCCAGTGAAAGTTTTCATGCTGCTCCAAGGTCACCTGATCATAACAGGAGACACACCAAACATGTGGAAGTAGGTGCTCTGGTCAGATGAAACCAAAATCAAACTTTTTGGCAACAATGCTAAACGATATGTTTGGCGTAAAGGTAACACAGCTCATCACCCCGAACACACCACCCCCACTGTCAAACATGGTGGTGGCAGCATCATGGTTTGGACCTGCTCTTCTTCAGCAGGTACAGGGAAGATGGTTAAAATTGATGGGAAGATGGATGGAGCCAAATACAGGACCATTCTTGAAGAAAAGCGGTTGGAGTCTGCCAAAGACGTGAGACTGGGACGGAGATTTGTCTTCCCACAAGACAATGATCTCAAACATAAAGCAAAATCTACAATGGAATGGTTCAAGTCAAAGTCCAGACCTCAATCCAATTGAGAATCTGTGGTAAGAGCTGAAAACTGCTGTTCACAAATGATCTCCATCAAACCTCACTGAGCTCGAGCTGTTTGCCAAGGAAGAATGGGCAAGAATTTCAGTCTCTAGATGTACAAAACTGATAGAGACATACCCCAAGTGACTGCAGCTGTAATTGCAGCCAAAGGGGCGCAACAAAGTATTAAGTTAAAGGGGCCGAATAATATTGCACATCCCACTTTTCAGTTTTTGAATTTCCACAAAAATTTAAAATAACCAATACATTTTGTTCAACTTCACAATTGGGTTCCACTTGTTGCTGATTCTTCACCAAAAATTTACATTTGGTATCTTTATGTTTGAAGCATGATATGTGGGAAAAGGTTGAAAAGTTCCAGGGGGCCGAATACTTTTGCATAGCACTGTATGTACTTGTGTGAAACTGATTTTATATTTTTCAGAATTCGATGATTAATGTGTTATCCTGTTTGCATAAATATATCCACAGCAAATGTGAACTAAAATGCAGATGTGTAACAAGCAGATTTTGAATTTTATCTTGATGTGGAGTTGCAGCAGATTTGACACTATACATTGGTATGGGTAGAATTTGCAAAAAAAATGAACTGTTGTGAATTTTAAAATCTGCACCCCATAAAAAAATGTCCAAGCAGTGTAGATAAGATTTTTAAAATCCATAAATCTGTGCAGAAAATCTGCACCAAATGGGCACCGTGTATATTTACCCTATTGATGCATTAACACGGGTTGGATATGCTTAAGATATTTCACAGCAACAATTCCACAACATAAAAACTCTACCAAAAGGTGTTGATTAAATAAAAAAAAACTATATGGATTTACCGCAAGACTTTTCTCTCTGCAATAAAATCCAAGGGGTAACTTTTCTCCTAGAGGAGATTGACATGTCAAGCCTGGCATGCCAAGGTGAGGAGACTTTTCAGTTGCAATGCTCCTCTGGGAAATCTGCAAATTGTCTCTTCAGTGAGGAAGAGGACTAGAACTTTAGCGCCACCTATTGGAAGAAGCAATCCTAGAGTTCTAGTCCTCTTCCTCTCTGAAAAGGCAATTTGCACCCTCTGCAATGCAATCCATGAAATCTGTTGTCCATATTCACAGCACAAATTTTAGATAGTTTGAACTATCATCAATAAAAAAAAATTGTTGCCCCCTAGAACCTGGCGACTATCTGCATGGCAGACTGAAGTATCTGGTGCTGTCACATTAGACCGCCTAAGCTCCACGCTTCCTGCACCGACTCCACCAGATCTATCTGCTAACATTTGCTTTTCGTGTAGGTTATACTAATAACCAGAGTGAGACTGCAGTGATACACTGGGAAATTACACATCTGAGTGACATTAATGCGTCTGCTACCCGTTTGGCACAAATCGGGAAAGTCTTCTGTTTGCTCATTATCGCTGATCCTAAATTGCTCTCTGCAAGAATAAACATGTTGTTATCCATTACTTTTAGAATCTGACAGTAGGATCAACACTCCGAGCCGTCTATATGGATGTGCCGGTGATAAAAGGATGAAAAAAATGGCACCTTAATATCGGCGATCTGATGTCTTATTCTTGAGAAATCCACATTTTTCTTAGCATGTAAATGAGTTGTTAAGATCTTTGGGAGGGACATAGATCTTCCTGAGAATCTGTCTCCATGGTTTATTTCAAATGAAAGGGAAAGTTACCAGTGTGAGACATGTAATGACTGGCAGTCTGCTCTCCTGATCTACATGTTTCTCACTGGTAATGCCCTCTCTCTCTTAAAATGAAGAGCAGTGCAGGCTATAGCTACCTACATGGCTTATCTGTGGCTGCATATAATGCTGAGTCACTAAGGCCTAGTGTATTGCACCATATGTATCAAATGTCGCTCACCCCCACTTCTACCTAGCAGTGATGCAGGCTCTCCTGTTGAACACAACAACTCTCGACACATCTACCAAGCTGCTCCATCTACTATTGTCAGACCTCCACTAGCAAGAAACAGAATTTTCTGTGATCTCAGAACTACTACCATGTAGCTTAGATGTGCTTATGATGCCAACTCCACACTGACCTCTGATCCAGCTGGATTACCAATAACTTTGTGAAATAATTCTGATCACAATACAATACAACTGTTAATCCTATATATGGCACCTCAGACCTATTAATCATTGATATTACCATCCTGCTAGGCATTACCTTACTTAGGCATATGTGAAAAAGAAAAAAATGTTGAACACGTCACCAATTTTATAAGTAAATATATTTCTAAAGGAACTATTGTCATGAAATTCTCATAAGATGTCGACAACAACCCATCCAATCCACAAAGGCAGAGAAATCAAACCATAGATATCCATAAATTAAGTTATGTGCTTCCAAAAAGTGACATATAGAATTCTATCCTTCTTCCTCTCCGAAGAGGCAATTTGCATATTTAATTTGCCAAAGGAGCATTGCACGGCGAATAAGCCTCCTTAAATTGGCATGTTACTCTCCACAGGGAGAAACCTTACCCCTTAGAAGTGAAATTATTCAGGGAAAAATTATTGAACACGCTCACTGAAATGTAATTAATACTTTGTACAAAAGCCTTTATTGGTGATGACAGATTCAAGACGCATCCTGCATGGAGAAACTAGTCGCAGGTAGGGTTGAGCGAAACGGGTCGAAATTTTTCAACAGTCGCCGACTTTTGGCAAGGTTGGGTTTCATGAAACCCGACCCGACCCCAGTGTGGGGTCGGCCATGAAGTCGGCGATCTTTTGAATCTAGAATCGGAATTCCGATACCGATTCCCGATATGTTTAAGATATCGGGAATTGGTATCGGAATTCAGATTTAAGTGTAAAATAAAGAATTAAAATAAAAAATATCGCAATACTTACACTCTGACGCGCCCTGGTACTAACCGGGAACCTTCCTTCCTTAGAATCAGCCTTCCAGGACCCTGCGGTGACGTCGCGGTGACGTCGCGGCTTGTGATTGGCCGCGCGGCCGCCCATGTGACCGCTCGCGCGACCAATCACAAGCCGCGACGTCACCCGCGACGTCACCGAAGGTCCTGGAAGGGCTGATTCTTAGGAAGGAAGGCTGCCGGAAAGAAGCAGGGCGCGTCCGAGGGTGAGTATATTCCTATTAGGTATATACTATTAAAATAAAAAATATCGCAATACTTACCCTCTGACGTGCCCTGGTACTAACCGGCAGCCTTCCTTCCTAAGAATCAGCCCTTCCAGGACCTTCGGTGACGTCGCGGGTGACGTCGCGGCTTGTGATTGGCCGCGCGAGCGGTCACATGGGCGGCCGCGCGGCCAATCACAAGCCGCGACGTCACCGCGACGTCACCGCAAGGTCCTGGAAGGCTGATTCTAAGGAAGGAAGGTTCCCGGTTAGTACCAGGGCGCGTCAGAGGGTAAGTATTGCGATATTTTTTATTTTAATTCTTTATTTTACACTAAAATATGGATCGCAGGGCCTGAAGGAGAGTTTCCGCTCCTTCAGACCCTGGGAACCATGGAAACCCAATGCACTGCATTGGGTTTCGGGTTTCGTCCGACCCCGACCCCGACTTTTTTATAGGATCGGCCGATTTCACTCGACCCGACTTTTTCAAAAGTCGGGTTTCGTGAAACCCGACCCGATCCTATAAAAGTAAAGGTCGCTCAACCCTAGTCGCAGGCATTGCTCAGGTGTGATTTTGGCTCATTTTTCCACACCAACACTCTTCACATTCTGTAGGTCTTGTGGGCTCCATCTTTGAACTCTGATCTTTAGTTCCTTCCACAGATCTTCTCTTTGATTCAGGTCCGGTGATGGCTCGGCCATTCCAGCAGCTTTATTTTCTTTCTCTGAAACCAATTGAGAGTTTCCTTGGCTGTTTGGGATCATTGTCTTGCTGAAATGTCCACCCCTGTTTCATCTTCATCATCCTGTAGATGGGCAGCAGATATTTATCGAGAATGTCTAGATACATTTGTACTTTCATCTTTCCTTCAATAATATGAAGTTTGCCAGTGCTGTATGCTGAAAAACAGCCACACACAATGATGTTCCCACCTCCAAACTTTGATGTTGGTATAGTATTTTGGGGGTGAGCCAGTGCCTTCTAGCCTTCAAACATGGTGTGTATTATATTATCTAATTAGTTCCATTTTGATCTCATCTGATGAGACTCCATTATCTGAGTATTTCACAGACTTGTCTAAATGTTGTTGAGCAAATTTCTAACGTACTTGATCGTGCCTTTTGTTCAGCGGAGTTTTGCATGGTGAGTGTACATGCAGGTCATGGAGGTTGAGGATTACTTATAGTTTTCTATGAAACAATTGTACCTGCTGATACTAGGTCTTTCTGTAGCTTTCCACAGGTGGTCCTTCATTTTTGGACAACTCTTCTGATAACTCTTATCACTTGTCTGTCTGAAATCTTGTGGAAAAAAACTGGTCATAGATGGTTTATGGTGACATGTTGTTCTTTCCACTTCCAGTTTATGGCCCCAAGCAGTGCCCACTGGAACCTTCAGTAATTTGGAAGTTTGTCTGTAACTAATGCCATCAGTATATTTTGCAACAATAAGGTTGTAAAGGTCTTCATACAGCTCACTGATTTTACCCATCATGAGATATTTATTGTGTCTCACCTTGGTAATGAGAAATCTTTTTATAGGCCATCAGATAAAACAGCTGATATTATTTTTCACCCTGTCACATGATTGCTTTCTAATTACTGATAGATTTCAGCTGATGTCATGACTTTTCATGGCATTTTGCACCTCTCTTTCTTCATTTGTTCAATGATTTTTCCGCTTGACATTTCTCATTATTACACATAACTTAATTGATGCACAGCTATGGTTTGATTTATTTGCCTGTATGGATTGGATTTGTTGTTTTCGACATCTAGTGAGAATTTCATGTCAATAGCACCTTTGAAATATATTTCCTGAACATGAGCCTGGGTTGACCATAGTGGTGTACAGGACTTCTATCCAATGTAAGGATATTTGTATATATGTTGTGTTTTGTTGCATTATGTTGCATTGTGTGCTACATTATATTGTGTATTGTGCTATGTTGTATTATTTTACGTTGTATTATCTTTAGGGACTGGATTTTTTTTTGTGCCTTGATAATATTTTGCTGATGCTCACTATTTATGTTAAAGGTACCGTCACACTTAGCGACGCTGCAGCGATACCGACAACGATCCGGATCGCTGCAGCGTCGCTGTTTGGTCGCTGGAGAGCTGTCACACAGACAGCTCTCCAGCGACCAACGATCCCGAGGTCCCCGGTAACCAGGGTAAACATCGGGTAACTAAGCGCAGGGCCGCGCTTAGTAACCCGATGTTTACCCTGGTTACCATCCTAAAAGTAAAAAAAAACAAACACTATATACTTACCTACAGCCGTCTGTCCTCCAGCGCTGTGCTCTGCACTCCTCCTGTACTGGCTGTGAGCACAGCGGCCGGAAAGCAGAGCGGTGACGTCACCGCTCTGCTTTCCGGCTGACCGACGCTCACAGACAGTACAGGAGGAGTGCAGAGCACAGCGCTGGAGGACAGACAGCGGTAGGTAAGTATGTAGTGTTTGGTTTTTTTTACTTTTAGGATGGTAACCAGGGTAAACATCGGGTTACTAAGCGCGGCCCTGCGCTTAGTTACCCGATGTTTACCCTGGTTACCAGTGAAGACATCGCTGAATCGGTGTCACACACGCCGATTCAGCGATGTCTGCGGGGAGTCCAGCGACCAAATAAAGTTCTGGACTTTCTTCCCCGACCAGCGACAGCACAGCAGGGGCCTGATCGCTGCTGCCTGTCACACTGGACGATATCGCTAGCGAGGACGCTGCAACGTCACGGATCGCTAGCGATATCGTCTAGTGTGACGGTACCTTTAGTCTCTAGAATAATTGCTGACCACTTCATGGTTGGAACATATTGTCAAGTTTCATTTCCTCTATCCCACAGAAGAATAGGGCACATGACGCGAAATAACCTCTCTGATGGATCTAAGTGATTAGCTGTTCAAGCCAGATTCAATTAAATGCTCCAAATTCTGTTTATAAGAACAATCAGTCTACAATATTAGACAGCTGCACACAGGCATAGAAATTGCTTTAACACTTGCATTGCTGATATAAAAAAAATGGCGTTTGATGGTGTATAGAGAGTAACTATCATTTGTTGCAATTTTTAAATCTTATACACCATGTTCCAAATGATTATTCAAATGATATTTTTCACGGATTTTCCTAAATGGTCGGTGCAAATGACAATCAGTCTAATAAAAGTCATCAACTGTTAGATTATACAACACATTTTATTGAAGAAACCTCCCAATGATAACAGTATAATCTCCAAAATGAATAAAAACTCACAATGCACTGTTCCAATTATTAGGCACAGTAGAATTTCTAAACATTTGATATGTTTTAACGAACTGAAAATGCTCATTTGTGGAATTTGCAGCATCAGGAGGTCACATTCACTGAACAAAAGGCTATTTGACTCCAAAACCTCCTAAAAGGCCAAGTTACATGTTAACATAGGAATCCTTCTTTGATATCACCTTCACAATTCTTGCATCCATTGAACTTGTGAGTTTTTGGAGAGTTTCCGCTTGTATTTCTTTTCATGAAGTCAGAATAGCTTCCCAGAGCTGCTGTTTTGATGTGAACGGCCTCCCACCCTCATAGATTTTTTCCTTGATGATACTCCAAAGGTTCTCTATAGGGTTGAGGTCAGGGGAAGATGGTGGCCACACCATGAGTTTATCTCCTTTTATGCCCATAGCAGCCAATGACTCAGAGGTATTCTTTGCAGCATGAGATGGTGCATTGTCATGCATAAAGATGAATTTGCACTTGAAGGCACATTTCTGCTTTTTAGACCATGGAAGAAAGTTGTCAGTCAGAAACTCTATATACTTTGCAGAGGTCATTTTCACACTTCCTGGAATCCTAAAGGGCCCCACCAGCTGTTTCCCCATGATTCCGGCCCAAAACATGACTCCTCCACCTCCTTGCTGACGTCGCAGCCTTGTTGGGACATGGTGGCCATCCACCAACCATCCACTACTCCATCCATCTGGACCATCCTGGGTTGCTCGACACTCATCAGTAAATAAGACTGTTTGGAAATTAGTCTTCATGTATGTCTGGGCCCACTGCAATAGTTTCTGCTTGTGAACACTGTTTAGGGTTGGCCGAATAGTAGGTTTGTGCACCACTGCAAGCCTTTGAAGGATCCTACACCTTGAGGTTCGAGGGACTCCAGAGGCACCAGCAGCTTCAAATAACTGTTTGCTGCTTTGTAATGGTATTTTGGCAGCTGCTCTCTTAATCCAATTAATTTGTCTGGCAGAAACCTTCCTCATAATGCTTTTATCTGCATGAACTCTGTCTGTGCTCTGTGCCAGTCACAAATCTCATCACATTATGATGATCACTCTTAAGTTTTGGTGAAATATCTATTGTTTTCATTCCTTGTCCAAGGCATTGCACTAGTTAACGCTTTTCAGCAGCAGAGAGATCCTTTTTATTTCCCATATTGTGTGAAACATGTGGCCTGCTTAATAATGTGGCACATAATTTTTAAGTAGTTTTCCTTTAATTAGAATCACCTGGAAAACTAATTATCACATGTGTTTAAGATTGATTTCAGTGATCCATTGAGCCTGGTGACACAATACCATCCATGAGTTTATTTGAAAAACAAAACAATTACATCTTTATGACACTTAAATCCAATTTGCATAATAATTTGGAACACGGTGTAGTGACTATTATGTGCAGATGTTCAGTGGGAGTCTGGGTGGAATGTTTATGGAACTGCTGAAGGAAACAATGACTGCGTTTGTCAATGTGAATGACCACAGTGCTCTTAGGGGTAAAGTTTCTCTTTGTGGTGAGTTACATGCCTGGCATGCTAGTGTAAGGAGGATTACAAGCCATGCAATGCTCCTTCCAGTGAACTTAGCCTTAGATCCCAGTCAGAGGCCACTCATACAGCCAAATCAGTTCTCATGCTTTGCACTGAGAAGAGGCAGTACTCCGAAACACATGTCTGCAAATTGAGATTCTGATTTGGATTTTATCCTAAGTCATGTTGCAAGGGTCAATATTGACTTTTAGGATTGCTCCTTTAAATAGGTGGCACTAGAGTTCTAGCCCTCTTCCTCTTTGAACAAGCAATTTGCACAGTGGTCTTGATTTCTTGTCCCCTTACATTTATGAGTTGCTCTGTGTGGGAAACCTTTCCATCTTAGGACTAGTAGCTGCTGTCTTGTTTCAGACCTTCTTCATGGGACGGGAACAGCATGAATTTTACTACATGCACACTCAACACTTTTCTGTAACACTTATTATTGTTACCACAGGGTCCTGCATAGTGATGGCATTGAGAAAAGCAGAAGCGCACACTCTCCAGCATTTCCACTTTTGAATATGGATTACTATTTTCTCTGCTGCCAGGCGTGCCGAGGGAGTGTCTTAAGTAACAGTAATGATTCTGAAAAAATCCAGAATCTTGCAGTCTTGAATTAGTAATTCATGGCCCAGTCATACTTGACATTTGTCCCTGGTCTGTCTTTGCTCTAAGTTTCTTGCTGTCAATGGCAGCTGCATGCGTGCGGACTGGGAGCAGTGTTTGTAAAACTGTTCACCTTCATGTCTGCATTTCAGCTGTTACTGTGCTGCAGTGCCAATGTGGTATGTGACACTAGGAATTTGCCATTATCTGGCATAAATTAGGTCCCCACTACTGTCCTTTTTACTTAAAACAATAATATCTCTGATGAGACTTCAAAACTCTCAGTTTCTTGATGTCTCTGTTTGTACTGAAAGATTAATTAAAAAGGACTATCTTTTCAAATATATTTTACATAATTGTAACTACTAAATTAATTTAAAATAAAATGGCATAAATAGGGTGCCCATTATTGCTCCTTTTCTTTGTAAGTATAAAATCATTAGAACGATTATTAAAATTGTAAGGTTTGAAATACGTAAGACGATTTTATCCATATATGTGTTTCTTTGGATTTATTTATAATCAAGATTATCAGTTGAATCTGCTGGTTTTGTGACCATTGTGCTAATCTGTTTCAGGTGCTGAGAAAACAGGCGACACGGAAGTTGCTACATGCCAGCCCATGATGTTTTGCCGGATAGTTGATATAATTTATTACAGCTCAAATGTAATTTAAAAAAAATTTCCAGACACAAGTTTCATGAAAAAGCAGCTTTAGCCAGCCATTAGTGTAATTATTTATGCATCTGCAAATTAACTCAATTAGACAAACTGGATAAGTGCTGTTTCTGAACAGTTTTTAGGATCTCTTGCAGTTTACTGATTAAAAATGCATGACACCCAATAAATCTGTTATTAAAATAGTTTGATGTTTTCTAACAAGAGCAAATAGTACACAAAGGAAATGAAGATTTGAAGGCAGGTATATGATTAAGGGTTTGGTACAATAATGGAGATAATGTTACTTCTCAAACTTAAAGAAGATGCAATACAGTGTGAGAACCTTCAACACAAAGATTCTTCATGTTAGTTTACTTCTAGGTTTTGCTAAGTGGTTGGTAGAATTCCAAAAATACTTGTCTATGTGTGATAATTGTATCCTGCAAAAAAAAAGCATATACAAGAAAACACACATGTCTTTAGAAAGACAATGTGGTTGATGGGGCAAGGCATATGTCCCAAGATATGGCATTCAAATGTTGGAATTGTGGTAGAATATACTTTTGGCCAAACAAGGCCTTGGAGTCTAAGGGTTCTTCACCATTATTATTATTTATTATTATTATTATTATTATTATTATTATTATTTATTTATTTATATAGCACCATTAATTCCATGGTGCTGTACATGAGAACGGGGTTACATACAGAGTTATATATATCGTTTACAGTAAACAAGTTTACAGTGACAGACTGGTACAGAGGGGGACAGGACCCTGTCCTTGCGGACTTAAATTCTATTATCCTTAATGGTGCATGGAAATCTCCCATTGGGTATTACTACTTTGCTACCAACAAAAAAAAGTCTCTATAAAAAATTATTGATGTGTGAATAGTAGCACAAGTCATGGCGTGTGGAGGTCAGGATGAACAGAGAAGTAGTGGAAGTCAGAACAACTAGCCAAACAAAACTACAGGAATAGAATAAACATATTAATTGTTCACTGAGTGATGCAGAAGGGTCTTTTAAAAGTTTGTGGTGGCAGGACAGTCAAAGAACGTTGGACAAATGAGCCAGCAGAGAATCTTTCCTTAAATACAAAACGTACTTCAGAGTTTCTGTACTTTCTGAAATGTTATATGAAGCAGCCTTAGTAATCAGCATGGCTCCCAGATGTCCAACTCTGATTTAACATTTATCATTTATCTCACAATTTAGATGATGTGAGATTTAAGTTTACGCTGTTTCTCTGGCACACGCTCAGCTTTCTGCAATCTTGTGTGCTTTTAGGGAATTTAAGTCTTGGTTATTTCCATATTTAGGAGATGTTTTCATGTCACTTGGGAGTTCCTAGTAAACTTTTTGCTTCAGCATCTCTTTTCCTATTTCCAGCTGTCATTACCTACAATGGGTAATTTTGAACAATCTGTTGTCAGGTTTCTTTATACGATTTTTCATTATTATGATATTACAGTACATGTTATCGGCATATTCCATATATAAGTGTAGAACAGTCATGGCGAAAGGATTTGAGACTGACACATATTTTGGTTTTTCACTCTTTGTTGCTTGAGGTTTTTGAGAACTTTAAGTCTAATGTTTTTATACGACTGAAGTATAATTATCAGCATTTCATCAATTTGTAAACTTTTATTGACAAATACTTAGGCCTCTTTCACACTTCCGTTGTTTGGCATCCGTCGCGATCCGTTGTTTTGGGCAAAAAATGAATCCTGCAAATGTGCTCGCAAGATGAGTTTTTTTGCCCATAAACTTGTATTAGCGACAGATCGCGACGGATGGCCACACGTCGCGTCCGTCATGCGACGGATCCATTGTGTTTTGGGGGACCGTCGTCACAAAAAAAGTTCAATGTAACGTTTTTTTTGTCCATCGCGTCCGCCATTTTCTACCGCGCATGCGCGGCCGAATCTCCGCCCCCTCCTCCCCGGACTTCTGAATGGGCAGCGAATGCGTTGAAAAACTGCATCCGCTGCCCACGTCGTGCACAAATTTCACAACGTCCGTCGGTACGTCGGCCCGACGCATAGCGACGGACCTGTACCGACAGAAGTGTGAAAGAGGCCTTAGAATTTACGTAAACACTCAATATTTATGGCATTGATACTTCTTTTTCAAGACTTCTGCACTTCGGCATGACATTTCTGATGTTACCTTCTTTGCCAAATCCTGATTGATGGCAACCCAATTTTGCCTACTCAGTGCTTAGAGTTTTATAGGTTCTGTCGTTTTCTTTGTTCATCATTTCGAAAAATGACCAGATGCTTTATATGGGATTGAGATCTGAGAAGTTTATTGGCCATGGAACCAAAATGTCAAAGTTTTGTGCACCAAGCCACTTAGATATCACTTTTGCATTGTGACATGGTCTCCATCATTCTGGAAAAAGCAATGGTCATCAACAAATTGCTCTTGGATCGTTGGGAGAAGTTGCTCTTAGAGGATTTTTAGATTTCATTCTTTATTCATAGCAAAATTGTGAGGGAGCCCCCTCCATGGATGAAAAGCCCCCCATATGAATGGTCTCAGATAGTGTTGAGCATTCCGATACCGCAAGTATCGGGTATCGGCCGATACTTGCGGTATCGGAATTCCGATACCGAGATCCGATATTTTTGTGATATCGGGTATCGGTATCGAATCAATAGGGATGTGTAAAATAAAGAATTAAAATAAAAAATATTGATATGCTCACCTCTCCGGCGGCCCCTGGACTTCACACTGCTAACCGGGAGGCTTCTTTGTTTAAAAAGCGCGCCTTTCGGACCTGTGAATGACGTCCCGGCTTCTGATTGGTCGCGTTCCGCCCATGTGACCGGCACGCGACCAATCAGAGGCCGCGACGTCATTTGCAGGTCCTCAATTCCTAGAATTAGCAGTTTTGTGAATGAGAATGACGTCGCGGCTTCTAATTGGCCGCGTGCCGGTCACATGGGCGGCACGCGACCAATCAGAAGCCGGGACGTCATTCACAGGTCCGAAAGGCGCGCTTTTTAAACAAAGAAGCCTCCCGGTTAGCAGCGTGAAGTCCAGGGGCCGCCGGAGAGGTGAGCATATCAATATTTTTTATTTTAATTCTTTATTTTACACTTCCCTATGGATCCCAGGGCCTGAAGGAGAGTTTCCTCTCCTTCAGACCCTGGGAACCATGAGAATACCTTCCGATACTTGATGTCCCATTGACTTGTATTGGTATCGGATATCGGTATCGGCGATATCCGATATTTTTCGGGTATCGGCCGATACTATCCGATACCGATACTTTCAAGTATCGGACGGTATCGCTCAACACTAGTCTCAGGTTGCTTTACTGTTGGCATCGCATAGGACTCAAGATACTGCTCAGCTTTGTTTCTCCAGACTGTCATTCTAGATATCCCAAAGATGAGCCTATTCACAAAAATATAACCAAACACGGAGATGAAAAAAGCTTTAAATCTTTATTACAAGAATATAGACAATTTAAAATAAAACACGTATTAAGGCACAGTGAGCAAACACTAAGGGCAACACATAAACAACAGGAGGGGATGAGGTAAGTGCAATACAAAATTAATTAAAGCTTATAAGCAGAACCAATAAATAAGTAATTATGGTAGGTTAAAAATCCAATGAATATTATGGAGCTGCAAACTCTTGTAACAATAAATTAACAAGGGGAACCATTTTAAGAAAGTAAGGCTACTTTCACACTGGCGTTTTTTTGAATACGTCGCAATGCGTCGTTTAGGGGAAAAAACACATCCTGCAAAGTTGTTTGCAGGATGCGTTTTTGCCCCATAGAGTAACATTACCGACGCATTGCGACGTATTGACACACGTCGCAACCGTCGGGCGACGGTTGCGCCGTGTTGTGGCGGACCGCCGGGAGCAAAAAACATTAAATGTAACGTTTTTTCTGCCGACGAACCGCTTTTTCTGACCACGCATGTGAGCCGGAACTCTGCCCTCACCTCCCCGCACTGCACAATGGGGCAGCGGATGCGCCGGATAAATGCATCCGCTGCACCCGTTGTGCGGCGCATCAAACGCTAGAGTCGGAATCTCGACCGACGCAATGCGACGGGCCGAATCCGACGCTAGTGTGAAAGTAGCCTAAATCCATAGGTTTATCTGCATTCATGTCCTCCTGTTGGAATGGTGGCAGGTCCCAATGTGTGTTTCGATGTTTAGCCTTCATCAGGGAACGCAGCATCAGACCAGCAGGAGGCACATTAAACACCAGTCACGACCAATAGTAATATAAGCTTTTTAACATCTTTGTTTGGCTATATTTTTGTGAATAGGCTCATTTTGTAATTATTATAGCCTTATGTAATATATTTAGCCCATTACACATACCCTCTTCTGTTACACTTGTATCTATGAGGTTTTTCTTATTTAATATTGTATGGCGGACAATTTGCTTCAGATGTCCCAAAGAGTCTGAAGGGGGCTTTATCAGAGAAAATAACTTCACCCCATTATTTGCAGTCCAATCCCTATGCTTCCCGCAGACCATCAGTTTATCCTTGATGTTTTTCTTGGAGAATATTTGCTTCTTTGCTTCCCTTCTTGACACCAGACCTGCCTCAAAAGCTTTCCTCATTCTGAGTGTGCGGATGCCCTGAATCCTGCCTGCTGCCATTCCTAGCAAGCTTTACACTGGTATTAAGCAGATCCCACAGCTGAATCTTCTTTAGGGTTAGATTCAGATGGTCCTGGCACTTGCAGGACTTTCTAGAACACCTGATGCCTCTTCACAGCAAATTAACATTTTTCCTTGAAGTTTTTGATGATCTATAGCGATGATTGAGGGTGCTCGCCACTGCTCGTTACTCGAGCATTGCGGTTGCTCGAGCGCTATACTTGAGTCCCCGGCCTGCATGCTTTGCGGCTGTTGGACAGCCAATAAACATGTGGGGATTGCTTGCCGTACACGGTAATGCAGTAGCCATGTTGGCTGTTGGCTATTGGCATTACTGTGATTGGCCGGTCCCATCGCATCATCGGATCTTATAGAATCGGCTCTGATTTAAAGTTGTCATCACTACCCAGCACCTGTGAATAGCAGTACTTTCCTTACATATGCCGGAGCCAGAAGCGATCTTCTCGTCCCCCCCAACCCTCTTGTTAGGGTCTTCTGGAAAATTGCTCTCGTCCCCATTGACTTCCATTATGCTCGGTACTCGAGTCGAGCCCAGGTCGATTTGAGTACTGAGCACTCTAGCATTTTAGTGCTCAATCATTACTAATTATCTAATAAATGGTTGATTTAGTGGCAATCTTACAATCATAAATTTCATTGTCTATCTACAGCCACCCTACACAGTATGATGGTCCCCTCAAAGCCTCTCATAAAGAATGATGGTCCCCCCACAGCCCGTATACAATATGAAGGTCTCCACAGACACTAAGATGGCTCTCCACAGCCCCAATGCAGTACAATGGTCCCCCAACAGCACCCCATATAGTATTATGGTCCCCTGCAGTCCCCCAAAAATTAGAAAGAAAACCTCATACTCATCTAATCTAGGCTCCCCGTCCTCTGCAGCTTCCCTATCCTCTCCTATTCGGTCTCGCAGTGGACACTGGCGGTGAGATGCAGTGATGTTATCGCATCGCCCTATGTCTCCTGCGTAGAGCTGGCTGAAAGGAAGCTCGAGGCTTGTCTGAGTAAGTGACAAAAAGCAGAGCCGGTAGCTCTGTGCTTCATCATAACTGTTAACAGTATTGGCGTCCTGGGGACACGGGCTGACCGACCCATCTGGCATTTGCCAGATTTGCCCAATGGCCAGTCAGGCCCTGTGTATATGTACATACATTGATACACTATATAAGTGCTCACCTGTAAAGGAGACACGACCACGATGCCCCCTTTGTCACACGAAAAAGCACATGCATTTTGTCTTATTTGTCATTTTTTTAACCTTGCATTTGGGACATTGATGTTAGCGAAGGGCTTTTGACCCAACCCGTCCATCACTGGACTTCATTGAGTAAAATTAACTAACTAGAGCTTGCACAGTGCCATATGCAGTGTTATTTACTGGGGCCTATAATGGACGGGACAGGTCAGATGTGTCACCAATAATGGTCACGTTCTGGATAGGTGCACCATACTGTCAGGCAATTGAACTGTTCTCAACGAGGGGACGGCACTTTACCGTGAGGACATCTGCGCTGATTTGGTACTAACATTATATTTGTAGGTAGATTAAATATTATTTACAGATATTATTGAAAAATTTCAATTTTCTTGTATCTTGTGCTTCTTCTTACTGGAAACAATAAACAGATAATTTCACATGATTTTTTTTTTCATCTCCATGATGCCCAAATCCTGCCACGTTTCTTACCGCTGACCTTTTCTTGCTTGTAAATATATTTTTGCAATATCTCAGCCGGACGACGTTATGAGGCAAGTCCTACAACCGTCCCTTAATTGCATACACTTAATATTGAAATATGGAGTAAATCAGAATCTATCGAGTTAGTCCATTAAGCAGGAATCATCAGCTAAATGTCTCGGCGGATATAGCTGATATTTGATAGGCTTGAAAGCAGAAAATTGTGTTTCTGGATCGTAAACCACAGGGGGAGAGATAATGTGCATGGTGGATTCATCAGCAGCTGCAGAAAGCAGGGAACATCTCCAAGGGCGCAGGTAAAAAAAACAAAAAAAAAAACAAGAGAAATGGAAAAATCCGAAAATTGAAAAATTAAGTGCTCGTTTACTCATTTCGTTTAGATGCTTTTTAGTTGTAGTTTATTAGCTTGTTCTGTACGTTTAAAGGGGTGAAATATTAATGAGAGATTTATTTGCAGCTCGACATAAAGAAAGAAAATGTGCAACAAGTTTTTCGTGGAGAACTATAAAGGCCACGGAGGCACTTGCCTTGGGGGTCATTTTTCAAGGGGAGAAGAGTTAAAGGTGTATATAGAATGTTTCCAACATTGGGACATTTTATTGGTTGTTGTAATGATGAATGTTCACATTTTCTCTATGTATTGTACTAGTAGTCTAATTATAGCAGAGCTGAGATTGTAATTTAGACATCTCTTGGTGATATTTTTGTATGTATACTGTTATATTTCTACAGGACTGTTTTTCATCATGACGTTTTGCTATACTGGTAGAAAAAGCTAATGCAGTGGGTTTATCGTAATGCAAACCTTTTCATTATAGAACAGTTTCTTAGCAAAATCGGCACTGCTACATCTGTAAGATATATTATAACAAGGTGGATGGAATATAAGGCAAAATATAAAATCTGAAAAAACAGCATAAAATTAAAGCAAATTCCTATGTGTGTGTGAATGTAAAAAAATATGCAGATAATAAACACATATAGAAATATATAGAAATATGTATATAGTACTTTTAACATTTTTAATATGTATCACACATATTGCTTTCAGCTAATATATATATATATATATATATATATATATATATATATATATATATGAATAAATATGTGTCTGGGATACTCACACCCATATTACTATTTGTTTCAAGATCGTGTTCAATCTCTTGCAGTTTTCTGCCTTTTCTTTTTCAAAATACAAAGAAGTAGAAAAAAAGGAATCTAAGAGGACCATATACTGTAGTATAGTAGAGATGTAGCAGAGCTGAATTTGTAAGGTACCATTTATATTGTGTTGTTTTTTTTCTCCAATTTTATGTAAAACTCCATTTTATAAGAAAAGTGTTTCTGCTACATCTGTATTGGAGCTGCATCTCACTAATTGCTCACTTACTGGTAGTAATGAAGCTTTGGATAACGCACATAATGGCGCCATAATGATAATACTGATCTTATCACTTTGTCACTATATAGCCACCATGTATATAACAGAGATTCACTTACTTACCTTGTGGCTAATGAACATGATGAGTGATGGTGACCGCAGGAAGGAAGGAGGGAAATACAACTGTACAGACCTGGGAGCATTAGGAATCCTAGTCGCTGGTCTTGTACTGTGTTCTTATAGTTTGTCCTCTCCATACATGCTGTAGTAGATGCATGAGCTTTATGTTAGTTTAATATTGAAATAACTAACATTTTCTCTGTTATGTAAATGTGCATTATGCTTTTAACAAACTTTGAATAAATCAAACGTAAATTAAATATAAAAAACTTTGTAATAGGTCTTATCAGTGAAAAATGCTTCTTTCTCTACTTAAGAGCCACATATCCACCCCTTTAAAGAGGCCTTGCAATACAAACAACTTGTTATTAAAAATGATCTATGTTCTCTGAAATGGAGAAAAGTTTAATTTTAGGGACTGTTAGAGGCAGATGATGGTTGAATAATTCAGCCATCATCTTCCTGGAAACATGCTGGCTCGACTTACGAGCACACATCGAAGTCAGGAACCAGGTATATGACATAGCTGTATGTCGTAGGTTGGGAAGGGATTAATAGTGATGTTCATAATGGCCTCATAATCACCACAGCTTACAGGTCCTCTATTAAAGTGACATCCACAGTAACTACATGAGTGTCTGCTATCAGTAACTGTCACAGACATAGTTATATGTCATATATCCGCTAATTAATACTGACCATTATACATTATATAAGAATATCTTGAGTGCACTTAGTAAGAGCTGTAGAGCATTGTCACGCCCCAATGCACTTCCAGACACATACTGTATATATATATATATAGAGAGAGAGAAGTTCAAGACACTATTTCTTGCTGCTGTAACAGCAAGTTTAGGTGATAAAGGGATTGACTGACTTATTTTTTAAAGGGCTAAACAATCATATTAAAGACTTGGAGGGTAAAAGTTTCTGATGAAGTTACTTTTCTTCCTTTTAGAAGAGAGCTAATGTGCGTACCTTTTTTCCAGGGAGCAATGCCTATCCAAAGAGTCCTCGTACAGCACCTTAGTTGTTTCCCATACTGTATTGAAACCTCATGTATTGAAATGAAATTTTAAAAAAAATTTAAAAATAGGTAGTAGAAAATGTTGGTCCAATTTTTGAAAAATGTGTCCAGTATGTTGGGTAAAAGCAGCAGAGCTTGCTTGACGCCCCCTGAGGAAGCGAGGCTATTAATAGCACGCGAAACGCGCGTTGGGGTGACCGAGGCTCTCATCTTCCCAGGACATGGGTAATTACTTACTTTCTATATTCATGTTACACGTTTAAGATATTTGTTTCTTCATGCCAGATTTATATGAGCAGTGGGTGGCTGAAACTATGGGAACTAGGTTCGGGGCTATGTCATCTATCAATATTTGATTACACCCACATGTAGTGAGGCTATTAGTATGAAACAAATGCCCAGTGTTCTGGTTTAGAGTGGGAGCTATAGGTCTAATTTTTACACCTGGGTATTGTCCACAAGTACTTGACTTAAGATATCCATTTTTATATATGTTAATCTGTTATTGATTATAATAAAGTTAATATGTTTGGTATACTCTATGTCCTCCTTTTTTTCATATATTTGTAATATGAGTGGTTCCAGATTTATGGATATTTACACTCCACTGGTATTTTTTGTAATGAGAGCTTGCTAATATTTTGGGAACTATAGACAATTGTCTATTGTGCATAACCAATGTAAAATATTATTCAGACACTGGATAGATGGTTACTTACCAGAATGGAGGACTTCCTGATTTCACCTGGTTCTCTCCTAACCTGGATTTTGTCTACAGTACTGACGAATACAGCTGAGCTCATCTTCTGTTACATCTGTGTCTGAACGTACTGCTGTAACTCTTGTCCTGGTCACGAGGCGGTTGCCTGTTTACTGTTGGTGTTTAGCTTTCAGATTGCTGAGACTAGTTCTCCCTTTTTTATACTATTGTGCTTTGCTGCAGTAAGCTGGTAGATAATTAGCTCTCTGCTAGGAAACACAGACAGGCTCCTTTCTATATAAACCCCAATAGACAGTCTCTAGCTGCTAGTTATTAGTTAGTTCAGCTAGACCTAGGCGCTCTGCTACTTGACTCCTGTGTACTGTTTTGCCTCTGCCTTGAATTTTGACCACCAGCTTGTCTCATGATTTTATCAGAGACATGATTCTCGGCTTTGGCCATGCTTGGTAACCCTTCCTACCTCTGGTTCGATCCTCCAGACAGCAGCTCTTCTGTGGAAACAATTGAGTGTCTCCTGTTGTAAGACATTAGATCACTGTACAGAAGTTAAAGGGTGAAGGTTGGGGTTCCTCTGAAATCTGACAGATGGAGTTGCTTGTGTCAAGTCTGTCCAAGGTAGCCTTTTTGAGCCTCTGAAAGACGTAACATCTTTATATCTTCAGCTCCAATGAATTTGAGCAGCGCAGATGCCAATTTAATCAACAACCACCACTGATCGCCACAATGGGGGCTTGTTTTCTCTGTTTTCCCTTGTTTCTCCGTTGGCTTGGAGAAGCGATCTTTGGCTTTAATGACTTTGAATGCAGTGTCAGGACTTGCATGAAATGAAGTTCAACTCTTCCAAACTGTCGACTTACAGCCAGAGGACAACAGAAGACTCAAGTTTCCCTTTTTTGCCGATCGGTGGAGGTTGATTGGAGCTGCAGATTTTTCATGTTTCCTGCTGCTCTACTCAAAGCCAGTGGAGCTATAGATATGAAAATAGCCAAGCTCTTCACCCAACTATCTTCATTAGTGCCATAGACTTTGCGGCAGTGGGAATCTTTTTGCTGATCACTGGTAAGTTATGGATTCTTGATGACCAAGTAAAGGATGTGAATACAATTTCTTGTAACTGATTACATTGCCATTTGCAGACTCTGACTCTAACTGAATTCCTCTCCTCAATTTCTAGGTTCTAACATGGGAAACATGTCGTTGTTCCATGGACTCTGTTACTCCAATGCGGATATCCATCTTCTCATAGAATATTTTGAATCTTACTCATCTGTCCTCAAGTACGTCAATTTTGTGATGGCCATCTTGATCTGTTTTGTGGGACTGGTGGGAAATGCAATTGTCATATTTTTTCTTGGATTCGTCATGAAGAAGCACAAGTCTAAATACTGGTTTCTGAATTTGGCCCTCGCTGACTTCTTCTCTCTCCTTACATTACCCGTTCATGCCTTCTCAGTTTTTAAAGGCAACTGGACTTTCGGGCCACACATTTGTAAACTGTTTCTTTTTTCTTTATCTGCTAATATGTTTGCCAGTGTTTTAATTCTTATCTCCCTAAATATTGCCAGAGTGTTGTCTGTAGCTCAGCCAATGTTCCACCTCAAATTCATGTCCCGACGCATTTCTTTTTGGATCTGTGCTTTAATCTGGATTTTCACGATAGTGGTCAGTGTCCCAGTGCTTTACTATAGTGGTGAGGTGAAAATTGGAGAAGTCAAACTATGCAGTCACATTGGCAGTAAAAGCTTTGATGTTGTAGTGGTCAACAATGGATATAATGTGACTAATGAGAACACTACAAGAGACATTTTAGCCTCTAACATCTACACAAAGTTTCGACCCTACTTTGAACAGTGCTCATCCAACAAATGTTGTGGTGGTGAGGAGGCGCTTAGTTTGTGGAATCATATGATAGCTACGTCTAAGATGTTGGTGGTTCCTTTCCTAATCATTGGATATTTTATTCCCCTTGGTATTGTAATAATTTGTAATATAACCATAGTTGTGCATGTGAGAAGATCCAAGACCATAAATACTCACAGGCTCTATCGAATGGTCCTAATTATCATTCTGGTGTTTTTTATAACATGGACCCCATTGGTCATCGCAGAGACTGTGTTATTCATCGCTGTTCTCAATATGAACCTCATACTCATGTTCAATGTCCTCATATTCATGCCGCTCTTGATCACCCTTGCCTATTCAAATACCTGCTTCAACCCAATTGTTTATGTGTTGACCGGTAGGAGGATGCAAACGGGACTTTCAGATTTCATAAGCAGCATCAGAAATAACATCACATAAATTAACAAATCGCACTGTATTATTTGGATCCACCGTGCTCTCATAAAATGACCACCACACATCTGTGACCAAATTAAAATCAACTTCTATGAGAGCCTGTGTGATGTCCTCCATTGTTTTGCTTTTCAAATAATAATAATATGCAAAACTTCATCCTTTCGATTTTACAAAGGAATATTAGTGGCCATGCATGGCTAAGTCACGTGTTTGGCAGAGGATACATCTTCTTTAGACATGTTAGGAAAATGGAACAGTCATAATACCAAAAACAATGGTCAATGAACAGTTCATAGTATTTAGAATGATTGTTTATGTTTTCCCATTTGGAACGTCTAAGAGATGCTCATGTGATACAAGGATTTCAGTTTGTGACTAGCATCTATCTAATGAATAGAAAACAGTGAACGCTGTTAGAAAATGACAGATGGCTGCACATGTTCTGCAATATTCAGAGCTCCACTATTAACAAATGAAGAGATGTGCGCATGCTCAGGAATCTTTCTATTCATGATACTGCACAAGCCGGTCTTATTCTCAAGATAAATAAAAGTGCCACCTACAACATTGGCACCTCTACAGAGTCGTCAGCATTCTCACAGCTGCCATCCTGCTCCTGCCGTACCTGTCATGTCTTCGTCGTCTCTTCTCTCTGTATCCTCTCCCCAGCAGCGAAGCCGACAAACTCATCGCCACGATCCCAATCCCTGTCCTCATCCTCCTGCAACTGCCCTGGATCTGTGCACTGTTTGCATATCCCCAGGCACCGTGCTTAGGGCTGGCATCTTAAAGGGACAGTGCGTGCACTGTCCTAAAGTACCCACAGTCAATGGCTGGAGAGAACTTATTATTTAGGGCACCTCCACCCTGTGGGAGGTGCCTATGCAACACTGTAAGGTTGTTCCTAACACTTGTTAGTTCATATGTCTCAGTGCTTGTATTTACATTTACCAGCCTGTTTATCGGCCATTCCCTTTTGCCTGTCTATCAACTGTGTCTCTCAGCCTATCACCCATGCCTGCCAGCCTGTCTATCAATCATGCCTGCCCACCTGTCTATCAGCCGTGTCCACCAGCCTAACTATCAGCTATGCCCACTTGCCTGTCTATCAGCTGTTCCCCCCACCTATGTATCAACTGGTCCAGCCTGCACCTGCCAGTGCCCATCTTTGCGCCAGCCAGTCTTGTCTACACCCATGGTATCCATGTTCTTACTGCGCCCACCTTCATCTACTCCTTCGTGTCGTCCCAACTACCAGTTCCTAGGGGGTCAGCTGCCATCTACCCAAGATCAGTCCTAGAGTAGCACCTAGACCACCTCCCTTGTCTCTCCTTGTTTATCAATATTGAATGCTGCTGTGAATCCGAGGCCAGACTGGGTGAAGCTCCTAGTCTTGCCCCTCCAGGCCTTCCTTGGGCTCACAGTGATTCCACCACCCAGCCCGTTACTCCACCTATTGAATATTTGATATGTTCCACAGGACATACCCCTTTAAGGGTTACTGTAATTTAAAAAAAAAAATATTGACATATGATAGAAACATGTGATAGGTTATGAATGAGGGTGGTTTTGGCACAGTGACACCTAAAAGGTGCATAAATGATGGGACAAAAGCACTTACCTAAGCACTGGAAAAATGTAATCTAGTACAGAAGGTTTGCCAACTGGATATTCTCAAGTTTGGAAGTTAATTCTCTATTCACTGGATAGGGGAACACTTTCCGACCACTGGGGTCCAACTGCTGGGACCCCCACCGATCCCTAGAACCAGGGTTTTGAGGAGCCCCATGTGAAAGCATCAGCAGTCGATCATGCTCACTGTTTTAATTCATTCTCAATGAGGCCGCTGGAGATATTCGAGTGCTGCATTTGGCTGGTTTTCACTAATCAAATAAAAAATAAATGGAGCAACAGTGCACATGATGGAACACTGCTCTATTCACACAGAGACCTTTAGAGTAAGGGTACCGTCACACAGTGGCACTTTGGTCACTAGAACGGCACGATCCGTGACGTTCCAGCGATATCCTTACGATCTCGCTGTGTCTGACACGCTACTGCGATCAGGGACCCCACTGAGAATCGTACGTCGTAGCAGATCATTTGAAACTTTCTTTCGTCGCTGGATCTCCCGCTGACATCGCTGAATCGGCGTGTGTGACGCCAATTCAGCGATGTCTTCACTGTTAACCAGTGTAAACATCGGGTTACTAAGCGCAGGGCCGCGCTTAGTAACCCGATGTTTACCCTGGTTACCGTTGTAAATGTAAACAAAAACCACTACATACTTACATTCCTGGTGTCTGGTCATGTCCCTCGCCTTCAGCCTCCAGCACTGACTGAGTGCCGGCCGTAAAGTACGGCGGTGACGTCACCGCTCTGCTTTCCGGCTGTCCGGCGCTCACTGTCAGTGCAGTGAAGCAGAGCGCCGGGGACAGACAGCGGAATGTAAGTATGTAGTGTTTTTTTTTTTACGTTTACGCTGGTAACCAGGGTAAACATTGGGTTACTAAGCGCGGCCCTGCGCTTAGTAACCCGATGTTTACCCTGGTTACCGGGGACTTCAGGATCGTTGGTCGCTGGAGAGCTGTCTGTGTGACAGCTCTCCAGCGACCAAACAGCGACGCTGCAGCGATCGACATCGTTGTCGTATCGCTGCAGCGTCGTTTTAGTGTGACGGTACCCTAACAGTTCTTGGGATCAGTAGGGGTCCCAGCGGTCAGACCAGCAATCAGGAAGTTATCCTCTATTTCACAGATAAAGAATAGTTTTCAATCTTGGAGATACTCCTTTACAGGGACCTTGCCACTAGGTTTTTCCTCAATAAGGTACAACCATTACCTTTAATACTTCTTTTACAGGATTGTGGTATGCTATAAGTATGTCTCCAATCAAATCTGCATAGCACAATAAAATACCTTTCATTATACTCCCATACAGTTTGGTAGGAACCAATGGGTGGTCTTTCCTTTGCACCTCCTCTCTTAATACAACTGCTGTCCTCCTACCCTGCTTCATGTGGATGGTACTCTCCTGCACGCAACCTCCGATCCTCACAAGATCTCCTTCTCTACTCCCCTATTATCTCCTCTTCCCACAATCGCATACAAGATTTCTCTCGTGCATCCCCCCTACTCTGGAATTCTCTACCACAACATATCAGACTCTCGCCCACCATCGAAACCTTCAAAAAGAACCTGAAGACCCACCTCTTCCGACAAGCCTACAACCTGCAGTAACCACCGATCGACCAAACCGCTGCACGGCCAGCTCTACCCTCACCTACTGTATCCTCACCTATCCCTTGTAGATTGTGAGCCCTCGCGGGCAGGGTCCTCTCTCCTCCTGTACCAGTTGCGACTTGTATTGTTCAAGATTATTGTACTTGTTTATTATGTATACCCCTCCTCACATGTAAAGCGCCATGGAATAAATGGCGCTATAATAATAAATAATAATAATAATAATAATAATAATATCATCCATTCAGTGTATCCCAATAATGTTCCTGTGAAGTAGTACTTCTCTCTTCCCTGCTGAGAGTAGAGCGGAGTACTGTAGTGCGCATGTGCTGACTTTACTTCAGGATCATTGGTGCTTTTGGTCTTTCCCGGCACATGTGCATTACAATACTTTGCCTTACCATGGGCAAAGCAGAGAGAAATGCACCTTGCAGGAGCAAAATTGGGGGGCACTGTGTGGATGACGTAGGACATGTCATCCGCATGAAGCATGGAAGGAGGATTGCGATTTTGGGAATAGAGAAGGTGCCGGATCAAGACCAAAGATGACTACCAGACAGGACCGCACTATACAATCTCTTGCCCGCTCATGCCGCTTACACCTAAAGAACTTCTCTAGAATCTGCCCTTTTCTCACCATAGAAACAACAAAAACCCTCACTGTCGCCCTGATCCACTCCCGCCTGGACTACTGCAACGCTCTATTAATTGGCCTCCCCCTCACTCGACTTTCCCCTACCCAGTCCATCCTTAATGCAGCAGCCAGGGTAGTCCATCTGGCTAATCGTTACTCGGACTCGTCAGCTCTTCGCCAGTCATTACACTGGCTGCCCATTCATTACAGGATACAATTCAAAGTACTTGTTCTCACCCACAAAGCTCTCCACAGTGCGGCACCCCTTACATCTCCTCCCTCATTTCTGTCTATTGGCCTAACCAACCTCTTCGCTCTGCAAATGACTTTCGAATAACCTCTGCACTAATCCGTACCTCCCACTCCCGACTACAAGACTTCTCCCGTGCTGCATCAATCCTCTGGAATGCTCTTCCCCAAGAAATTAGGACCAGCCACAATTTGCATAGTTTTAGGCGCTCCCTCAAAACACATTTGTTCAGAGTGGCCTATCATGTTCCCTAATCAGTTATTTTGTTTGTGTGTGTGTAGCCCATTCACTATCCCCATCTATCCCCCACCCCCTGAAGATGGCTGCACCATGATTGTAAATACATCATTGTAAATACACACCTGTACTTTGTATCTCCCCCACCTCATTGTAGATTGTAAGCTCTCACTAGCAGGGTCGTCTTGTGTTGCTTTAATTATTGTATTAATAACATTGTTACTTATGACTAGTGTTGAGCATTCCGATACCGAGATCCGATATTTTTGTGATATCGGGTATCGGTATCGAATCAATAGGGATGTGGAAAATAAAGAATTAAAATAAAAAATATTGATATGCTCACCTCTCCGGCGGCCCCTGGACTTCACGCTGCTATCCGGGAGGCTTCTTTGTTTAAAAAGCGCGCCTTTCGGACCGGTGAATGACGTCCCGGCTTCTGATTGGTCACGTGCCGCCCATGTGACCGGCACGCGACCAATCAGAGGCCGCGACGTCATTCGCAGGTCCTCAATTCCTATAATTAGCAGTTTTGTGAATGGGAATGACGTCGCGGCTTCTGATTGGCCGTGTGCCGCCCATGTGACCGGCACGCAGCCAATCAGAAGCCGCAACGTCATTCTCATTCACAAAACTGCTAATTATAGGAATTGAGGACCTGCGAATGACGTCGCGGCCTCTGATTGGTCGCGTGCCGGTCACATGGGCGGCACGCGACCAATCAGAAGCCGGGACGTCATTCACAGGTCCGAAAGGCGCGCTTTTTAAACAAAGAAGCCTCCCGGTTAGCAGTGTGAAGTCCAGGGGCCGCCGGAGAGGTGAGCATATCAATATTTTTTATTTTAATTCTTTATTTTACACATCCCTATGGATCCCAGGGCCTGAAGGAGAGTTTCCTCTCCTTCAGACCCTGGGAACCATGAGAATACCTTCCGATACTTGATGTCCCATTGACTTGTATTGGTATCGGATATCGGTATCGGCGATATCCGATATTTTTCGGGTATCGGCCGATACTATCCGATACCGATACTTTCAAGTATCGGACGGTATCGCTCAACACTACTTATGATTGTTGTGTTTGAAGCTGTTAAACTGTAAAGCGCTGCGGAATATGTTGGCGCTATATAAATAAAGATTAATATTATATGTGGGTATGATAAAGGTTTTTTTTGTGCTATGCGGAGGAGATTGAGAACTTGCAAATAGCCTATTACAATTCTGAAAAAGTGGCCGTAAAGGTGGTGGCTGTACTTTATTTTGGAAAAGCCTGGTGACAAGTTCCCTTTAAAATGAACCTTGTAGACTTTCAATGAACCAGCCTTCAGTCTCTGAGGTGACAAGTGCTTGGAGGAGCATTTCTGCTTCTCCACATTTAGAAATCGTTAGGGTTTTCAGCATCATTATGTTGTTTCGAAAAATATTTTTTAAAAGACAATTACCTTTACAGCTTTGGTATGGCAGACACATGTTTTTCTAATTTCGCTCTGCTCTTCAACTTCATGTGTTTTAATTGGAGAAGTCTACGGACTATTACTTATCTTTTGAGTTAAACCAAAGTCATGGACAATGCATTAAGCCTATAAATATGCAAACACTTCAGAAAGATCCTGGAGATTGTTGGAAAAAAAAGCCTGTGTATTTTTTTTTTTCTATTCTCTCTGGCCATAGGCTGAATCCCAGAAACTTCTAAATTGGTTCCTAACCTGTATTCAGGTTTTTAGTAAAAAAAAAAAAAAAAAGCTTAATTTTAATGTGTCCTTTTGTGATAAGTTTAGAAAAAGTCTGTGTGTCCGTTTGTGTAATAATAAAGACTTATATGTTTTAATTCACAGGATCGATTTCGTTAATAATCTGACTGGTCATACCTCCAGGACTCTCTCAATGACTGGAAGCAAGCGGCTGCAGGATGATTATAACTTCACTTTCTCCCTGCAGTTGCTCTCCCATTCAGATTTCTGAACATACTAAATAACGTGGTATTTATGTGCAGATTACCCCTATATTTCACAGGTAAATACCATTTCTTTTGATGACAAATTCCCTTTAAAAAGTGTTCTAGTAGGTGGGTGAGCTTCTCAAAGAAGATGGCCAGTATGCAAAATATTTGGTGAAGTTGTTTTTGTGCCCCCAGGAAATTGGGACTAGATAAGGGGGTTGATTCTGTCTTGACAGTGGAGTGTGAGATCTCAAAATAATCTCCTCCATTGGGACAAAAGAACCACAGTCCAGCACTTCTTTGCTTTTTCTTTACATTGTCCATCATTGTCCTGCCTCTGACGAAGCCAAGTAATGACCTTGGTGCAAAACCAAAGGGAGGAAAAGCTCCGGCTCCAAACTCTTCATGGGCAGAGGTGATGCATCTAGGTTTTCCGGCACCCAAGGCAATAATTCAGTTTGGTGCCCGCTTTTCCCTTCCACTGTAAGCACATATATGATTTGCACTTTTACAGTCCCGTGTCGACTAGCTGCTCTTCCTAATTGTGTCAATGTTCAATGAAGAACTGAGAGAAGCAAGAAGAAACGCTAGTTATCACGTGACCGTAAGTATGAAAATCGCATGTGAGTGAAGTGGCCATGTGATGACTGCTAGAATCAGCAAGAAGAGCTGAATTCTGATAGTGAGTATATTACATGCTGATAGTGCTTAATTTTATAATTAGAGGGCTTGTCCAGATTTGAGATGAAAGTCTGCAGTCACTGTAGGTGCCTGCATGCTACTGAATTCTCACAGGACATACACTGCACACTTTTAGGATTCCCCCCTTCCGGTGACAAGAGTGGACAGTCATGGGAGCACAAGTATATGATTCATATACAGTGCCTTGTGAATGTATTCGGCCCCCTAGAACTTCTCAACTTTTTCACACATATCATGCTTCAAACATAAAGATACCAAATGTAACAAGTGGAACACAATTGTGAAGTTGAACAAAATGTATTTATTTAATTAAAATTTTTGTGGAAATTCAAAAGCTGAAACGTGGGGAGTGCAATATTATTTGGGATAAGGCGGGCTGCATCTTGTTTTGCAACAGAAAAAATATATATAATTTTTTAATGTGCGTTAGGTCTGCAGACAGCTTTACATCACCGCCACAAAATGACAATGCGGGCTATGGCGGGCTGTATCACGTTCAGCCACAGAAGAAAAAAAATATATATATTTTTTTGTGAGTTAGGTCTGTAGACACCTTCATATCACCGCCACAAAATGACAGCGTGGAGTATGGCAGGCTGTGTCCCTTTTAGCAACAGAAAAATATAATATATTTTTTAATGGGCATGAGCTATGCACACTGTTGAATTTCACCGCCACTAAATAACAAGGTGAGATATGGCATGATGAACCACGCTAGCAAGTGCCTCAAAAAATATTTATTCATGCACAACAGCTCAAATCACAGAACAATGTCACCACGGCACTAAATGACTAAGTGGGATATGGCATGATGGTTCACATTTAAAAAGTGATAAAATATTATTTAGAATGCTATACTCGTGCATGGAGCATTATAGAAGCAGTGCACAACACACTTGTAGGACATTTCTCCTGCTGGCTTTGTCACAGCCAACTTAAACCTCATAGAATATCTTTGCTGAGAGTTGAAAAAGGCAGTTGCAGTATCAAACCCGAGAATAGTAGTGATTCGGAGGCCATTGCCGAGGACCGCTGTCAGAAGGCTAGGCATCGTATTTTCAGCAGCTTATAACAGCCAAAGCTGCTCTAGATGCAAAGTACTGTAATAAAGACACTTGTCATGATCGAGGGGAATAATTCCGAGACTGCAGTATTCAGTAAAAGTTACATTTTGTGATGAATTTGGAGACACACTTGTGTTATTTGTCTTGAGTTAATTTACATTTTTAGTATTTTATTTGATTCTTGCAAACAGCAGAAAGTTTGTAAACTTTGCTACTAATCCAAGTTTGCAATAGAGAGCAAATTATTTTGTTTGTACCTGTAGTGTAATCATGACATTATTTCAATTGCTGCATGTAAAAAATGTGAATTTCATAAGAAAGAGTTCATGGACGAAGTCTCATGTGTCAGATCATTCTTATTCATCTCAGGTCAGAGAGAGAAAATGTTGCTTACAGGATCTCTTGAGCCTCAGAAACCCACACACCATCATAGACCTACTATATCTCTCACAAGGGAATCACGTTATCACATGATGCCTCAAACTGTACCCCTTCTTGACCCTGGGTATTTTCGTTTTTTTTTTTTTTTTCGCTTCCCTCCTTCCCAGAGCCATATCTTTTTTACTTTTCTGTGAATATGGCCATGTGAGGGCTTATTTTTTGTAGAACGAGCTGTACTTTTGAACGCATCATTGGTTTTAGCATGTCATGTACTAGAAAATAGTGGGGGAAAATTCCAAGTGCAGTGAAGTTGCAAAAAAAAGTGCAATCCAACACTTGTTTTTTGTTTGGCTATATTATTAGGTTCACTAAATGCTAAAACTGACCAGCCATTATGATTCTCCAGGTCATTGCGAGCTCACAGACACCAAACATGTCTAGGTTATGTTTTATCTAAGTGGTCAAAAAAAATTCAAAACTTTGAAAAAAGTGGACATTATTGTCCAAATGCGTGGCAACGTTTGGGATGTGATATCCATTCTCAAGCTGCTTGAGGAAGGATATCACATCCGAAACATTTTCACGCCATTTGGACAATAAAGTCCACTTTTTTCATACTTCTTTTGTGCTGTTTTCCTTTTTTTACTCTATTATTGGAAACCATTTGATTACCGATTGGGAAAGCTGTGCATGATACTTGAGGTAACACTAGATGCTGTTCCAGTTTTTCTCTTTATCTATCTATCTATCTATCTATCTATCTATCTATCTATCTATCTATCTATCTATCTATCTATCTATCTATCTATCTATCTATCTATCTATCTATCCATCTACCTTTCTATCTATCTATCTATCTATCTATCTATCTATCTATCTATCTATCTATCTATCTATCTATCTATCTATCTATCTATCCATCTACCTATCTATCTATCTATCTATCTATCTATCTATCTATCTATCTATCTATCTATCTATCTATCTACAAGTGTTTCTCACAAAATTAGAATATCATCAAAAAGTTAATTTATTTCTGTTCTTCAATAAAAAAGTGAACTACCAGGTCATATACCTTTTTCAGCGTATGCACTTTGTTTACCTTTGCTGCTATTCTGATGCTCTAACATTTGCTGCTATAGGTATTTATTTATGGGATGCTAGCCCCTGGGTTTATATGTGTATTGGGGAAAGGGAAAATGAAAATGTGAGTAAAATGACACTTTATTATAAATCCTTAAATCAAATTTATATATTGTGATTTAAAATAGTCATTCATACATCAAAGATGTATATAGGATCACAGTGCTTGATTGATTATAATATATTCACCACTGTAACCCACTAGATCCAAATTGATTAGACCTCAGGATTAAGGTTGAGTGAAATGGGTCGGCCAGATTCAGAAGTCGCCGACTTTTGGCAAAGTCGGGTTTCATGAAACCCGACCCGACCCCTGTGTGGGGTCAGCCATGAGGTCGGCATTCTTCTGATCTGGAATCGGAATTCCGATACCGAGTTCCGATATGTTTAAGATATTGGGTATCGGAATTCATATTTAAGTGTAAAATAAAGAATAAAAATAAAAAAAATATTGATATACTTACCCTCGGACGCGCCCTGGTTCTCACCGGCAGCCTTCCTTCCTAAGAATGAGCGCCTGAAGGGCCTTCGATGACGTCGCGGCTTGTGATTGGTCGCGTGAGCGGTCACATGGGCGGTCACGCGACCAATCACAAGCCGCGACGTCATCTAAGGTCCTTCAGGCGCTAATTCTTAGGAAGGAAGCGTCCGAGGGCGCATCCGAGGGTGAGTATATTCCTAATAGGTATATACTCGCCGTCGGACGCGCCCTGGTTCTAACACACAGCCTTCCTTCCTAAGAATCAGCGCCTGAAGGACCTTAGATGACGTCGTGGCTTGTGATTGGTCGCGTGACGCCCATGTGACCGCTCACGCGACCAATCACAAGCCGCGACGTCATCGAAGGTCCTTCAGGCACTCATTCTTAGGAAGGAAGGCTGCCGGTGAGAACCAGGGCGCGTCCGAGGGTAAGTATATCAATATTTTTTATTTTGATTCTATATTTTACACTTAAATATGGATCCCAGGGCCTGAAGGAGAGTTTCCTCTCCTTCAGACCCTGGGAACCATTAGAAACCCAATGCACTGCATTGGATTTCATGTTTCGGCCGACCCCGACCCCGACTTTTCTATAGGATCGGCCGATTTCACTCGACCCGACTTTTGAAAAAGTCAGGTTTCGTGAAACCCGACCCGATCCTATAAAAAGAAAAGTCGCTCAACCCTACTCAGGATCTGTAGCAGTGGGGGCAGGTGGTCAAGGGATGCTCCACAAGTCTTGCAAGAGAAACTTCTGTATCTAACATTTCCTCCACTGCTTCTGCTTCTTCTAGAGCCTTCACCTGTGCCCTCAACCTCTCCCTTAATGAAACACGCGTTTCAATATTGCAGAGAGGATCCCTCTGCCTCCATACTGCTGCAGCCAGGGCTCACAGCATTCAGGCAGTGTTAAAATTAATATGCCTTGGAGATCTTAGCCACACAGCTCAAGAGGAGTGGACAGCTATCCCGGCAGAATTAGAGCAATGGCTGTCTGCAGTGAACCTGGAGCCAGGGAATACCGTGTGCAATAATGGTGTAAAACTGGTGGCAGCCCTATACCAGGGCAACCTCACACACGTGCCTTGCATGGCTCATGTCCTCATCCCCTCATTGCTACAGAGTCCTCATTGCTACACAGTTAACCGTTTCATTTGCAATGTTACAACTTGGTGGAATTCCACTCTGTACATGTTGGAGTGACTGGTTCAAGCAGTGGCGCAATATTTCCATTTGAATAGCCTGGGGCAACGCAGTACAGACGTGGTGCAAAGCACGCTTGCGGAGTGGGCACAGATGAAGGACCGCTGCACTCTTCTTCACAGTTTTAAAATGGCTACTAAAATGGTTAGCTCTGATGATGCCTCATCAGCATCACTATTCCGGTCATCTACATACTGGAACACACTTTGAATAGACTGCGTGAGGAGGTGGTGGTCCCAAAGGGAGAGGTGGAAGCAGAAGGGATAACAATATATCTAAGTTCCGGATTGTCATTGCACTGGCAGGTGAAATGGAAGGGTGGCTTACAGCAATCAAGGAGGGCTCAGACAAACTGTTAGTGAAAGTGTAGGAGCCATTCGTCGAACTGTTCTGCCAACATATTTGCCGAACGTCCTTAACCGACCTGAACCTTGAGAGGTTTGCTCATCTCTAGCTGCTTTCAAAGAGATGACAGTGACTGGCAGAAAACTATTTGCCGCTGGTCAGAGAAGCTGGCTCACCCGCTGTCTTCTGTGTGACATAGTGGGAACGGCAGTGCTCCAACTGGCTGTAATGAACTCACCGCCGATCAGAGCCATTGTTTCCTATGCTATCACACAGATGACAATGTGGGAAACGCCGAATGTTCGGGCCCCCATTCATTTTAATGGGGTCCAGATTTGAGTTTGGGTACCTTAACCAAACTTTTTTTGGGTTTCCCCATTACTAGTATCTGTGACTGTCTCCATTATGTGTTGTATAGTCTCAGTCTCAGTGCCTTGGTGTTTTCAAGCCTAAACATTTTCTATTGGCTTATCAGCCATGAAGAGTGCAGACTTGCATAGTAACACTGCCATGGCACAATCTTTGGCATTTTTTCTTATTCTGTCATGATTATTACAACTATGGGTGTCATTCTTCTAACTATACAAAAGCCTGAATTTAATAACATTTTATTAATACACCGTAGCACTTTACGATAGATATATGTAACGGGAGGGTAGAACGGAAGTGCAAAACGGAATATGACCCCTTTGCTAAGGGTTTAAAAATAATGCCCTAGTGCAATCTGGTTCAGTGGTTTCAATTACTACCATAGATTGTTAAGGAGACTTTGCACATATGTCTGACCATTTTGCCATAAGGTCCCTCCCATCTATGGTATCTAACAAGCAAATCAGTTTGCAGAGGACTACGATGATGGAGATGTTGGCGATGTGGGGTAATGTCTATTACTAGAATTAGGCTGGGCTGCAATATATTCCCTTGACATGAACAATAATTGTGCTTTGTCTTGATCCATGCTTTATTGAAACCGTTCATTATAACATCTCTGTTTATTCTCATGCAGCTCACCAATTGGTAAGTTTCCAAATCTGTCATCTAAAAATCATGCAGCAACATGAACCTATAGAAATTTTGCCATGCTCTTCCCTTCCATGCTGCGCAGATTTGGTTTGGCATCATTTTTTCATCTTCTGGGACAGCAGTAGGCTGCAGAAGATTACAGAAGACATCATGCAGCTTCAGAATAAAAACATACAAGACGAGAGAACACGAAGAGAAACACAATGTTATTTTAACCTCATAACATGACGTAAGTGTACGTCATAGTACGCACCACCTTCATGCACCGTGCCATAAAATTATATGGTGCTGATAACTGTCATAGCAGCTGTGCTCATGCCGTCACCAACCATGGATGTGATTGACAGCTATACACGTGCTGCAATGATAAAGGTTGGAGAAATCTCAACCTCGTCCATTTAAATCCTTATATGCTACCATCTATAGGGTGCAAACTGGAGGAGTAGGTTATGCTCTCTAGTCTCTACCAATTGTTATAGATGAAGCCTAGCAAAGACAAAAATATAAAACTTTCACCTCCCCATGTTTAATAAACAAACTGGGCTGTTAGCTAAGATTACCTTTTAAGCAGCATTTATTGGGCAATATCAGAGGACAAGTAAGGTTGCCTCTTAAGTAAGGGAGGGTGAAATAGTATTATTTTAAGAGGGTTCTCTGAAAATGTTATAAAATAGTCACTCTTACATATTTCAAACTTCAAACATCTCAGTCATGTGTCAAACCAGGTTACTGTCTGAAGACGCACTACTCAAGATGTGTCTCTCAACAGTTAGATGAGCAGCATTGTGAACAAACACAACTGATCAGCTCACTCAGCAATGGAACATGGCTGGCTTCAGACCAAAGAAATTATCCTTCCTGAGTGAGCAGTCTCCATGTAAAGCTGTCAGAAAGACTGAGAAGAACAAGTGAACAAATTGGCATGGAAGAGGTTGATGAAAAATTTCCATTCTGTTTACTTAGCTCAGTTTCTTTTTTCTCCTGTCGCAGCCCTGCTCCATGACTGAGTGAGTAGATCAGTTATGTTTGTTTATAATGCTGCTCCTCTGACAGTTGAGACATGTGTCTGAAGTGTTGTTTCTTCAGATTGCAGCAGGTCCTGACATGTAACCAGAAAAGGCTGCAGTTTGAAATATGTGACAGCGGCCATTTTATCACATTCCTGAAGAACCCCCTTTAATGGCAGAAAATAACAAAAGTCCCTGGGCTGTCTTCTCAGCTTCCCTAATAGATATTGCCTACAGGCCCCAATACACATTAGACAGCTGTTGCCTGAACAACCATTTCACTGACAGATATCTTTACAGACTCCTTCATGCACAGGAATACTTAGGTTGGCTGAGCGCTACTGTATTATCTATGCAAAAGCCACAGCCTCACTCCTCGGTTAATGGCTAATTTCCATCAGAACAAAAGGATAGGTCATTACTAGAAATACATCAGGTATGATACTTCACTCTCCAATATGACATTTCTGTCTCCCAACAGATTAAATTGGTGAGTTTGGAGAATTATCTAATGTGTATGGGGGATTAAGAAGGGTCGATCAGTATTTTACTGATCCTTTAGAAGTTGAACAGAAAACTACACTAATTCCAGAAGTTAGCAGGTGTTTTCTTCAATGACCTGTAAGGAAAAATGTTCCTCATACAGCCACACATCTGGTATATGGCATCCTTTATATTTTCCGCAAAAATTGTGAAATTTCTTCCTTTACTTTTTTCCCCACCAGTACATACACCATGGGATTTAGGAAACTGTTAGTGGCGGCTATGCTGGATAACAGCGGAAAAAATACAATAACTTTATACATCAGAATAAAATCCATAGTATGGGCCAACACCAAGAAGATAATCTGGGCCAAAACTAGTGGAGTCCTGGTACAGAAGAAGGCCAGAACAGCTGCAATCACCACTCTGTACAGTCTAGATGATGATGGTACTTCTGATTTCCTCACTTGATGAATGATGATGATGTTGGAGGCTAGGATGACACATAGTGGGATGATGCAACCGATAACTGCAAGTGGAACAACTAGACTCATTGTTGTAGATTGCATTTCTACCCACAATTTGAACTTTTCCACATTTTCGAAAGTCATATCGCATAATTCACGTGTAACACTCCTCCACTCCTCAGTCAGGTTTGAGTTTTGGTTAACATTTGAGTATACAATGCTAGTAATATCATTACTAAAGAGAAAGCACTGAGGTTCTTCACCTATTAATTCTTCGTTACTATAGATGATGGCTGGAATGCTGCATATGGCAGATAATACCCAGATGACTATGCAAATACTGTAACCACATTTCCTGGAAATGAACCTCTGGTGCCATATTGGTTTAGCAACAGACAAGGTGCGATCAATGTTTAGAGCTGTGAGGATGTAAATACTGGCGTACATGTTGACAAAGGTAATGAAGTTATTGAATTTGCACATATTGGACCCGTACGGCCATCGTGCCGTTAATACAGACACAGCCTGAAGGGGGAGGACCAGAAGAAAGGAGAAATCTGCCACCGCCAAGTTCAGGAACCAGATTTGAGATTTGCTCTTCTTCATTAAGAATCCGGTGACAAAGATGACAAGAAGGTTACCAGTAAATCCGATGATACAAGTGATTATGGAGAGCACAAAGCTGGAGTACTGGATAGCGGTTGGGTGGCTCATGCTCGGAGAAAGGTCAAGTAACTCTGGGACGTTGTAAATATCCCAGAACAAGTAACATACTTTTCTTTGTAATTCTTGGTTCATATGTAGCTCATGCTCCATGGTTAGAATCTGCCAAACAGAAACATAACATAGTCATCACTATCTACAGTTAAAATCTAAATTATTCATCCTCCCTATTCCGAATTAGGTTTATGAGCCAACTTTACAACTTTTCTGTTCTTTGTAATAAATCAATCAAATAACAACACTTTTAGTCGCTAAGCACAACTAATATAACGACGTATCTCGATATTCGTCACAAGTGACACTTCTGCTGACAAACCCAGTCTAAGGCCGGTGTCCCACTTGCAACTGCAATGCGAAAAACTCGCGCGAGTCTCTCGCCTCAATACCCGGCACTGCTGCTGGCGATTCGTAGGAATACATGTGTGACACTCCAGGGTCCTGGTCATCATACTGGCATTGCTTTCCTCACAGGGAGAGTGATGTCACGCTTGGAAACAAGGAAAGATCTCTTCTATCAGGTAAACACAATGCACACAACATATTCACACTCCAGGCCAGAAGGGGGAGCTCTGAACCCGGATTAAGGGGAACTTCCCGAATATAGATTCTGGCTTGGAGGGAAAGTGAGGTAGTTTATGCCAGACAGCAGACTGGAGCAGTCTGAGGCAGAGAGATGTGTATAGGGCCGTGCAGCCAGAGTTGCTGCAGCTCCAGGATTGAGAGATTCCGAAGGCAGAACAGTGTTAGTGAGCGTGCAGGAGAGTGGAGTACAGGAGAGTGACATCTGGGAAGGATAGCTGTGACTGGGCTACCTCCCTGGCTGAGCGCAGACATCGGTAGCCGGAAGACTGAGGCTGTGCCGGACTCTAAGAGACCCAGCAGAAACCGGCAGGACAGCTGGATTATAAATCACCTGTCCGCCCTAATACCCAGGAGGCACAGTGGCACATAGAGCCCGTGTCGTGATAGAGACCCTGTAAAAAGGCTCAAGCCACCTGTCATACGGGTTTGTGTCCCACCTTTATAGAGGACAGAGAGGAACTGTGAGGAACTTGCTAGAAGCCATAGGCAGTAAGGGACTACAATACCACCGCACTATGAGGAAGGCTTTCATCTCCACCTGGTACAGGGGACTCTGAACTTGCTTCCAAGCCGGCCGGACCCTGCCTGTACCTGTGATCTGGTGATCTTGACTGTGGCTGCCTGAATCGAAGTATAAAAAGGACAGCGCCACACCAGGAAGTGACAGACAGTAACCTTCTTTATTCTGCCTCCTGCGGCGACGTTTCGGTCTGTGGACATTTTTCAAGCACGGACCGAAACGTCGCCGCAGGAGGCAGAATAAAGAAGGTTACTGTCTGTCACTTCCTGGTGTGGCGCTGTCCTTTTTATACTTCGATTGTGGACTCTCTTGCGGGGACGGACCCCCTGGTGTGGACGAGCGCCCTGATGTCCATGGAGACGGTGTCAGTATTGGGTGCGGTCTAACACATTTGTTGGATACTTGTGGCTGCCTGAAGTCTCCAGTAAACCAGGTAAAGAAACCACAAACCTGTGTCCTTGTTCTTTACTGCACCATTCACCATCTACACCTATACACCAGGAGCTCTGGGGATCTTCTTCACCTGTAGGAAGTTATTCCATCTAGCTGAAATGACATCACCCCAGTGGACCCCTTTAAGCAGCGTCGGTCCCCACTGACCTAATACCACAGATGGCGTCATGAACACAAAATTTATTCATATAACCCCTTAAAGACTTTCCATTAATTGGGTGGCCAGGGCCACGGACCGAGTCACAGCCACTGTGACATTCCCTTTAATTACCGGACCCGGAACCGAGTACCCCACGGCCCTGGCAGGCGTTCCACATGCAGCAGCACACTCCGGACCCAAGTGCCGGTGGCAGTGCCGGGTATTGAGGCGAGAGACTCCCACAAGTTTCTTGCATTGCAGTTGCAAGTGTGACCCCGGCCTAAAAATTATTCTCCTCCTGAATAAAATTCCCCACAAGAGCAAAATCAGCGATTGTCTCTAGAAAACCTGAGGAGGAGCTCGAGATAAAGCTAATCAAATATTCAAACTGGCTAGGGTTGGTTGTGACATCTAATTGCATGATTAAAAAAAAACTAAAGTGGTCCAAAAAGTTGACTTGTCATAAACTTTAACCCCTTCACGCCAAGCCTACTTTTCACTTTCCTGATCAGTTCAATTTTTTTTTCAGAATGATAAAAAAAGTCATGATGTGGTAAAAATTAGAAAACAAAAAACGAACACTTATTTTTCACTTACCTATGATGCAAGTTCTTGAATAATAAAATCTGAGCAAATAGCGAATGTTCAGTATGGACAGGCCTGTGATGGAAAGGAATAATGGGCAGAATATTAGTCTAGAAAATCTCAGTAAAGTTTTGCACTAAACCAAGGATCACAAACAACATATGTTTTCATTTAAATAACACTGCAGCCAAGATTACGGCGTCCTCGTAAGAGAGCCAGCTTCAAAGGAAACATATTTATGGCAACAACATCTATCTATCTATCTATCTATCTATCTATCTATCTATCTATCTATCTATCTATCTATCTATCTATCTATCTATCTATCATCTATTATCTATCTGTTTATCCCTTTATCCATCTATCTATCCCATATCTATCTATCTATCTATCTATCTATCTATCTATCTATCTATCTATCTATCTATCTATCTATCTATCTATTATTATTATAATTATTATTATCTATCTATCTATTCATCTATCTATCTATCACTTATCTGTCTATCTATCTTTCTATCTATCATCTATATATATCTCTGTCTATTATCTATCTATCTATCTATCTATAAATCACAATACAGATCTATATACCTCTAAATAGTATAGTAGAAGGAACACACACAAAGGTGGAGTCTGTAGGTCATTACTGGTAGGCACTGACATCCATCAGCCTTGAAGTCTTAGTGTGTGGCCGGTCTTGTCCGCAGTCTCCTGAGATCTCTTGGTGAGCAGAGATTGCAGAGTTATAAGGAATCCAGCCTGGAATGTAAGTCTGTAGAGTGAGAATTCACTATATTTAATGTTTTCTCTGTCCTCTCGCTTCAGAGTCCTACAAATCCCTCCTTCCGGTCTTCTCCACCCGATTCTGTGAATACACAGCTGTATATGAAAATGTAAGATACATTACAAACCATAAATATTTGATTAAGCTTAATAGAATATTACAAGTTTAAGTGAAAATTAAAATAAAGTTCACTTTTCATCACCCTGGGTTCACCATCTTACGAGTGGTCCTGTTACCAGAAGTCTCCAGGTTCCCTAGAATGGCTGATGTGTGTGGATTACTGTATGAACATTTGACAAATTGTCATTATCCGCCTCTGAATGCCCTATACTCACCGGGTTAAGAAAAGAATCTAAACATCAGTTTTTCACGCACATGTTTTTGATGGATGGATCACACCCATTATCGTCTGTGGTGGTGTTGTCCACATGACGAGGTTTTTTTTAAAACAAACGTGTTCGTTAAAATATTCAAGTGACCTGACCATTTTTTGATCCAGGTCATGGCTCCTAGGCTTCAATGTGATGTCTGTTTTCTTCTCACTCTGAAGAATAAAAATACATCTTTATGAAGAGGGTTGGGGCTCCATTGTTGATATTTCTTATCTGGACTGACACCGGTGATACTTTGATTGTACTGATGTGCTAACACCAGTGACTTTTTGCTTGAAACTTTGGACTCTTTGTTGTCACAAACACAAAGTGTCATCCGTGTTAGTTTGTTGCTGTATATTATTTGTCCACCTCTCTCGGTAGCAGTGTCCTGTAGCTCGTGTCGTGTAGCTCACACCATTGCCACCTATTCACATCCGATCCTGAGTCACGGTTCCTCACTCATTGATTGTCTCTGGCTGTCTTTGATGTCCTAATTCTCTTCATAATCAGGCATCAGCCCTCACACTCTTCTTGAGTGGCAATCCTCACAGTGAGAGCAGGCCTCGGTACCAACTTCTGTGGCGGCAGTAATCACTCTTTCTCTTTATTGATATCTCCTTTATCCAGACAGGTCAATATCCTCCTCTTGGGGCCGATTACATCAATTCCTGTGCAGGCCGGAGCTTCTTACATGATCCTAAATGGCCCTAATTAGTCCTTTGGCACAAAAGTGTGAATTTCCATTAACTTGCTAGCTTTCTGTCTAAAGAGACATATTCCTGCTGGGTCCTCTCTGTTTCTTCTTTGGGTTGTTCCCTTCGGACATTTATACAGGATAATATACCGGATAATGTAGCTCTCTGTACACTTGTAGGGATCATGGCCAGTCATGCTAATGCTAACACTATATTCCATGTGACTCAACAACCACGAAGAGTAAGCCCAGAGTGCTAACTTTTTATGCTCGGCTGTACACCATCTGTCCATCTCAATTAGTAGCAGGGCCTTGCAGTTGCTACCTATTCACTTCAGGTATTACGTTACGGTTCCTCATACAGGAACATGAGTCTCTGGCTGCCTTTGATGTCCTAATTACGGTATCTTGCTACTCAGCCCTCATACTCTTCTTGTGTGGCAATCCTCACAGTTAGGACAGGTCTCAATGATCTCCTCTGTGGTGGCAATCCTCACCCTCTCTCTGTAATGAGAGCTTCTTCACCCAATAGGGTTAATGTCTTCCTTCTGAGGTCAAACTTTATAAGTTGCAGTGTAGGCTGAAGCTTCTTCCATGATATTTTTTGGTCCTCCTAACTAGTCTCTTGGAACACACCAAATGACAAGTGTTGCTCAACTCTTACGTCACAGCTTTCTATCTTGCAGACATCTTCTTCTTTACTCTGTCCCTTCCTGATTCTGCATGCCAGCTCATCTGCAAGCCTCTCTTCTCACTCATTAGTTATACTGGTTAAACAGATACCTATATGAGTGAGGGTCCTGCTCGCAAGCTTACAATCTATTAGAAAATAGGGGTAACACAAAAGGTTTCAAATAAAGAGCATGCAGTCAATATAATAAATATGGGCATTCAAATAAAGCTGCATGAACCAGTCATCAGACAGTATCTGTACAAGTACAGATACAAAGTGCTACTGAGTGTGTGGACGGGAGAACAGGAGACAGTTAGATTAATGAAGTGATAGACCAGTCTAAAGAAATGTTTAGAGCTCCCTTGAAACTGGGGATACTAGAAGTTAATTGGATTGTCTGGGGTAGTGCATTCCAGAAAACTGGTGCAGCATGAGAGAAGTCATGGAAACTGGAGTGGGAGGTATGGATTATATTGGATTTTAGTACTGAAACTTAACCTAACATGTCCAGAACAGCTATTTGTCTACAGATACAGGGTCCATCCAATAGTTTATCTAAATAGCGTAAAAAATCATTTTAGGCTGAATAATGGAGCAGTGGCTAAAAGGAGAATATTAAGTTATATTCTCCCTGCAGCTACTCCCTTACAGTCATTGAAGCAGCGCAGGGCACTGTAATCACTCCCCGACACTTTAGTTGACAGCCCATTCTGCAGCTTATGTGTGCAGTGTGTGTACAGAACAACCTGTCAATTAAAACACCAAAGAATGAATACTGTCAGCTTCATAGTACAGTGATTGGTGACTGCAAGCACTCCCTGCATCGCAATGGCGGACACAGATGGAATAGGGCACCTGTGCAGAAAACAGTATTTGGGCTCCTTTTTGTGTCTGGGACAGAAGCTGCATGCTGAATTTGAAGGTAGAATTGGACCCCCTTTGCACTTGAGCCAATGATATGTTTGCTGCACCGCTCCCATGACTGTAAACATATTTTTGCCCTGTTTTGCGCAGGTTTTCAAAGTTCTTTTCTTATTTTTTTTCCATTCATTTAAATGGATAAATAATACAGCCAATACTCCGAAACAATTGACATTCGGTAAAAATAAAAACACTTTAATGGTTCAAATCTGCAAAAAAAAATAATATGCAGCATGTATGAGACTTTGATAATCTCATTCACTTTTACTGTAAAAAGATGCAATTTTTTTCAACTGAAAATAGCAAGGCAAAAATGCAACGTTTGCACAAGTCCTTAAATAGGTAAGCATCATGGAAAAATGAGCATAAAATGTTAAAAAAAAACCTACAAATGACACAAAGAAGAGAAAGTAAGAAAAAACTAATAATAGTGAGTGATAGTTCTGCTATTCTTGCTGTAAATGACATGACTTGAGAGCAAAAAAGGAAAAAAAAAACAATAAAATAATCATACACATAAGCAACACACTGAACAATACCCGTTATCACCTACAACAACAATTCCTGATAACGAAGGCATTAAAAAGCAATTACAGTTAATCAGTGTCGGAATATACTCACATGAGACTGACAGAGGAATTATGTGCATTATTCTGCAATGCGAAGCCTATGTAGGAAGTAAAGATTATAGAGGTCTGATTTGGTGGTTAACAATATTTTCCCAGAAAACTCACTCTATTGCGCAATTACTGCATAACACGGAGAACATGATGTTTTGTAAATTCTTTAGAAATGGTATCAAGTGTATTCATAAGTACGAGATCATCTGCAGATCAATGCTGATGGAGATATACTCCACATTCTCTCTGTAACGTGTAGATGACATTTTATGGAATCTCATTGACAATGCTGTTACTGTAATACTCATTAGAATTAGAATCCAAACAGAAAGTCTACTGCACCCCGTGGGCACATACACCTAATATACACACGTGGCCAAAATTGTTGGTACCCCTCGTTTAATGACAGAAAAACCCACAATGGTCACAGAAATAACTTGAATCTGCCGTATGTGGAGTCGGGAAGGAATTTTTTTCCCCAAGGTGGAGCTTACTATTTGCCACATGGTTTTTTTTGCCTTCCTCTGGATCAACATGTTAGGGCATGTTAGGTTAGGCTATGGGTTGAACTAGATGGACTTAAAGTCTTCCTTCAACCTTAATGACTATGTAGCTATGTAACTAAAAGTAATAGCAATAAAAAAATCTATGAAAATGAACAAATGAAAGTCAGACATTGCTCAGTCACTGCTTCCCTCCAGCTCTTTACTTCTCCTTTGCTTCTCTTCCCCTATCATTCTCCTGCAGACTGGTCTGTTTCTCGTTCTTCCTTCCAGGAGCCGCATCACTACTCGTCTGCACGACCCCTGCTTTCCTCTCTCAGACTCTCTCTGTCAACTTCCTCTCTGCTCTGTCCCTCTGACAGACTAACTAACTCCTCCTCCAAGCCAGAATATACAGTGGGGCAAAAAAGTATTTAGTCAGTCAGCAATAGTGCAAGTTCCACTACTTAAAAAGATGAGAGGCGTCTGTAATTTACATCATAGGTAGACCTCAACCATGGGAGACAAACTGAGAAAAAAAAAATCCAGAAAATCACATTGTCTGTTTTTTTAACATTTTATTTGCATATTATGGTGGAAAATAAGTATTTGGTCAGAAACAAAATTTCATCTCAATACTTTGTAATATATCCTTTGTTGGCAATGACAGAGGTCAAATGATTTCTGTAAGTCTTCACAAGGTTGCCACACACTGTTGTTGGTATGTTGGCCCATTCCTCCATGCAGATCTCCTCTAGAGCAGTGATGTTTTTGGCTTATCGCTTGGCAACACGGACTTACAACTCCCTCCAAAGGTTTTCTATAGGGTTGAGATCTGGAGACTGGCTAGGCCACTTCAAGACCTTGAAATGCTTCTTACGAAGCCACTCCTTCGTTGCCCTGGCGGTGTGCTTTGGATCATTGTCATGTTGAAAGACCCAGCCACGTTTCATCTTCAATGCCCTTGCTGATGGAAGGAGGTTTGCACTCAAAATCTCACGATACATGGCCCCATTCATTCTTTCATGTACCCGGATCAGTCGTCCTGGCCCCTTTGCAGAGAAACAGCCCCAAAGCATGATGTTTCCACCACCATGCTTTACAGTAGGTATGGTGTTTGATGGATGCAACTCAGTATTCTTTTTCCTCCAACATGACAAGCTGTGTTTCTACCAAACAGTTCCAGTTTGGTTTCATCAGACCATAGGACATTCTCCCAAAACTCCTCTGGATCATCCAAATGCTCTCTAGCAAACTTCAGACTGGCTTAAGCAGTGGGACACGTCTGGCACTGCAGGATCTGAGTCCCTGGTGGCGTAGTGTGTTACATATGGTAGGCCTTGTTACATTGGTCCCAGCTCTCTGCAGTTCATTCACTAGGTCCCCCCGCGTGGTTCTGGGATTTTTGCTCACCGTTCTTGTGATCATTCTGACCCCACGGGGTGGGATTTTGCGTGGAGCCCCAGATCGAGGGAGATTATCAGTGGCCTTGTATGTCTTCCATTTTCTAATTATTGCTCCCACTGTTGATTTCTTCGCTCCAAGCTGGTTGGCTATTGCAGATTCAGTCTTCCCAGCCTGGTGCAGGGCTACAATTTTGTTTCTGGTGTCCTTTGACAGCTCTTTGGTCTTCACCATAGTGGAGTTTGGAGTCAGACTGTTTGAGGGTGTGCACAGGTGTCTTTTTATACTGATAACAAGTTTAAACAGGTGCCATTACTACAGGTAATGAGTGGAGGAAAGAGGAGACTCTTAAAGAAGAAGTTACAGGTCTGTGAGAGCCAGAAATCTTGATTGTTTGTTTCTGACCAAATACTTATTTTCCACCATAATATGCAAATAAAATGTTAAAAAAACAGACAATGTGATTATCTGGATTTTTTTTTCTCAGTTTGTCTCCCATAGTTGAGGTCTACCTATGATGTAAATTACAGACGCCTCTCATCTTTTTAAGTAGTGGAACTTGCACTATTGCTGACTGACTAAATACTTTTTTGCCCCACTGTATATCTAGTGAAGCTCCTCTGAAACCGAGTTCAGAGCTCCCCCTTCTCGCCTGGAGTCAGAACAGTGTTGCATATGCTGAATACCTGTTAAAGGGTTCCTTCTTCGCTTCCAAGCATGGCATCACCCTTCCCGTGAGGAAGGCAAAACCACTGTAACAGCCAGTTACCTGGGGTGTTACACTTCCACAGAATTTAAAAAATAAAACTCATGAAATAGGCCTGGATAGAAATGATGGTACCCCTGAAAATAATGCGACAAAAGGGACGTGTAAAATCAAGGTGTGTCCACTAACTAGCATCACAGGTGTCTACAGTCCAAAGAAAAAATTGGAATGTGAATGGCCCAATAGACTACCACAGGTACAAGTGCTATCCGAGAAAATCATATGCAAAAATTGGTCTTTGAATGAGACTTAAGGCAGCACTCTTTGCATTTGTGCAATTTATGCAACCAGAAAATCCTCACAAATTTTAGAAAGAAATGTAAAATTGAAGCTCAAATCACTAATGACTACGCTAACAAAATGGAAGATGACACATTTTTTAGAAATATATAGAGACATGCATGACTGTTTTGCAAGTCTCATCAGAAATCACATTTCAAAATCACATTTATCTGATAAACAGTTACTATTGTGGTAACTGGTAAGAGATATTCTTGCGTATCCTTCCATTCTGCTTGTCTTATTGAGAACAATGCCAAAAAATTGCTTCTGTTGAAGAATAATAGTGTGAACTCATCTTTAAACGTCACTCATTTAAATGTACTTAATTGGATTGTTTCCTTTAGAAAAACCCCATTTGAAAAATTACCAGTTAGGACGTCCTGGGTTAAACGAGGGTGGTTCAGAACATCTAGCAATGATTATTCCTGAGAAGAGTGTCTCTATCTGTGTGGGATCTGACAACCTCGCTCGTCTGCTGGCTCTCCCTATATATTTGCCCTTCAGAGAAGATCATAAGAGGACCATCCTGAAGTTGAAGTTCACACAGTACCTTTTCAGCTGCAGGAGAGGAGCATTGTTCATTGCAAGCATCCTGCTTGCCTTATCTCTCCAGGATGGTGCTATGATGAACTTATAGATTGTACAAGGAAATGTGTCAGCACAAGATGCAAGAGATCTGCAATAGACAAGTTATTTTCTTACTAAGGGACTATTTACTTCCTTTAAATGGTGATTCATTTCTGCTTACATATTTAGTATTAGATGTATGCTTACCTAGCATTAGATAATGACGGATGCTATTCATTCCATGTACTTGCACTTTTTTTGCACATTCTTTTTGTGCATTAGTCTATTTGTGGCAGTGTCTCATTTACAGAATTGATGCTCACAAAGTCAATTAATATAGTGCATTATATTGTTTGGAGGACTATGGGGTGTGTTATACTATACGGAGGACTATGGGGTGTATTATACTGTATGTTGGACTACGTTGTGCATTATATAATAAAGAAGATTATGGGGTGGATTATACTGTATGGAAGATTATGCGAGTGCATTATACTGTTTGGAGAACTATGGGATTCATTATACTGTATGGGGGACTATGGATAGTGCATTATACTATACGGAGGACTATGGGGTGCATTATATTACACGTAAGATTATGGGGGTGCATTATACATTATGAAGGACTATGGGGTGTGTTATACTATATGAGGACTATGGGAGTGCTTTATACTGTATGGAGGACTATGAGATTCATTATACTGTATGTGGGACTATGGATAATGCATTAGTGTTGAGCATTCCGATACCGCAAGTATCGGGTATCGGCCGATACTTGCGGTATCGGAATTCCGATACCGAGTTCCGATACTTTTGTGGTATCGGGTATCGGTATCGGATCCATAGTAATGTGTAAAATAAAGAATTAAAATAAAAAATATTGATATACTTACCTCTCCGGAGGCCCCTGGACATCACCGCTGGTAACTGGCAGCCTTCTTTGTTTAAAATGAGCGCGTTTAGGGACTCCCATGACGACACGGCTTTTGATTGGTCGCGTGCCGCTCATGTGACCGCCATGCGACCAATCAGAAGCCGCGACGTCATTCTCAGGCCCTAAACTCCTCATTCTAGGAATTTAGGACCTGAGGAATGACATTGCGGCTTCTGATTGGTCGCGTGGCGGTCACATGAGCGGCACGCGACCAATCAGAAGCCGCAACGTCATTCCTCAGGTCCTAAACTCCTCATTCTAGGAACTTAGGACCTGAGGAATGACGTCGCGGCTTCTGATTGGTCGCGTGGCGGTCACATGAGCGGCACGCGACCAATCAGAAGCCGCGACGTCATTCTCAGGTCCTAAACGCGCTCATTTTAAACAAAGAAGGCTGCCGGTTACCAGCGGTGATGTCCAGGGGCCTCCGGAGAGGTAATTATATCAATATTTTTTATTTTAATTCTTTATTTTACACATTAATATGGATCCCAGGGCCTGAAGGAGAGTTTCCTCTCCTTCAGACTCTGGGAACCATCAGGATACCTTCCGATACTTGGTGTCCCATTGACTTGTATTGGTATCGGGTATCGGTATTGGCGATATCCGATACTTTTCGGGTATCGGCCGATACTATCCGATACCGATACTTTCAAGTATCGGACGGTATCGCTGAACACTATAATGCATTATACTTTACAGAGGACTATGGATTGCATTATACTATACGTAGGGCTACGGGTGCATTATACTTTATGAAGGACTACGGGGTGCGTTATACTATATCAGGACTATGGGAGTGGATTATACTGTTTGGAGGATTATGGACAGTGCATTATACTATATGGAGGACTATGGGATGAATAATGCTATATGAAGAACTATGGGTGGGGTGCATTATACTATACATAGGACAATGTGGTGCATTATACTTTATGAAGGACTATGGGGTGCATTAAACTATATGAGGACTATGGGAGTGCATTATACTATATGCAGGACTATGGTGTGCATTACATAATATGAAGAAATATGGGGAGTGCATTGTACTATTTAGAGAACTATCAGGTGCATTACGCTATATAGAGAATTATTGGGTGCAGTATACTATATGGAGAACAATGGGGTGCATTATACTACATGGAAGATTATGGGGTGCATTATACTATATGGAGGATTATGGGATGCATTATACTACATGGAGGGTTATGGGGTGCATTATACTATATGGAGGATTATGGGGTGCATTATACTGTATAGAGGACTATGTCGTGCATTTTACTATTTAGAAGATTATGAGGGTGCATTATATTATATGGATTACTATGGGGTGCATTATACAGGGTGGGCCATTTTAATGGATACACTTAAATAAAATGGGAATGGTTGGTGATATCAACTTCCTGTGTGTGGCACATTAGTATATGGAAGGGGGAAAACTTTTCAGGATGGGTGGTGACTAGGGTTGAGTGAAACGGGTCGGCCAGATTCAGAAGTCGCCGACTTTTGGCAAAGTCGGGTTTCATGAAACCCGACCCGACCCCTGTGTGGGGTCGGCCATGAGGTCGGCGATCTTCTGATCTGGAATCGGAATTCCAATACCGAGTTCCGATATGTTTAAGATATCGGGAATCGGTATCAGAATTCATATTTAAGTGTAAAATAAAGAATAAAAAAAAAAAAATATTGATATACTCACCCTCGGACGCACCCTGGCCTGGTTCTCACCGGCAGCCTTCCTTCCTAAGAATGAGCGCCTGAAGGGCCTTCGATGACGTCGCGGCTTGTGATTGGTCGCGTGAGCGGTCACATGGGCGTCACGCGACCAATCACAAGCCGCAACGTCATCTAAGGTCCTTCAGGCGCTAATTCTTAGGAAGGAAGCGTCCGAGGGCGCGTCCGAGGGTGAGTATATTCCTAATAGGTATATACTCACCCTCAGACGCGCCCTGGTTCTAACCCGCAGCCTTCCTTCCTAAGAATCAGCGCCTGAAGGACCTTCGATGACGTCGCGGCTTGTGATTGGTCGCGTGACACCCATGTGACCGCTCACGCGACCAATCACAAGCCGCGACGTCATCGAAGGTCCTTCAGGCGCTCATCCTTAGGAAGGAAGGCTGCCAGTGAGAACCAGGGCGCGTCCGAGGGTAAGTATATCAATATTTTTATTTTGATTCTTTATTTTACACTTAAATATGGATCCCAGGGCCTGAAGGAGAGTTTCCTCTCCTTCAGACCCTGGGAACCATTAGAAACCCAATGCACTGCATTGGGTTTCGTGTTTCGGCCGACCCCGACCCTGACTTTTCTATAGGATCGGCCGATTTCATTCGACCCGACTTTTGAAAAAGTCGGGTTTCGTGAAACCCGACCCGATCCTATAAAAAGAAAAGTCGCTCAACCCTAGTGGTGACCATGGCGGCCATTTTGATGTTGACCATTTTGGATCCAACTTTATTTTTTTCAAAGGGAAGAGGGTCATGTGACACATCAAACTTATTGAGAATTTCACAAGAAAAACAATGGTGTGCTTGGTTTTAACGCAACTTTATTCTTTTGTGAGTTATTTACAAGTTTATGACCACTTATAAAATGTGTTCAAAGTGTTGCCCATTGTGTTGGATTTACAATGTAACCCTCTTCTACCACCCTTGACACACTGATAGCAACACCGCAGAGAAAATGCTAGCACAGGCTTCCAGTATCCGTTGTTTCTGATGCTGCACATCTTGTATCTTCACAGCATAGACAATTCACTTAAGATGCAAGATGTGCAGCATCTGAAACAACGGATATTGGAAGCCCATGATAGCATTTCCTCTGCGGTGTTGCTATCTAACTACTATAACGCCACCCCACCCATCCTGGGCCCCATCCAGTCAGTAATTTATTTCCCCTATCCTGTACCCCTTCCAGTAATGATGTCCTGTTTCCTGATATAATGTCCTCATCCTGGCCCCTTTGATTAATACATGTTTGACATCCTCGGCCCCTTCTTGGTATAGTGTCCAAGCCCCTTTGACCATTCTGCTACTGTTCTCTAACACAATTAAAAAATACTTCTGCATGCATCCTGCGTACCTATCTTTAACATTGTGTAGGCAGGACATTTTGATGCATCCACCGTCCGCACAAAACGCAACTTGTTGCGTTCCCGTGTGGTAGGCGGGCGCATCAAAACAACGCATCCGCATACATCCGCATGTCCTGCATACCTAATGTTAAAGATAGGTACGCAGAATGCATGCAGAAGTATGCAGAAGTAGACAGAGCCTAGGCAGGGCTCAACGGAGAACATACACAGCCCTCCCCAAAGCGTCCGAACATAAATGTGAACTAAGGCTTAGTGACTTGCTCCCTAGCTTCCATAATGAATATTATATATATATATATATATATATATATATACATATATATAGTGCATGCCCTTATCATCTCCCGCCTCGATTACTGCAACCTCCTACTCTCTGGACTCCCCTCTAGCACTCTGGCACCACTCCAATCCATCCTACACTCTGCTGCCCGACTAATCCACCTGTCCCCCCGCTATTCCCCAGCCTCTCCCCTGTGTCAAGCCCTTCACTGGCTTCCTATCGCCCAGAGACTCCAGTTCAAAACCCTCACACTGACATACAAAGCCATCCACAACCTGTCTCCTCCATACATCTGTGACATGGTCTCCCGGTACCTACCTACACGCGACCTCCGATCCTCCCAAGACCTCCTTCTCTACTCCCCTCTCATCTCTTCTTCCCATAACCGCATCCAAGACTTCTCCCGTGCTTCCCCCATACTCTGGAACTCTCTACCCCAACACATCAGACTTGCGCCTACCATAGAAACCTTCAAAAAGAACCTGAAGACTCATCTCTTCCGACAAGCCTACAGCCTGCAGTGATCCTCAACCTACTGAACAGCCGTACAGCCAGCTCTTCCCTCTCCTAGTGTATCCTCACCCACCCCCTGCAGACTGTGAGCCCTCGCGGGCAGGGTCCTCCCTCCTTATGTACTCGTGTGCCTTGTTATCTGCTCATGTTTAATGTATTTGTCTATATTTGCCCCGTATTCACATGTAAAGCGCCATGGAATAAATGGCGCTATAAAAATGTATAATAATAATAAAATAATAATAATATATATAATCACCAGCGGGCAAGTACCGGCGGAGGCGCCTGCGTTGCAGCATGATCACATGTGTAATGTGCATTTAATTATTTTATTTGTTGTGATAAATAAATACATTGAACAAAATGTGTCTTAAAACCTCACCAGTCGCACCTGCGCAGTGACAGCTATCAGCGAACCAATAGCTGCTACTGTGCTGGCGTTGGCAGTGCCATCTTGCTAGAGAAAAAAAATTCACCTCCTCCAAGATGGCGCTGCCGGCGTCTGTGCAGTAGCAGCTATCGGCTATTTCCAAAACTGAAAATAAAGATTAAAGAGTAACCAAAAGACGGATTTCATCAACCAAGGTATCATTTTAACCAGTAAAGAAAAGTTTATTTTTGGACTCTGGTCTCCCTTATTCATCACCATTACATCTGGTCTTGGCATGTCATGTGAAGTGAAAGCATGGTGTCTGCAGAGGCATTTCACCAATGTGAGAGCAGCGCACAACCAATCATCTCCGCTCGTTACATGTGAGCGGCGTCAATCTCTGCCAATGCAGTGTGGTCACAGATTAAGCAGCCTCTGCTGACTTCACCTTGACCTTCACCTTCACCTCCCTTCTGCTCTACTCTGTTGATGGGGCGTGATTACCAGCGTCATGCTGATTGACAGCTGACTCCTGGCTGCCTAAAACAAGGAAGCTGACTGTCAAAAAGCATGACGCCAGCAGTCACACTCCGTCGACAGAGCGGCCCGGAAGAACAATAGCTGCTCTGTTGACATGGGGCAGCAGAATCACCACTATATGCTGGTGCCGGGTACAACAGGCAGGTAATTTTTTTTGTTTGCAGATACCTGCCTGATAGTTTTTAGGCACACAATAAAAGAAAAAAAAAGAAACCTTAGACAGCCCTCCTTATGGATTGTGAGCAGGGCCCTCACTCCTCCTGTAACTTATGAACTATGTGTTACTTTATGATGTCTTTGTTGTTTGTACATGTTCTAGCTTAATTGTAAAATACTGTGGAATATGTTGGTGCTGAATAAATAAAATTATTATCAAAATAATTATTAAGTGTGTTTATGTTTTTATTTGTCGGATATTGAGTTTGCCCTTGTTTGGTCTGGCAATTTCTCATGCACCTGATGAAGGCTGTCTGCTGGCGAAACATGTTGTATTTTAAATAAAGACTTTTAGTTTATAATGGCCTTTTATCTACATGTCCATTCATGAGAGCGCCATATCACTCGTTTTTGCTTCCCCTTTGTGATTATCTTCTGTTGGAGCTCTTCTAATAGGAGACGCCTGCATCATACATTATCAGGTGACCGCACCTGGACGACCTGCATTCTTTCTACCAAATCTTTGCATGGAGTTGTGCCCTGTTTTCCACAACTCAGCCAGGCTAGAGTCCTCATCTATACTGATACACCACCATTACATATTATAATTACTACGCCCCGATAGCGATGTTTTTATTCCTTTGCCCCTTTTCAGTGGAGATCACTTTCACTTACAGAAAAAAAAAATGTTATTTTCTACACACCCAATGCTTCAGCTCAGCTAAAGTTCTCTGCTTGGGCTCAAAGTGATGATGTCTCGTCCAACAGTCATCTGACCCTGAGCCAATTAGTGGCCTTAGGGTGCTTTCACACTAAGTTTTCTCCTATGTTTAATGGCCCCATCGGGGCTTGCGTTCAGTCCCGTGCAAAATTGAATTCGAACGTATGCACAGACAGGGCCTTTGACTATAATGGTGCAAACGGAGTCACCATGTGCTCGGTTATGCATCATTTTTGGCCGTATATGCCTATTGGAGGCAGACATCTAGACATCGTAGACTATATCTTGGCGTCCATCTCCAATAGGCATATTTGGCCAAAAATGACTGAGCACATGGTGACTCCGTCTGCACCATTATAGTCAGTGGCCATATCGGTGCATACGTTCAATTCCTGTTTTGCAGATAGAGGGTTCAGACGTAGGTCCCAACAGGGCTACTGAACATAGGAGAAAGATGCCTTATCCTTCAGGTGACTGAATGGAGGAGTTGTGAGTTTCGGTCCAGGTCGAGAATACTACTATTCCCTGGTAAATTAAGTGGTCTGAGTAAGAAGCATAAGCGTTCTCCCACTGTTAGGGCTAGCGGAACGCACCAAATAATAAGAAAGATAGAATAAGGTGCGTTCGCAGCCCGGGGTCCACCATGCAGAGATGGAACCTGCTGCCAAGTAATGACGGACTATTTGGTGGTACAATGTGAATACACACACGGGTTAACTTCACCCTGTGTGAAGGAAGCGAACCCTGTTGCATCACAGAGCGGTGGTACCGCAGCAAGAGCGCAAGCAAGGAGTCTCAGAACTCAATCCCAAGACACAGGATTTGAGTTCATATAAACCTCATGCGCTCGACACCGCAACAGGGGTGTCAGAGTGACAGAAATAATAATAAAGATGCACGAGAGTGCGTGCGGTGCCGCACTGGTGGACGCCACTAACCACCCAGGCTTGGGTCAGGAAAGCTCTGTGAAAGCATACGGAGCCGCACTGGCGGTCACAGCAATTAGCCGCTGTATTGTGTGTTACGTGCTGATGGCTAAGTCGGGCGCTAGATAGCAATCATCCACCTTCCGCGAGCAGTCATACAATAGGAAGGGGATTTTAAAGAACGACTTTCACTCACAACACACACATTTACAAATGTATGCTAGCGCATGGCCGTGCGGTCATGCGAAGCTTATATAGCTGCAGCACGTTCAGGACCTTCCAATAAAGGACCAATGGGAGGCTGCCACAGAAGTTTAGCACCTTCAGGACCTTCCTGGAGGACCAATGGGATCTGCTGCAATATCTAAGCATGTGACCCTCGATCTCCAACGGGAGATCTTGCCCTGGGCATGCTCAGAAGGGGAAAGGCAGGACTTAGTCCCAAAAGCGTCTGCTCGCCGTTGCCCAGCACGGACTTCAATGACAGAAGCAGGAAAAGCAGCAGTAACCCTATGCACAGAGTGAGACTGAGCAAGACGCTGGGACCGATGTCTCCGCTGAGCAGACTCAACTGCAGCTGGAGAAGAATGGGAGACCGCAGCAGAGATGGTTCGAGATTCCCCCTGTGCAGAGGCGGGAACTGAACACCTAACACCCCCAGTACAATATATGTTATATATCATCACCTTTCTACTATTTAGAGTGTAATCCTGTCTATCTAGTTTCCAACAGTACAATAGACCAGACATGTAATCATGGTCACCCCTTTTATATGAAATTTGAAGTCAACAATAAAGAAGAAGCAAAAACACTGGATGCGTTTGGAAAGTAAGAAAAACTTATTTATTATTTTATAATGATCTTTAGGACAGTTTTTAAAAAAAAGTTTACTTCTTTCTAAAAAAAATGCATAATTTCACTCCTTGCTTCTTTTACTACCAGAACATACACCACTGGATTTAAGAAACTGTTAGTTGCCACTATGGTGAACAGCGGCAAAATGGCAGACAGTTTATACATCAAAGTCATCTTCATTGTAGAAATAGATACCAAGACTGTGATGTAGGTTAAAACATATGGAGTCCTGGTACAGAAAAAGCTCATAACGCCAACTATCACCAACCTATACAGTCTGGATGATGCCGCCATCCTGGAATTCTTCACATGAGCAGCGATGATGATGTTGGAGGATACGATCACGCACAGCGGGATGCATTAACCAACCAATGCAAGTGTAATTACAAGAAGAATTGCTGTAATAGTCGCTTCTTTCCACTCTGTGATTATATTTCTTCTTTCGGAAATTGGAAAAAGTGTGAAAAATTTTTGCATATTTCTCGTGGAAACAAATCGAATGGCTCATTTTCGTCAACTAAATCGCTAAATGTTTGTGCAAAATGGGAAATATCATAGTAAGACAGGGTGCATAGATTATCTACATGTACATGACTAGGGATGAGCGACTTTTCTTTTTATACGATCGGATCGGGTTTCACGAAACCCGACTTTTTCAAAAGTCGGGTCGAGTGAAATCGGCCGATCTTATAGAAAAGTCGGGGTCGGGGTCGGTCGAAACACGAAACCCAATGCAGTGCATTGGGTTTCTAATTGTTCCCAGGGTCTGAAGGAGAGTAAACTCTCCTTCAGTCCCTGGGATCCATATTTAAGTGTAAAATAAAGAATCAAAATAAAAAAATATTGATATACTTACCCTCGGACGCGCCCTGGTTCTCACCGGCAGCCTTTCTTCTTAAGAATGAGCGCCTGAAGGACCTTCGATGACGTCGCGGCTTGTGATTGGTCGTGTGAGCGGTCACATGGGCGTCACGCGACCAATCACAAGCCACAACGTCATCTAAGGTCCTTCAGGCGCTGATTCTTAGGAAGGAAGGCTGTGGGTTAGAACCAGGGCGCATCCGAGGGTGAGTATATACCTATTAGGAACATACTCACCCTCGGATGCGCCCTCGGACGCTTCCTTCCTAAGAATTAGCGCCTGAAGGACCTTAGATGACGACGCGGCTTGTGATTGGTCGCGTGACCGCCCATGTGACCGCTCACGCGACCAATCACAAGCCGCGACGTCATCAAAGGCCCTTCAGGTGCTAATTCTTAGGAAGGAAGGCTGCCGGTGAGAACCAGGGCGCGTCCGAGGGTGAGTATATCAATATTTTTTTATTTTTATTCTTTATTTTACACTTAAATATGAATTCTGATACCGATTCCCGATATCTTAAACATATCGGAACTCGGTATCGGAATTCCGATTCCAGATCAGAAGATCGCCGACCTCATGGCCGACCCCACACAGGGTCGGGTCGGGTTTCATGAAACCCGACTTTGCCAAAAGTCGACGACTTCTGAATCTTGCCGACCCGTTTCGCTCAACCCTATACATCACTATAGATGATGGCTGGAATACTACATAGGGTCGATGATACCCAGATGAGTGCGCACATGAAGCAGCAAAATCTCCTGGAACGAAACCTCAGGTGCCATATTGGTTTAGCCACAGACAAGGCGTGATCAATGTTTAACGCTGTGAGGATGTAAATACTGGCATACATATTAACAAAGGAAAGAAAATTGTAGAATTTGCACACAATGGATCCATACGGCCATTTACCTCTTACTATAGACACAGCTGTGAGGGGTAAAAACAGAAGAAAGGCAAAATCTGCAACAGCCAAATTCAGAAACCAGATTTTATATTTGTTCTTCTTCATTAAGGATCCAGTTATGAAGATGACAAGAAGGTTGGCGGCAAATCCAATGATACAAGTAAATATGGAGAGCACAAAGCTGATGTATTGGATAGGGGTTGGGTGGACTTAGCTAGGAGAAAAGGCTGTCAGCTCTGGAGAACTGGATACATCCCAAAATATATAACATGGGTTTTCAAATATTTCTTGGTCCATGGTTAGAAACTGCAGGATAGAAGCAAACCATTAACAACTGAATCTGAACTTTCCTCATAAGAACAAATGCAATTAGATACCTTATATGTAGCTTCGTAACTAGAGTCCGATGGGCCTCAGTGCAAAATTTGGACCTGGCCCTCCCTCCATGTTGGCCAGATGTATGGGCCATTATAGCGTACTAAATTCCATAAAGACATATGTGTGTTCGCCCCCCCCTCCCCCCCCCTTTTCCTTTCATCATTTAGTAATGTTCCACATCCTAGCTATATACATCCCCCATCCTGGGCCTTTTCCTGTTTTATACAGTTGTGTGAAAAAGTTTTTGCCCTTTTCCTGATTTCCTATTTCTTTGGCATGTTTATCACACTTAAATGTTTCAGGTCACCGAGCAAATTTGAATATTAGACAAAGATAACATAAGTAATCACAAAATGCAGTTTTTTAAATTAAGGTCTTTAATATTAAGGGAAAAAGAAATCCAAACCTGCAGGGACCTGCGTGAAAAAGTGGTGGCCCTGCCCACCCCTTGAAACATAAATTAACTGTGTTTTCTCACATCTTTGGGAAGCTGATTTCAATTTTTCTAGCCACACACAGGTCTGATCATTGCCACACTTGTTCTCAATCAAGAAATCACTTAAATAGTACCTGCATGAAAAATTCAAAGTAGACCAAAAGATGCTCAAAAGCTAGACATCATACCGCAATTCAAAGAAATTCTGGAGCAAAAGATAAACAAAATAATTGAGTTATATTAGTCTGGAAAATATTATAAAGCTATTTCTAAAGCTTTGTGACTTGAGCGAACCACAGTAAGAGTCATTATCCCCAAATGGTGGAAACATATACCAGGATGGGGAACATATAACAGGATGGAGGACATATATCAGGACGTGGGGACATATACCGGGATGGAGCCCAGAATGAGGGACATTTACTAGGATGGGATACATATACCAGGATGAGGGACATATACCAAGATGGGGGACATATATCAGGATGGGGGAACATATGCCAGGATCAGGGACATACACCAGGAAAGGGAGATATACCAGGATGGAGAACACATACCAGGAAGGGGAACATATACCATGATAGGGCACATATACCAAGATGGGGAACATGTACCAGGATGGGGGAACATATAGCAGAATAAGGGATGCATACCTGGATGGGGAACATATATCAGGATGGGGACATATACTGAACTCCAGAAATGGGAACAGGAAGGGAGAAATATACACCTGGAAGAAGCTGAGGATGACATTTCTACATAATGGATGAAGGGGGGAGCAACTTGTATATCCTTATAGGATTAGAACACTTTGGGGCTCATACATCTGACCAACATGCGGGGAAGGGTGGGGCAAGTCCAATTTTTGCACCAGTGCCCGTCAGTCTCTAGTTATGCTACTGATTTGGAGGGGTTCAAGAGTGTTAGAAAGGAGGCCACAGAGCAGGATGTTGTAGTAGTCAAGGCGAGAGATGATGAGGGCCTCCACTAATGCTTTTGCAGATTCTTGGTTAAGAAATGTTCAGATCCGGGAAAAATCTTTCAGTTGGAGTTGGCAGGAGGTGCAAAGGGCTTTGATATGTGGTTTGAAGTAGAGAGCAGAGTCAACAGTTACCACGAGGTAGCGCGATCGGGGAGAGTGAGCAGCCCAGCTATTGATTTTTATGGCTAGGTCTGTTGGGGGGTTGAGTGTGATGGGAGAAATGATCAATTCTGTTTTGTCCATATTAGGTTTTAGAAATCAAGCAGAGAAAAAGAATGAAATAGCAGACAGACATTGCAAGATTCTGATGATATCAGGTCCAGAGAGGTAGATATGTATGTCATCAGTATAGAGATGATACTGAAAGCCATGCGACTCTATAAACTGTTCTAGGCACAGGTATATACAGTATGTTCCTCTTCTTGGTATGTATGTGCCACATCCTGATATATATGTCTCCCATAGTAGGCCCATCATGGTATATATGTCCCCCATCCTGGGCCCAATCTGGTACATCTGGCCCTCATCCTGATAGCTAGGTCCTCAATCCCCCTTTCTGGTATATATGTTTCACATTCTTCATAAACAAAGAAAAAATCTTCTCACCTTTCTCCGCTCCCTCAATGTGCGACATCTTCTTGGTCGTTATCTTCCGTTACAATGTGAGATAGGGGGCTCTCCGACCATAGAGCCTCCTTAAGCTGGATGTTAGTCTGAGGACGCACATCCAACTGAAGTGTATGGCAGCTGATATCCGAGTATCACCGTGCACGTTTGCTCATCCTTAATTTCAATACATCGCTTTGTATTCTCTATTATTTTGCTGAGATTTCTATGATACTTCTGATGTACAATAACAAATTATATTGGGGTACCACCTTAGCCAGAAAAATTGATGTCAATACTTTTCTGCCCAATGATGACAAAAGTATTCTCGGAATGATACCATTATTGGCTAACCATATTATTTTCTGGTTAGCCAATAAAGGTATCGCTTTGAGAATACTTTTGTCATCATTGGGCAGAAACGTATTCACATCAATTTATGATACTTCTGCAAACTTTAAGTATTAACCTGACATAATACAGTAACAAAGAAAACAGCCTTGTAGGAGATACGACACCTACAAGAATCACACCCCAAATGTTCGAATTGCGTCTTCCTTTGTGCAGAAACTGAAATGTAATCATATATGTTAACTGCACCATTCCATTTACTGGGTTTGGATGGCCTTGGCTACCGCACTGGTAATTGACAGCAGTGCCCTCCCGAAGCTTTCTCTGCAGTACCAGTCAATCACCAATGAGGAAGGGGAAGCATTCAAAACCAGTGGGTGGAGATGTGCTTTTAGCCTTCTGGCCACCCCAATGGAGCACCAAGTATTTTAACTCGTTTACCACCTTGAGATTTTCCATTTTTGCATTTTCGTTTTTTGCTCCCCTTCTTCCCAGAAGATAGGAGGCACCAGACCAAGACCAGTGACACCCCTCAGACCGGACTGCCCCGCTGGTGAGTATAATAAAAGGTATTTTTCTTCTCCTACAGTTCGGGTTGGGGACAGATATACAGTAACATCTCTTATCGGCCAAACCTGATGACAGGTTCTCTTTAAAATGTCGATGGAATTACACCTATGATCCATATTTACTCTATAATAGATACGAGGACAACTCAAAGAAAATGCAAACCCAATATTAGATACAAATTGTCTTTCCATACCTTATTTTCCTGGCTTGTCAGGCAATATCCGACTATATGTGTATTCAGAAGTGAGAACTTGTATAATGTTCTTGTAATTATAGGACGTTACTTGCTTCAATCGTACTGGTTCCTTCATTATGATAACTGTCAAACAATGGTCGTGCCGTCCATATCTCTTATATTGTGGTTTATAAACTTATCTTTACTTCCACAAGTATCTTCACAGGACAAATACGATCTTCTATCTCGACCAGCATCTTCATGTGATTAGGGCCTTTTGCACAATATGGCTTTTGCAATGTAACATATGATATTTGTGACATGAATGTATATAACTGGATGGAAGATTATATAAAAAAAAACAATTGTTAACTTCTTCAGCGGAAGAAAGAGATCTATAAATTGAATAAATGAAGGATGCCAAAAAATAATGCAAAAAACAAAAAATTGGAATGGACAGATATGAGAAGGTTCATGATGCTGATTTGCGTCATCTTCACGAGAGAGAGTGAAAGGGACTCCGTCAGCTCAAACCGAGTACAGGCGCTCGGTGCTTCATGGCGGGGCCAATCATTTAAAGATACCTTCACATTTGCTTCTCTTCTTTGATTGAAAGCTTTGGCTTCCTAGAGCCAGAGAAGGGCGGAGATAGATGGAAAACAAGTGGGTGGTCACATGCATTTAAATGATTGGCCGCCATGATGAATCGAGTGGCTGTACTTGGTTTGAACAGTCATTCTGTGTTGACAGAGTTTCTGTAAGTAGTCACTGGACGTTGAGATACGGTGAAGGAAATAATTATTTGATCCCTTGCTGATTTTGTAAATTTGGGCACTGACAAAGACATGAACAGTCTATGATTTTAAGGGTAGGTTAAATTTAACATTGAGAGATAGAATAGCCAAAATAAAATCCAGAAAATCACATTCTATAAATTATATAAATTTATTTGCATTTTGCAGTGAGAAATAAGTATTTGATACCCTACCAACCATTAAGAGTTCTGGCTCCTACAAACCAGTTAGACGCTCCTAATCAACTGGTTACCTGCATTAAAGACAGCTGTCTTACATAGTCACCTTTATAAAAGACTCCTGTCCACAGACTCAATTAATCAGTCAGACTCTAACCTCAACAACATGGGCAAGACCTAATAGCTTTATAATTATGTCAGGGACAAGATCATAGACCTGCACAAAGTCAGAATGGGCTACAAAACCATAAATAAGACGCTAGGTCAGAAGGAGGCAACTGTAGGTGCAATAGTAATAAAATGGAAGAAATATAAAATGACACAAAAGGAATGTCAATCGACATCGATCTGGGGCACCATGCAAAATCTCACCTCGTGGTGTTTCCTTGATCATGAGGAAGGTGAGAGATCAGCCTAAAACTACATGGGGGGACTTGTTAATGATCTCAAGGCAGCTGCGGCCACAGTCACCAAGAAAACCATTGGTAACACATTACCCGGTAAAGGTTTAAAATCCTGCAGTGCCGCAAGGTCCCCCAGTTCAAGAAGGCACCTGTGCAGGCCAGTCTGAAGTTTGCCAATGAACACCTGGATGATTCTGTGAGTGATTGGAAGAAAGTGTTATGGTCAGATGAGACAAAAATTGAGATCTTGACATTAACTCAACTTGCAGTGTTTCGAGGAAGAGAAATGCTGCCGATGACCCAAAGAACACAATCCCCACTGTCAAGTATGGAGGTGGAAAGATTATGTTTTGGGGGTGCTTCTCTGCTAAGGGCCCAGGACTACTTCACAGCATCAATGGGAGAATGGATGGAGCCGTAAGTTCCTGAGTCACAATCTTTTTCCCTCTGCCAGGACATTAAAATGGGTCGTGGCTGGGTCTTCCAGGAAGACAATGACCCAAATCATACAGCCAAGGCAACAAAGGAGTGGCTCAAAAAGAAGCACATTAAGGTCATGGAGTGGCCTAGCCAGTCTCCAAACCTTAATCGCATAGAAAACTTATGGAGGGTGATGAAGCTCTGAGTTGCCAAGCGACAGCCTCAAAATCTTAATGATTTAGAGATGATCTGCAAAGAGGAGTGGACCAAGATTCCTCCTGACTTGTGCGCAAACCTCATCATCAACTACAAAAATGTCTGACTGCTGTGCTTGCCACCAAGTATTACGTCTAGTTTGCCAGAGGGATCAAATACTTTTTTCTCACTGCAAAATGCAAATACATTTATATAATTTATACAATGTGATTTTCTGCATTTTTTTTTCTATATTCTATCTCTCAATGTTAACAGTAACCTACCCTTAAAATTGTAGACTGTTCTTGTCTTTGTCAGGGGGCAAACATACAAAATCAGTGTTCTAATTTACTGAGATAATGACTTCTGGGTTTTCATTGGCTGTAAGCCATAATTAACCCGCCGTCACATACAATATTCGGACTAACGAGTTCACATACAATGTGCCTGTCAGGCGCCTGCTGGAAAAATACCTATAATATCTAATGTTTGCAATTTCAGTGCTCTAAAAGTGATCAGTGACCTTCATAGGGATGTAATAAAAGAGACTACACATAATCAGTTGCAAAAAAAAACATTTACTTAACATAAAACTAATAACTATGAAATACAAACTTTTCAAAACTCCCGCCAAATAGTCCCCAGTTCGACTCTCTCAAAAAAATGTACAAAGAAAATTTTTGAACACAAACTTAATTTTAAGGTACCTTAAGTACTATTAAAAACATATTCAATCAGAAGTAGATGCTGAGGTTTCCCCAGAAAAGTCACACTTGCAGAGCAAATAGCAAGAATTACACACCATTTTTGCATGTGTCAGGCAAATTGCTTTATGACATTTGAGACATTCATAATTTGAAAGCCTTCTGGTTCCGCTTTCCGTTTGGCAGGTGGTGCATCTCCTTCTTTTGTGAGGTGGTGCAGATGGTGACTTTTCACCATCATCTTCTGGGCGGAACCTTTTGAGCTGAACTTGAAGGCGAGAGGGGATACCGATTGTTTTCACGCTTCTCCTGCGTAGCTCTCCAAGTACTAGTTCATGGGCCAATTTTTTCAGATACAATCGTCTACGGAGTGGTTCAAGATTGTTTTCAAGATAAATTACTTGTGAATTTATACCACCCAAATTCAACATAGCAAAAAATATGACCATTGGCCAGCGTTTGATGTTTCTGCTGACGTTGAAAGTGGAGCACATCTGATCTGCTGTATCCACACCCCCTTTGGTGGCATTGTAAAATGTAATTATCTCCGGGTTTTTTTCTGCCCCAGTCCCAGGATCGATGGCAGCATCATCATGAAGTGTTGATAGAAGAAGTACGATTTTTTTTTCATGTGGTACATAAGAAACTAAAGCCTTTCCATTATGGAATGCAAACATACTGCTGTACTGCTGTCTCTCTTTCACACTTACAAACTGTGGCGGCAATTCCCTTTTGTTTTTTCTTACAGTTCCCACATATGACAGCTTCTGAATTTTCAGATAATCAATCAGATCACAACTTGTAAACCAAATGTCAGCTGTAATATTGCGACCCGATCCAAATAAGGGTTCAGCCAGTCTTTTTACAACATCAATGGGTTTGTTGCTCACACAGTAAGGACCTTCTGGTTGTTTTCCTGCATAAACTTCCAGGTTGTAAGTGTAGGTCTTACTGGCATCAACAAGGGCATACATTTTTATTCCATATTTGTTTGGCTTTGATGGAATATATTGACGAAAGGCACATCTACCACGAAAACCAGGGAGCATTTCGTCAATAGTGAGATTCTCTCCAGGGTAATAACTTTGTTTACAGTTTACAACAAATCTTTGAAATATGTCACGAATTGGAGCAAGTCGGTCATGTGTTTTGCGTTCGGTTCGGGTAGTTCTGTCGTCAAACCGAAGGCAACGAATTAGAATCTTGAATCTGTTTATGGACATAACAAGGCTAAATTTTTCAACTCCATCCCCATCTTTACCCCAAAGTTCCTCCAAACTTTGTCTATTTGCCCTATAAGCTCCTGCAAGGTACAGTAATCCAAAAAAAGCACGCAGTTCTATTTCATCTGTGGGCTTGATGGTTCTGTTGCAGATGTACTTGTCCTTTATAATGTCTATATATTGGTTGGTATATGTGACAATAGAGTCCAGAATGTCATCTGTAAATATACTGTTCCAGCATTCAACTGCAGTTTTTGCATTACGTGCAGTTCCTATTACTGCAGAAAGGTGAGTAATAATGTTTAAAGGTTCCCTACGTTTTTTCTGGAATGGCTTCTTGTTCCATTTAGTATTTTTATCTTTTCCAATATAATATGATCCAACTTCTTCATTCTCACCACTGTCACCATCTTGCTCTGTTTCAGAATCCAGGACACATTCTTCCACCTCATCATGAGAATCAATCTCACTTTCCTCTCCTAAATCCTCATTCAGTGTGAGGTCTCTATCATCTAACAGCATGTTTGTTACTTCCTCAACATCAAGTTGTTTGGATAAATTGTACATTTTCCTCTCCATTTCAGCAGATAATCTGAAGCAAGAGAAGGAATATGTTAGGGAACTACTGTATATGCCTGAGCAGCACACTTTCTTTTATAAAATCTCCCTTATTTCTATGAAATATCCTCACATTTTGTGCTATACATTCATAAAACAAGCTAAATAAACTATTGTGATGAATAAAAACATAAAATACCAACCTTACTGAATGTGACGTATTCACATACAATGAGCCTGAGAGATCTGTGCAGCTATATCCTCTCCCCTGAAGCTCTGAAATCCAACTGTGATATCAGGTTTCACAGACCTTCAAGAGACAGGAGACTACCTGGAGGGAGGGGGTTTCCTCACAATCTGGTGAGGAAGGAGAAATGAAAGTAAAAGAGAAGCGCCTGTCAGATCAGTTGTATGTGACGGAGGGTTAATAATTGGTCTTCATGTACATCACTATAGATGATGGCTGGAATACTACATAGAGTTGATGAAACCCAGATAAGTGCACACAAAAAGCAGCAACATTTCTGAGAATGAAACCTCAGGTGCCATATTGGTTTAGCGACAGACCTGGCGCGATCTATAGTCAGCACCATGAGGATGGAAATATTGACGTACATAATAATAAAGGTAAGGAAGTTGTAGAATTTGCACACAATGGACCCATACGGCCATCTTACTCTTATTATAGACACAGATGTGAGGGGTAGAAACAGAAGAAAGGCAAAATCTACCAAAGCCAAGATCAGGAACCAGATTTTATATTTATTCTTCTTCATTAAGAATCCAGTGACGAAGATGACAAAGAAGGTTGGTGGCAAATCTGATGATACAAGTAAATATGGAGAGCACAAAGCTGAAGCATTGGATAGCGGTTGGGTGAGTTTTGCTGGAAGATAAGGCTCTAAGATCTCAAGAAATTAATAAATCCCAGAGCTCATAAGTTTTCAAGTATTTTTTCGTCAATGGTCAGAAACTGCAGGATGAAAAGAAAATGAAAATTGGAATCTGAACATGCATTCACATAAAGAAGCAGCTTGAACAAAATATAATATTACAAAGTACCATACACAGAGATGAGTGGTTCTCCCTCAAAATTTGATTCAGCAAAATTTGCTCAAATTGGCAAATAGATATAATTCTGTGCAAATAATATTTTGTATAAATTAAATTTGCCCAAGAAAACATGTTTCGAGCAGAGATGAGCAAATATAATCAAGCAGAAATGAATTCTGCTGTGGAATTTTTGCTTCTGTGGGGATTCAGCAGAATGGCAGCCGCTGGCATACATTATGACGACACAACGCCATGACCTTTAGTGTGCTTGCACAGAATCTTCCTAGGGCTTATCAAAGCAATGTGTGATGAGGGGAGTATAAGCTTCATAGTTTCATGATCTTTAAGGTTGAACATAGGCTGGCATGGAATCTGTCAGCAGGATTTTGCAAAGTAAAGTAAATGCATGGTCATATTTGCGCTTTGATACTGATTAAAACGATACCTACGGTGAAGAAATCCATTTTGTGGGTTTTGCTTAATATGCATTCGAAGTTTTCTTGTAAGGATATATGTTTTCATGTATCTTTGCAGTAACTTAAAAAAATGCCCTAAAACATTCTCTCTCTCTCTCATTATTCTGGCATTTAGCAAATATTAATATTTATGGTAATCCTAATTGACCTAAAACGGGAAAGGTTTATTCTGATTTCATGGCAGATATTGAGAAAAACCTGCAGATGTGTCATTTTATGTAGTGAATGGAAACTTCTGGTTTCAACTGTAGGCTGACAGCAAACAAACAGATGTTTTATCGGATCCCAAGTAAATTTGTAAATGTCTTAGCAAGCACGGTCTACAGAGAATATGTACAACACTGTACAAGTTACAGTTCAGAGGGCAAAACTCTTTTTCCTAGAATGGCCAAAATTGGAGAATTCCCTTGCGGTCTTTTCATTTCTTTCGTAAGTTCACTGGAAATTGCATCTTAAGAAAGAGCAAATAAGGTAAAATACAAATTTACACTGTAAGGGCACTCATCATTACAGCTTTTATCAGTTACAGCTGATTCTTTTAATAACCATGTCCCAGCCCTCATATTCATCCTCTCCATTTCCCAACGGTTTCCTCTGGCCACTGCGGTTCCTCTAGATTTATGCAGCTCTGTGCTGGGTCATGCATGGATTTCTTGAATTATTAAAGAGGCAATGCACTGTTATTATAATTATCACAGTCAGTACGGCTGCATGTCCATCATGTTCCACTGCCCTTACGCAGACAGACATCTCACGATTTTCCATTATATTCCATGCTGTACTGCTGCTGACACTGCCAGTACCACTGCCCCTCCACGCTGAAACTCCACTGCCTCCATCATGTTTCACTACTGCTCCTCCTACACAACTGGATATCTCTTGCCTCTCCATTATATTTTATATTGTAATGACGGACGGTGCTGTGGCTGCTACACCAGTCGCTACACTGCCACCCATCTTCTCTCTGTCCATCATGTTTCATATTTTACTGTTTCTCCTGCTGTCAGTGCTACTGTCCCTACACGGCCAGACAGCTGTTGCCTATCCATTATGTTCCATACCTTACTGCAGCTGCTGCCATTACTACTGCTACTACACAGTCGCCCAGATTCTACCTGTCCATCCTGTTCTATGCTGAACCCTACCCTGCACACAGTAAATATAGAAAAGCTAAAATTACTCCCAAGAAAGGATAATTTTTGGACTGCAAAAAAAATCCATTTAGGCTTCACTTAATAACACCAAACCGGTTATTGACCCCCTCCCCCCCAAAAAAATGTATAATTTTTGATTGTTTTATAAGGACATTGTTAAGTCACTTTCAAAACACCAAGCCTATTCCTGATCTTGAAAAAATAAATAATTTTTTGACTGCTAAAGAAGCAATTGCTTTTTCACTTTCCAAGCACCAAACCAGTCATTGATTCCAAAAAGAATGTATAAGATACGATGGCTACAAAAATGTTTAAAATGTTTTGTTCATTCACTTTCCAAACACCAAACCTCTTCCTGATTTTAAAAAAAGGATGACAAAATAAATATGAGATGGGAGAAGAGACACTCTTGTTTCCCAGAACCCTGGCAGGCACAGAGGAATATAGGGACAATATCAACTTTAGCTAGTAAGAATTTAAGATTCTATTGCAAATGGTCTCTTCAATGTAGAACCATTAGCTAGAGTGTTGAATGATGCCAATATGTGAGGAGCTGAGACAATCTAGGAGAATTTTGAAGTATGAGAGGGAAAAACCATCTTTGCCATGGGCCTTTCGGATTGTGATTATTTAGCTACCAATAGAGTTCTACATCGGTATAGGAGATTTTAGGGGTTTGTATTCACATTTGAGAAAAAGAGAACTTTGGATCTAAGAATGAATTCTGGAATGTAAGTATGGAAGTCTTATCTTAGTGTCTCCAAAAAAGATTTATCTACAAAGTAAAGTGATGTATAATATCCCTTAAAAGTCTTTGATATGTTCTTCTACTGATAGATGATTGAGGATCTGTGGTACATTAAGGATTTCGATGACATACATGATGTATGATATTCTTGAAACCTCAATGATCTAAAAATGGGAACTCATTTTTATAGGCTACCTATGAAATTTTCTGTAAGGAGGGTTGGCTTCCGAGTCAGAATCTCTACAATAGGGACATACCGGTATTTGTTACTTTCAAATCATTTATATCAGAGACGGTTTCATTTATTGGGCGGGTACGTTCATGCTTGGGATGGTGTATAATTCCTCTGATGTCACACTTTTGAGTCTCCCAATTTGTGCTTGGATGTGAACCTTCAAAATGTTGGCACATTTAATGTCTTGAAGCAGTGCTTGGTCATTTATTAGGCCCAAATTTAAACTTTCACTGCCATTGTTGAGGTATTGGAGCAGATATAAAAAAAAAGAGTACAGTTATTGATGTATTGTCAGAAAGGCTGATAATTTCAATTAAGGCGGACTATAATAATGAGAAATGTTGATCTTTGACGGAAAAGTAATTTAGCCTAGAATATACACGACGATCCAAAGAATAAACTTTGTGTTCGTGTAAGGAATATTTCACATAGCGGAGACAGGATAGGGTGAGGTGGGAAGAACCTTTGGAATTATACAGGTTGGAATCAAAGTCAACATTAAGGTCGCCCCCAATAATTCACTGGGCATTCGGCAAAGTCAGTTAGCGAATATAGATACAAAGAAAGAGCCCAATTCTGATGGGAGACAGGTAAGTAAAGATATGCAAAGGTTACTATCCTAGATATTACCTGATCCTTGATTAGCCACATATCACCATCTCCATTACTGTGAGAATACGAAAACTTGCAAGGTATGGAGTACGATATTAAAATGTTAGTGTCTATGGATTCAGGGTCTGGAATATGGCTATTATATATAGAGAAAGACATTGTCAAATACTTTTAAAAGCTAATTTGACCAGTGGGCTGTTTACAAGCCTCTTCTATGTCAAATTTATTTTATAATAAAACATAATAATCATTTTATTTTTATAGCGCCAATGTATTCTGCAGCACTTTACAATTCAGAGGGCACATCATCCATGTACAAAAAAAAAATCAGACATTACAGAGAGAAATACATAACTCAACATATACCAAAAGGAGTGAGGGCATTGCTCAGAATCTTACAATCTAACATCTATTATTTGCAGTTATAACCTGATCTATTCAGTGACAATCTGTGACCTCAAAATACACTTTATATACGGGCTATAAAATATGTATAATTTCTGTACATATAATCAACTATTCATAGAATACTGACATGGTGTAGAACAGTGTATACAGAACATGTTTAGTCACTAGTCCTTGTTTACATTCACAGTGTGTTACAAACCTTATTAGTTCATAGGCTGCCCGCATCTTGCACCAAATTAAGTATTTAGAGGTGGCGTAGCATACCAGGAACCAGTTGCTATCAGTGTACAGTGGCGTTTGGTGCCTTGAATTGTAAATTATTCACTGGAAACGGGAGTGATTAGCATTATTACAGCTATGTCTTAAGGTACCGTCACATTTAGCGACACTGCAGCAATCTAGACAACGATGCCGATCACTGCAGCGTCGCTGTGTGGTCGCTGGGGAGCTGTCACACAGCTCTCCAGCGACCAACGATGCCGAAGTCCCCGGGTAACCAGGGTAAACATCGGGTTACTAAGTGCACGGCCGCGCTTAGTAACCCGATGTTTACCCTTGTTACCAGTGTAAATGTAAAAAAAAAAAAAAACACTACATACTTACCTTCCATGTCTGTCGCGTCCCCTGGCATTATGCTTCCCTGCACTGTGTAAGTGCCAGCCGTAAAGTAGAGCGCTGACACAGTGCAGGGAAGCAGAACGCCGGGGGATGCGACAGACACCGGAATGAAAGTATGTAGTGTTTGTTTTTTTTACATTTACACTGGTAACCAGGGTAAACATCGGGTTACTAAGCACGGCCCTGCGCTTAGTAACTCGATGTTTACCCTGGTTACCAGTGAAGACATCGACTGAATCGGCGTCACACACGCCGATTCAGCGATGTCTGCGGGAGATCCAGCGACAAAATAAAGTTCTGGCCTTCTAGCTCCGACCAGCGATGTCACAGCAGGATCCAGATCGCTGCTGCGTGTCAAACACAACGATATCGCTAGCCAGGACGCTGCAACGTCACGGATCGCTAGCGATTTCGTTGTTAAGTTGTTCAGTGTGAAGGTACCTTTAGGGCTACAACTCAGTGCAATATACCTTAAAGTGAACCTGTCAGCAGAATTGTGCACAGTAACCCACAGACACTGTCTGGTTATACTGATGACAATGATACCTTGGTTGATGAAATCCATCTTGTGTTTCAGTTTTGAGTTAATTATATGCTCATGCTATGGGTTGGCCTGTGGGGGGTCTTCATGTAGTGCTCTGCTTAGGGATACATCAGTTTGGCTTCTGACAGGTCACTTCTGAAAGGTCACCTTCTGCAGGCAGGCGCCATGTGTATTTATTTTTTTTTTCTTTGATGGTATCCATAAATTCATTAACAAAAATCAGTTTGAAAGTGCCGCCGGCCACACCTGTGCAGTAGCAGCTATCAACAATCCTTGATCTGCCTGCCTGCAGAAGTTTTTTTTCAATATATAATATTTATTATGTAAATTAGGGGGCAGGTCAGATCAGTGAGGGATCAGTGACCTGTCAGCAGTCTTCATTATGAACAGCTAATCAGCATACCACATAAATCCCTGCCCACTGATCACCCCAAAGCACGAGCATATCATTAACTCAAAACTAAAAATAAAGATTAAACAACAACCACAAGACGTATTTCATCAGCCAAGGTGTCATTTTAATCAGTGTAATGGCGCCCACCTGGCACTGTGTGTAGGTCACTGTGCACACTCCTGCAGACAGGTTCTCTTTAACACCATCAGATATCATAGATATCTATGATAGTTTTATAGAATATTTACACTGAAAAGTTGTTTAAGATGTCCATCAAAATGACATATCTCGTACAGGAAAATAGAAATATAGGATGTTAACCTCACCAAACACCTCAGCTTTCACAACCCTTCAAGTTTAACAAAACAGTGGAATAGTGGAATATTAAGAGGATCATCCTAAAATTTAAGGGATCATTTTTTTTAAAAAGTATTTCCACTTTCCAATTTCTCACTGCTTTAGTTCAGCTGCTCCAAAGTCATCTACCAGGACCAGAAGTGACGATATCTGATCCATTAGTCAGTCCGCCTACTGGACTCCTGAGCATAGAAAGTATATGTATTTAAATGAAAAAAAAAATAGTAGTTTTTTACAATTTTTCAAAACACTGGCCACATTATTAAAACAAGTGTTAATTTCTGCTCCATCAGTTACCTGACCCTGAATATAATCAATGGTGTCAGCCGATCGTTGACTGAATGGACAGTATTCCGCCACTTCCCGTCATGTCAGAGGGCACTGGAGCAGCAGGTGCGTCGGAGTGTTGAGTATGTGGAGCTCTGGAAAACCTTTTTATCACTCGCAATCTACTTCTTCTTAAAAAATTAAGAAGTTCACTCCTTGCTTGCTTTATTAATAAAACATATACCACTGGATTTAGGAAAGTATTCGTAGCCGCTATGGTGAATAAAAGCGGCAAAATGGCAGATAATTTATACATCAAAATCATCTTCAGAGTGGAAACAGATACCAAAAAAAGGATATAGGTTAAAACATATGGAGTTCTGGCAAAGAAAAAGCTCATGACGGCAAATATCACCAATCTGTAGAGTCTGGATGATGCCACCATCGTGGAATTTTTCACATGGAAAGCGATGATTATGTTGGAGGATACAATCAAGCACAGCGGGATGCAATAGCCAACCACTGCGAGAGGAAGTACAAGACGTTCCGTCGTAAAGGTCATTTCCCTCCAATCTGCGACTAATTTCCTTCGTTCAGAAGTTTCAAGGTCTGAGATATTTTCACACATTTCTAGCGAATCATCGAGTGACTCATTTTCGGATCTGTAACTTAGTTCATATGCAACAAGTGAAGTGTCATAGTAAGACAGCGTGCATTGGTTTTCTTCATAGACGTCACTATAGATGATGGCGGGAATGCTACATAAGGCCGATGATAACCATATGAATGTGCACATAAAGCAGCAAAATTTCTGAGAATGAAAACTCCGGTGCCATATCGGTTTAGCCACAGACAAGGCGCGATCAATATTCAGCACGGTGAGGATATAAATACTGGCGTACGTATTAACAAAGCCAAGAAAGTTGAAAAATTTACACTCACTAGACCCATACAGCCATTTTCCTCTTATTTCAGACACAGCAGAAAACGGTAGAATCAAAATAAAAGTGAAATCTGCCACCGCCAAGTTCAGGAACCAGATTTTATATTTGTTCTTCTTCAGTAAGAATCCGGTGACGATGATGACAATAATGTTGGCGACAAATCCCATGACACAAGTGAATATTGACAGCGTAAAGTTGAAGTACTGGAAAGCGGTTGGGTGAGTTGTGCTAGGAGATAAGGCTCTTAGTTCTGGAGAACGGTGTATCTCCCAGATCAGATGACACATTTTTTCAAGTATTTCTTGATCCATGGTTAGAAACTGAAGGACAGAAAAAAATATTCAAAAGAGAATACAAATGTTAATTCTCGTAAAGAAGCAACTGGAAAAAAAAATATAATAATAATACTTACTGTAGGGCTTGGACCATGTTTAGTTTTAGTGTCTGTACTGTACATAATCCACATTTGCCATAACAACCCATTTACCTGATGCGGGCCTAGAGACTGCCGTTACGGTGCACCAATAGGTATGTCATAATTTTGAGAGATTAAAATGTGTAATTGACAGCATTTATCATTGCCGAGGCATCCATCCCAGAAATAAAATATAATCTGGCATATGTGTCATTTTATTTGGGATTTTGTAAACCACGTAATTCACTTTATTGAGTAGTGTGGTATTCATCGAGGGTTTACCATCAGTGCATATGTAGGAAGATTTCCTTATATGTGCCAAAAATAAACCCTTGAGGAGAAGTAGGGGATAGATCTGATGGAAGACCAAGCTGCTGTGAAAAGGGAGTAGTTCCATGTGTGATAATATTTCAAGGAGCTTTTATTAACGCGTTTCAGGTTCATACCGAACCCTTTCTGAAAACTGAACTATATATCATTCAGCGGGTGAAATACGTGCTGAAAAAGTCACAAATTTTCTTAGTAAATATATTTGTAAAGGTGCTATTGATAAAAACTTTATTATTTACCTGATCTTCCTGTTTCTGACTCAGTTACCTGAAAGGGAACCTGTCACCCCCAAAATCGAAGGTGAGCTAAGCCCACCAGCATCAGGGTCTTATCTACAACATTCTGTAATGCTGTAGATAAGCCCCCGATGTATCCTGAAAGATGAGAAAAAGAGGTTAGATTATACTCTCCCCGGGGCGGTCCCGCTACGATGGGCGTCACGGTCCAGTCCGGGGGCCTCCCATCTTCTTACGATGACGTCCTCTTCTTGTAGTCACGCTGCGGCTCCAGCGCAGGCGTACTTTGTCTGTCCTGTTGAGGACAGAGAAAAATACTGCAGTCTGCAGGCGCCGGGCCCCTCTGACCTTTCCCGGCGCCTGCGCAGTGCAATACTTTGCTCTGCCCTCAATAGGGCAGACAAAGTACGCCTGCACCAGAGCCGCAGATTGAAGACAAGAAGAGGACGTCATCGTAAGAAGATGGGAGGCCTCGGTCCGGACTGCGACACCCATCGGATCAGAACCGGATCGGGACCGCCCCTGGGTGAGTATAATCTAACCTCTTTTTCTCATCTTTCAGGATACATTGGGGGCTTATCTACAGCATTACACAATGCTGTACATAAGCCCCTGATGCTGGTGGGCTTAGCTCATCTTCAATTTTGGGGGTGACAGGTTCCCTTTAAACTCTCGGAAAACTGCTGGGAGTTGCCAGTAATTGTTCATACTTGATCTGGTGCTCTCCATTTATGTTACTCTTGTTCAGCCTGTTGGATTTGAGATTTCAGACTTCAGCCCATTACTATTATTCTGCCTCTGGATTTTGTCCCATATCTGCTCCTCCTGGTTCTTACCCAGCTACCTAACTATTTCTGCCATCCTGCTCCATTGGCCAGGAGCTACTCTGAGATCTCAACCCAGGGCCCCTATATAAGTCACCATCCCTGTATGGGGGTTACAGGTTTTTCAGGGCTCTCCTGGGAACGTATAGTTGGAGTAGTTAGTGCAAATGCTGTCCACGGAAGCCCTATTTAGAGCTACCAGGCGACCACGGATAGATCCTTGCTTTACCTTCTTTATTAAATTGCACCATTCTGTCACAGAATGAAGCATGCACAAAGATGTGCTGTATTTGTGGGCTGTGTTTCAGACGCAGTTTCATGCTAAAAATTAACTGTGTTAGGCCGGGGACACACACACTGTATAAAAAAACGGACCGTTTTTGACGGACAAGAATCGCACAAATGTTACCAAAACATTGATCCGTGTGCAGTGCGAGGATGCGATTTTCTCGCATCAAATGATCCGTGTGACATCCGTATGGCATCCGTACTGCGTGTTTTTATCGCAGGCTTGCAAAACCGACATACGGCTATACAAGGGATCCATGTGACAAAAAAAACAAACATATATACTGTCTCTATATATATATACAGTGGGGCAAAAAAGTATTTAGTCAGTCAGCAATAGTGCAAGTTCCACCACTTAAAAAGATGAGAAGCGTCTGTAATTTACATCATAAATAGACCTCAACTATGGGAGACAAACTGAGAAAAAAAAATCCAGAAAATCACATTGTCTGTTTTTTTAACATTTTATTTGCATATTATGGTGGAAAATAAGTATTTGGTCAGAAACAAACAATCAAGATTTCTGGCTCTCACAGACCTGTAACTTCTTCTTTAAGAGTCTCCTCTTTCCTCCACTCATTACCTGTAGTAATGGCACCTGTTTAAACTTGTTATTAGTATAAAAAGACACCTGTGCACACCCTCAAACAGTCTGACTCCAAACTCCACTATGGTGAAGACCAAAGAGCTGTCAAAGGACACCAGAAACAAAATTGTAGCCTTGCACCAGGCTGGGAAGACTGAATCTGCAATAGCCAACCAGCTTGGAGTGAAAAAATCAACAGTGGGAGCAATAATTAGAAAATGGAAGACATACAAGACCACTGATAATCTCCCTCGATCTGGGGCTCCACGCAAAATCCCACCCCGTGGGGTCAGAATGATCACAAGAACGGTGAGCAAAAATCCCAGAACCACGCGGGGGGACCTAGTGAATGAACTGCAGAGAGCTGGGACCAATGTAACAAGGCCTACCATAAGTAACACACTACGCCACCATGGACTCAGATCCTGCAGTGCCAGACGTGTCCCACTGCTTAAGCCAGTACATGTCCGGGCCCGTCTGAAGTTTGCTAGAGAGCATTTGGATGATCCAGAGGAGTTTTGGGAGAATGTCCTATGGTCTGATGAAACCAAACTGGAACTGTTTGGTAGAAACACAACTTGTCGTGTTTGGAGGAAAAAGAATACTGAGTTGCATCCATCAAACACCATACCTACTGTAAAGCATGGTGGTGGAAACATCATGCTTTGGGGCTGTTTCTCTGCAAAGGGGCCAGGACGACTGATCCGGGTACATGAAAGAATGAATGGGGCCATGTATCGTGAGATTTTGAGTGCAAACCTCCTTCCATCAGCAAGGGCATTGAAGATGAAACGTGGCTGGGTCTTTCAACATTACAATGATCCAAAGCACACCGCCAGGGCAACGAAGGAGTGGCTTCGTAAGAAGCATTTCAAGGTCCTGGAGTGGCCTAGCCAGTCTCCAGATCTCAACCCTATAGAAAACCTTTGGAGGGAGTTGAAAGTCCGTGTTGCTAAGCGAAAAGCCAAAAACATCACTGCTCTAGAGGAGATCTGCATGGAGGAATGGGCCAACATACCAACAACAGTGTGTGGCAACCTTGTGAAGACTTACAGAAAACGTTTGACCTCTGTCATTGCCAACAAAGGATATATTACAAAGTATTGAGATGAAATTTTGTTTCTGACCAAATACTTATTTTCCACCATAATATGCAAATAAAATATTAAAAAAACAGACAAGGTGATTTTCTGGATTTTTTTTTTCTCAGTTTGTCTCCCATAGTTGAGGTCTACCTATGATGTAAATTACAGACGCCTCTCATCTTTTTAAGTAGTGGAACTTGCACTATTGCTGACTGACTAAATACTTTTTTGCCCCACTGTATATGTCAGTAGACACATATATGTATATATATTAATATTTCATACAGCGCGATATAGCAGAAAGCCGGTAATTCAATTACCGGCTTTTGCTTTCTCCTTCCTAAACCCGATAAGATATGAGACCTGGTTTACATACAGTAAACCATCTCATATCACCATTTTTTTTGCATAATCCACACTACTAATGTCAGTAGTGTGTCTATGCAAAATTTGGGCGTTCTAGCTAGTAAATTAAGGGGTTAAATGGCAGAAAAAATTGGTGTGGGCTCCCGCACAATTTTCTCCGCCAGAGTAGTAAAGCCAGTGACTGAGGGCAGATATTAATAGCCTGGAGAGAGTCTATGGTTATTGGCCCCCCCCTGGCTAAAAACACCTGCCCCCAGCCACCCCAGAAAAGGCACATCTGGAAGATGCGCCTATTCTGGCACTTGGCCACTCACTTCCCATTCCCGTGTAGCGGTGGGATATGGGGTAATGAAGGGTTAATGCCACCTTGCTATTGTAAGGTGACATTAAGCCAAATTAATAATGGAGAGGCGTCAATTATGAAACCTATCCATTATTAATCCAATACTAGTAAAGGGTTAAAAAAGACACAAACACATTATTAAAAATTAATTTAATGAAATAAACACAAAGGTTGTTGTATTAATTTATTCTACTCTCAATCCACTCACTGAAGACCCTCGATCTGTAAATAAAAAAATAAAAAAATAAACCAACAATATACATACCTTCCACAGATCTGTAAAGTCCAACGATGTAAATCCATCTGAAGGGGTTAAAATATTTTGCAGCCACGAGCTTTGCTAATGCAAGGTTGCTCATGTCTGCAATACCCCAGGAAATGAAGGTAAAGTCGGTCATTGACCTATATTTACCTGCATTTGCAGTGAGGCACCCTCTGCTGGCTGTTCCTAGATCGTGGGAACTTTCCTAGAAAGCTCCCTGGCTCGAGTTCATATGAGGACAACCAGCAGAGGGCGCCCCCTTATGATCTCGAACCAGGGAGCTTTCTAGGAAAGTTCCCACGATCTAGGAACAGCCAGCAGAGGGCGCCTCACCGCAAATGCAGGTAAATATAGGTCATTGACCTACTTTACCTTCATTCCCTGGGGTTTTGCAGACATGAGCAACCTTGCATTAGCAAAGCTCGTGGCTGCAAAATATTGTAACCCCGTCAGATGGATTTACATCGTTGGACTTTACAGATCTGCGGAAGGTATGGTTATTGTTGGTTTATTTATTTTTTTTTTGATTTACAGATCGAGGGTCTTCAGTGAGTGGATTGAGAGTAGAATAAATTAATACAACAACCTTTGTGTTTATTTCATTAAATTAATTTTTAATAATGTGTTTGTGTCTTTTTTTAACCCTTTACTAGTATTGGATTAATAATGGATAGGTTTCATAATTGACGCCTCTCCATTATTAATTTGGCTTAATGTCACCTTACAATAGCAAGGTGGCATTAACCCTTCATTACCCCATATCCCACCGCTACACGGGAATGGGAAGAGAGTGGCCAAGTGCCAGAATAGGCGCATCTTCCAGATGTGCCTTTTCTGGGGTGGCTGGGGGCAGGTGTTTTTAGCCAAGGGGGGGGGGGGGGCAATAATCATGGACCCTCTCCAGGCTATTAATATCTGCCCTCAGTCACTGGCTTTACTACTCTGGCGGAGAAAATTGTGCGGGAGCCCACGCCAATTTTTTCCGCCATTTAACCCCTTAATGTACTAGCTAGAACGGCCAAATTTTGCATAGACACACTACTGACATTAGTAGTGTGGATTATGCAAAAAAAGGGGATATGACATGGTTTACTGTATGTAAACCAGGTCTCATATCATGTTGGGTTTAGGAAGGAGAAAGCAAAAGCCGGTAATTGAATTACCGGCTTTAAAGCTGTATAGCGCTGGAAGAAATATTAATATATATATATATATATATATATATATATATTTGTGTCTCACTGACATATATATATATATATATATATATATATATATATACCCATTCTATGTGTACACATTTATTCGACCTATTCTATTCTAAGCTGTCAGTGTGATTTTACTGTACACCGCACTGAATTGCCGGCTTTTCTCTCTAACAGCGCTGCGTATTCCTCGCAAGTCACACTGCTGGTCCATGTGTGATCCGTATTTTTGGGGCTTCCATAGACTTTCATTGGCGATTCTCGGCCGAGAAACGCTGACAATCGCAGCATGCTGCGATTTCACTCGGATCCTGAATACGGCCGAGAAAATATCGGATGATGGGAGCTGCCCCATTGATTAACATTGGGACGAGTGCTATGCGATTTTTTATCGCATTGCACTCGTCCGTATTACGGTCTAGTGTGACCCCGGCCTTACAGCAAAACATCATTGTGAATAAGATTCTATGAAATCACATTCACATATTGCAGTAAAGGACCCACATTTATGCAGATTTGAAATCCACATACTATTAATAAAATACAAAAAAAAAAAAGAGCAGAATTACTGTGAAGCTACTGAAATAGAAAGCGATCAAAGCGATGTGTGTATTCCAAAATAATACTATTTTTAAACTACAGCTCGTTATGCAAAAACAAGTCAAATAATTTATTCTAGAGATATTTAAATTTTACGCTATGTAAGTGCTGCACAAGTAAAGCATTATCTTTATTCTGTGTGTCAGTTTAATTAAGGCAATGCTAACTCTGTAGTTTTCTATTACTTTTGTACAAATAGTACACTGAAAAAAAAATCATTTGATTTTATGTCTCTATATCCTGTGAGACACAACTTTTATATTTTCGATCAAGGAAGCTGTATGAGGGTTTATTTTTTTGTGGTTTTCATTGGTTCCATGCTAGGGCACATCAGCCTTTGTAATTACTTTTATAATACACGTTTTGGGCAGTGCAATTAAAGAAAAAAACAGAAATTCTGGATTTTGTTTGTTTTTACGCAACATTCATTTGTAATAGTAATCAAAAGGAACGTCACCTCAAAAATGCTGTTTACGTTCATTTTATCCCTATATGTGCAGTTAAATAGCGTTTTCCAAGGTGACAAGTTCCCTTTAAGTAACATTGACATGTTAAGTTGATTCTGCTGATTGATATGAACATGACAAAACCAAATTTACCGTATGTATTTGTATCTAGGTAATAAACTAGATGCACCACAAAATGGTGTTATGGACAAACACTAATCATCTTGCGAAAAAAAAAAAAGCCTTCATACAGTTATACAGTTGTATCAACAAAAATAAATATGTATATTTATTGGTGAAAGTGAGAGAAGAACAATTAAAAATATATTCGCAGTAGGCCTCATCTTTTAGGGGTTAACTCAATAGCACTTGCTAGAAAAATATTGCAAAAAAAAAAAAAAAAATATATATATATATATATATATATATATATATATATATATATATATACACATACATGCACACAAATACTGTATATATGTTTATATATAGATAAAAGACAGATAAGGCTATGTGCACACGTTGCGGTTTAGGCTTAGGAATTTCTGGTGCAGATTCTACATCTCTTGGCGGAAAACGCAGGTGCGGATTTGTTGCGTTTTTTTGTGCGGATTTTGAGCGTTTTTGTTGCGAATTTGCTGCAGATTTATTGCTGATTTACTGCGTTTCTTACCCCTGCGGATTTCTATAATGGAAAGGGTACAAAAATGCTGCCGATACGCAAAAAAGAAGTGACATGCTACTTCTGTTTATCCGCAGCATTTCCGCACGGAATTTTCTGCATCATTAGCACAGCATTTTTTTAAAAAAATATGATTTACATTGCACTGTAAATCACTTGCGGATTTCCAGCGTTTCTGCACCGCAAAAAAAATACTGCAAATCCGCCGGAAATCCACAATGTGTGCACATACTCTTAAGTAGAGTTGAGCGACCTTGACCTTTTTAGAGTCGAGCCGGGTTTTGCGAAACCCGACTATGTCCAAAGTCGGGTCGAGTGAAATCGGCCGATTATGACGTAAAGTCGGGATCGACCGAAACACGAAACCCAATGCAAGTCAATGGGGCAGCATAGTCGGCAGTGAGTGGGGGCCAGGAAAACACCTAGAGTGGCCATTTTAATGTCAAAACCATCCATTCTTCTTAATGAAGCTTGTCAAGCGTAATTTACCTTATAATAATTGGAAGGCATTTGAAATTGGGGGTCATTTGGCTAAAGTTGTGGGGGGTAGGGCTGGTTCAAGTAATTAGTGGGCCCAGGAAATCTGGACCACGTCACGGCAGTGGAGCAGGGAGAGGTAAGTATTTCAACTTTGCAAGTGCTGTGAACCTGAGCAAGCAGGGGGGGCCCACTCGTTGGCATTGGCACTGGCACAGGGCCCCTCAAAGTACAGCGGTGTGTTTGCACGGCGGGGGCGCCTCCCACCGGCAGCAACACTTTTGCGTACTATGAGAGGCCCTGTGCCAGTGACGTCGCCAACTAGTATTCCTCCCCCCACCTGATGAAGGAACCTGCACTTTCATCTGCACCTTCCTCTTTGTCCCCGTGTAAGGTGGTATGGTATGCGGGAAGAGCAACCTGACTTTCAGCAGGGTCACAATGTTGTTGTGTAGCGTGCACGGGGAATGTTGCGTTATGGGTCAATGTACCAGCAGACTCATCTATCACTGGCTGGGCAATGGGCACGATGAAGTGGAAACACAGATATAGGCCCAAAGAAGAAAGTGGGCTAAATGCAGTTCAAAATTGGTAACACAGGAATAACCAGGGGGCATTGCAGTGGAGGACAACTGGAATGAGAGGCTGACACAGAGAGTAGGGCCAAATCAGTAAGTAGTCGAAATGCAGTTCAAAATTGGCAACCGTAGTAAACAGGCGGCACAGCTTTGTTCAGTGGAGGAGAACAGCAAGGAGTGGCAGACACCGATAGTAGGCCCCAAACCAACTAGTACGCCAAATGCAGTTGTTCCATTTAACCACAATTTAATGAGAGCCTGAAGATAGAAGCTCAGGAAAGGCAACCTGGGGAACACCTTGGAGTGTAACACACCATCTCTCTCCACCCCATACCCATTTTGTATGGCCTAATGCAGTGTACTTTTCTACAACTACTAAACGAGAGTCGGAAGACCGAAGCAATGGCAAGGAAACCTGGGGAACACCTTAGAGTGTAACACACCCTCTCTCTACACCCCATACCCAATTTGAAGGCCTAATGCAGTGTAGTTTCCAAGAACTACTAAACGAGAGCCGGAAGATCGAAGCTCAGGAAAGGCAACCTGGGGAACACCTTGGAGTGTAACACACCCTCTCGCTACACCCCATACCCAATTTGAAGGCCTAATGCAGCGTAGTTTCCAACAACTACTAAACGAGAGCCGGAAGATCGAAGCTCAGGAAAGGCAACCTGGGGAACACCTTGGAGTGTAACAAACCCTCTCTCTACACCCCATACCCAATTTGTAGGCCTAATGCAGCGTAGTTTCCGACAACTACTAAACGAGAGCATGAAGATCGAAGCTCAGGAAAGGCAACCTGGGGAACACCTTGGAGTGTAACACACCCTCTCTCTACACCCCATACCCAATTTGTAGGCCTAATGCAGCGTAGTTTCCGACAACTACTAAACGAGAGCCGGAATATCGAAGCTCAGGAAAGGCAACCTGGGGAACACCTTGGAGTGTAACACACCCTCTCTCTACGCCCCATACCCAATTTGTAGGCCTAATGCAGCGTAGTTTCCGACAACTACTAAACGAGAGCCGGAATATCGAAGCTCAGGAAAGGCAACCTGGGGAACACCTTGGAGTGTAACACACCCTCTCTCTACACCCCATACCCAATTTGAAGGCCTAATGCAGTGTAGTTTCCAAGAACTACTAAACGAGAGCCGGAAGATCGAAGCTCAGGAAAGGCAACCTGGGGAACACCTTGGAGTGTAACACACCCTCTCGCTACACCCCATACCCAATTTGAAGGCCTAATGCAGCGTAGTTTCCAACAACTACTAAACGAGAGCCGGAAGATCGAAGCTCAGGAAAGGCAACCTGGGGAACACCTTGGAGTGGAACACACCATCTCTCTACACCCCATACCCAATTTGAAGGCCTAATGCAGAGTAGTTTCCAAGAACTACTAAACGAGAGCCGGAAGATCGAAGCTCAGGAAAGGCAACCTGGGGAACACCTTGGAGTGTAACACAACGTCTCTCTACACGACGGAAGGGCTGATTCTTAGGAAGGAAGGCTGTTGGAAATAAGCATTGCGCGTCCGAGGGTGATTATATTCTTATTAGGTATATACTCACCCTCGGACGCGCCCTGCTTCTTTATTTGGAATGAATGTTTATTTGCAATGTGGTGTTGACTTTCTCTATTATTTTGGTAATTAATGATTTTATTATTTTCATTATTTTGCATCTTCTCGGCAATAATATAAAGAAGACGCGACAGGACAACACTCGGTGGATGCCATATGTGTGTTTTCAATTTAAAAAAACTTTCAGTTAACTACTTGCAGGAGAAAGTAATTGTAGCTGGTGGCCATTTTTAGTACTGTACCAGATTAGAGTTGTGTGTTTGTTTTTAATGTTAAAATGTCTGCATTTGATATCTCACCAGTATTTTCTTTTTTATAAGCAAAATACTTATTTTTATATTTTCTGATGTTGGTTCCAGGGGTACACGGCCAGCAGTGCCCTGGTCAGTGTAGTAGTAGTTGAAAGAATGGACCGCAGACAGGCATCGAAGGCCTAAAATAATAACACATGGCTGTAGGCAATTTTAAATTGGTTCCAGGGGTACACGGACAGCAGTGGTGTGGTCAGTGGAGGCCTAGTGGAAGGAGTGACCGCAGACAGGCATCGAAGGCCTAAAATAATAACACATGGCTGTAGGCAATTTTAAATTGGTTCCAGGGGTACACGGGCAGCAGTGACCTGGTCAGTGTAGTAGTAGTTGAAAGAATGGACCGCAGACAGGCATCGAAGGCCTAAAATAAAAAAATTGGGCTGGCTGTAGGCAATTTTAAATTGGTTCCAGGGGTACACGGGCAGCAGTGGTGTGGTCAGTGGAGGCCTAGTGGAAGGAGTGACCGCAGACAGGCATCGAAGGCCTAAAATAATAACACATGGCTGTAGGCAATTTTAAATTGGTTCCAGGGGTACACGGGCAGCAGTGACCTGGTCAGTGTAGTAGTAGTTGAAAAAATGGACCGCAGACAGGCATCGAATGCCTAAAATAATAACACATGGCTGTAGGCAATTTTAAATTGGTTACAGGGGTACACGGACAGCAGTGACCTGGTCAGTGTAGTAGTAGTTGAAAGAATGGACCGCAGACAGGCATCGAAGGCCTAAAATAAAAAAATTGGGCTGGCTGTAGGCAATTTTAAATTGGTTCCAGGGGTACACGGACAGCAGTGGTGTGGTCAGTGGAGGCCTAGTGGAAGGAGTGACCGCAGACAGGCATCGAAGGCCTAAAATAATAACACATGGCTGTAGGCAATTTTAAATTGGTTCCAGGGGTACACGGACAGCAGTGGTGTGGTCAGTGGAGGCCTAGTGGAAGGAGTGACCGCAGACAGGCATCGAAGGCCTAAAATAATAACACATGGCTGTAGGCAATTTTAAATTGGTTCCAGGGGTACACGGACAGCAGTGACCTGGTCAGTGTAGTAGTAGTTGAAAGAATGGACCGCAGACAGGCATCGAAGGCCTAAAATAAAAAAATTGGGCTGGCTGTAGGCAATTTTAAATTGGTTCCAGGGGTACACGGGCAGCAGTGGTGTGGTCAGTGGAGGCCTAGTGGAAGGAGTGACCGCAGACAGGCATCGAAGGCCTAAAATAATAACACATGGCTGTAGGCAATTTTAAATTGGTTCCAGGGGTACACGGACAGCAGTGGTGTGGTCAGTGGAGGCCTAGTGGAAGGAGTGACCGCAGACAGGCATCGAAGGCCTAAAATAATAACACATGGCTGTAGGCAATTTTAAATTGGTTCCAGGGGTACACGGACAGCAGTGACCTGGTCAGTGTAGTAGTAGTTGAAAGAATGGACCGCAGACAGGCATCGAAGGCCTAAAATAAAAAAATTGGGCTGGCTGTAGGCAATTTTAAATTGGTTCCAGGGGTACACGGACAGCAGTGGTGTGGTCAGTGGAGGCCTAGTGGAAGGAGTGACCGCAGACAGGCATCGAAGGCCTAAAATAATAACACATGGCTGTAGGCAATTTTAAATTGGTTCCAGGGGTACACGGACAGCAGTGACCTGGTCAGTGTAGTAGTAGTTGAAAGAATGGACCGCAGACAGGCATCGAAGGCCTAAAATAAAAAAATTGGGCTGGCTGTAGGCAATTTTAAATTGGTTCCAGGGGTACACGGGCAGCAGTGGTGTGGTCAGTGGAGGCCTAGTGGAAGGAGTGACCGCAGACAGGCATCGAAGGCCTAAAATAATAACACATGGCTGTAGGCAATTTTAAATTGGTTCCAGGGGTACACGGACAGCAGTGGTGTGGTCAGTGGAGGCCTAGTGGAAGGAGTGACCGCAGACAGGCATCGAAGGCCTAAAATAATAACACATGGCGGTAGGCAATTTTAAATTGGTTCCAGGGGTACACGGGCAGCAGTGACCTGGTCAGTGTAGTAGTAGTTGAAAAAATGGACCGCAGACAGGCATCGAATGCCTAAAATAATAACACATGGCTGTAGGCAATTTTAAATTGGTTCCAGGGGTACACGGGCAGCAGTGACCTGGTCAGTGTAGTAGTAGTTGAAAGAATGGACCGCAGACAGGCATCGAAGGCCTAAAGTAAAAAAATTGGGCTGGCTGTAGGCAATTTTAAATTGGTTCCAGGGGTACACGGACAGCAGTGGTGTGGTCAGTGGAGGCCTAGTGGAAGGAGTGACCGCAGACAGGCATCGAAGGCCTAAAATAATAACACATGGCTGTAGGCAATTTTAAATTGGTTCCAGGGGTACACGGACAGCAGTGATGTGGTCAGTGGAGGCCTAGTGGAAGGAGTGACCGCAGACAGGCATCGAAGGCCTAAAATAATAACACATGGCTGTAGGCAATTTTAAATTGGTTCCAGGGGTACACGGACAGCAGTGGTGTGGTCAGTGGAGGCCTAGTGGAAGGAGTGACCGCAGACAGGCATCGAAGGCCTAAAATAATAACACATGGCTGTAGGCAATTTTAAATTGGTTCCAGGGGTACACGGGCAGCAGTGACCTGGTCAGTGTAGTAGTAGTTGAAAGAATGGACCGCAGACAGGCATCGAAGGCCTAAAATAAAAAAATTGGGCTGGCTGTAGGCAATTTTAAATTGGTTCCAGGGGTACACGGGCAGCAGTGGTGTGGTCAGTGGAGGCCTAGTGGAAGGAGTGACCGCAGACAGGCATCGAAGGCCTAAAATAATAACACATGGCTGTAGGCAATTTTAAATTGGTTCCAGGGGTACACGGGCAGCAGTGACCTGGTCAGTGTAGTAGTAGTTGAAAAAATGGACCGCAGACAGGCATCGAATGCCTAAAATAATAACACATGGCTGTAGGCAATTTTAAATTGGTTACAGGGGTACACGGACAGCAGTGACCTGGTCAGTGTAGTAGTAGTTGAAAGAATGGACCGCAGACAGGCATCGAAGGCCTAAAATAAAAAAATTGGGCTGGCTGTAGGCAATTTTAAATTGGTTCCAGGGGTACACGGGCAGCAGTGGTGTGGTCAGTGGAGGCCTAGTGGAAGGAGTGACCGCAGACAGGCATCGAAGGCCTAAAATAATAACACATGGCTGTAGGCAATTTTAAATTGGTTCCAGGGGTACACGGACAGCAGTGGTGTGGTCAGTGGAGGCCTAGTGGAAGGAGTGACCGCAGACAGGCATCGAAGGCCTAAAATAATAACACATGGCTGTAGGCAATTTTAAATTGGTTCCAGGGGTACACGGACAGCAGTGACCTGGTCAGTGTAGTAGTAGTTGAAAGAATGGACCGCAGACAGGCATCGAAGGCCTAAAATAAAAAAATTGGGCTGGCTGTAGGCAATTTTAAATTGGTTCCAGGGGTACACGGACAGCAGTGGTGTGGTCAGTGGAGGCCTAGTGGAAGGAGTGACCGCAGACAGGCATCGAAGGCCTAAAATAATAACACATGGCTGTAGGCAATTTTAAATTGGTTCCAGGGGTACACGGACAGCAGTGACCTGGTCAGTGTAGTAGTAGTTGAAAGAATGGACCGCAGACAGGCATCGAAGGCCTAAAATAAAAAAATTGGGCTGGCTGTAGGCAATTTTAAATTGGTTCCAGGGGTACACGGGCAGCAGTGGTGTGGTCAGTGGAGGCCTAGTGGAAGGAGTGACCGCAGACAGGCATCGAAGGCCTAAAATAATAACACATGGCTGTAGGCAATTTTAAATTGGTTCCAGGGGTACACGGACAGCAGTGGTGTGGTCAGTGGAGGCCTAGTGGAAGGAGTGACCGCAGACAGGCATCGAAGGCCTAAAATAATAACACATGGCGGTAGGCAATTTTAAATTGGTTCCAGGGGTACACGGGCAGCAGTGACCTGGTCAATGTAGTAGTAGTTGAAAAAATGGACCGCAGACAGGCATCGAATGCCTAAAATAATAACACATGGCTGTAGGCAATTTTAAATTGGTTCCAGGGGTACACGGGCAGCAGTGACCTGGTCAGTGTAGTAGTAGTTGAAAGAATGGACCGCAGACAGGCATCGAAGGCCTAAAATAAAAAAATTGGGCTGGCTGTAGGCAATTTTAAATTGGTTCCAGGGGTACACGGACAGCAGTGGTGTGGTCAGTGGAGGCCTAGTGGAAGGAGTGACCGCAGACAGGCATCGAAGGCCTAAAATAATAACACATGGCTGTAGGCAATTTTAAATTGGTTCCAGGGGTACACGGACAGCAGTGATGTGGTCAGTGGAGGCCTAGTGGAAGGAGTGACCGCAGACAGGCATCGAAGGCCTAAAATAATAACACATGGCTGTAGGCAATTTTAAATTGGTTCCAGGGGTACACGGACAGCAGTGATGTGGTCAGTGGAGGCCTAGTGGAAGGAGTGACCGCAGACAGGCATCGAAGGCCTAAAATAATAACACATGGCTGTAGGCAATTTTAAATTGGTTCCAGGGGTACACGGACAGCAGTGGTGTGGTCAGTGGAGGCCTAGTGGAAGGAGTGACCGCAGACAGGCATCGAAGGCCTAAAATAATAACACATGGCTGTAGGCAATTTTAAATTGGTTCCAGGGGTACACGGGCAGCAGTGACCTGGTCAGTGTAGTAGTAGTTGAAAGAATGGACCGCAGACAGGCATCGAAGGCCTAAAATAAAAAAATTGGGCTGGCTGTAGGCAATTTTAAATTGGTTCCAGGGGTACACGGGCAGCAGTGGTGTGGTCAGTGGAGGCCTAGTGGAAGGAGTGACCGCAGACAGGCATCGAAGGCCTAAAATAATAACACATGGCTGTAGGCAATTTTAAATTGGTTCCAGGGGTACACGGGCAGCAGTGACCTGGTCAGTGTAGTAGTAGTTGAAAAAATGGACCGCAGACAGGCATCGAATGCCTAAAATAATAACACATGGCTGTAGGCAATTTTAAATTGGTTACAGGGGTACACGGACAGCAGTGACCTGGTCAGTGTAGTAGTAGTTGAAAGAATGGACCGCAGACAGGCATCGAAGGCCTAAAATAAAAAAATTGGGCTGGCTGTAGGCAATTTTAAATTGGTTCCAGGGGTACACGGACAGCAGTGGTGTGGTCAGTGGAGGCCTAGTGGAAGGAGTGACCGCAGACAGGCATCGAAGGCCTAAAATAATAACACATGGCTGTAGGCAATTTTAAATTGGTTCCAGGGGTACACGGACAGCAGTGACCTGGTCAGTGTAGTAGTAGTTGAAAGAATGGACCGCAGACAGGCATCGAAGGCCTAAAATAAAAAAATTGGGCTGGCTGTAGGCAATTTTAAATTGGTTCCAGGGGTACACGGGCAGCAGTGACCTGGTCAGTGTAGTAGTAGTTGAAAGAATGGACCGCAGACAGGCTTAGAAGGCCTAACATAACAAACTTGGGCTGGCTGTAGGCACTTTTAAATTGGTTCCAGGGGTACACGGGCAGCAGTGGTCTGGTCAGTGGAAGTCTAGTGGAAGGAGTGACCGCAGACAGGCTTCCAAGGCCTAACATAACAAACTTGGGCTGGCTGTAGGCACTTTTAAATTGGTTCCAGGGGTACACGGGCAGCAGTGGTCTGGTCAGTGGAAGTCTAGTGGAAGGAGTGACCGCAGACAGGCTTCCAAGGCCTAACATAACAAACTTGGGCTGGCTGTAGGCACTTTTAAATTGGTTCCAGGGGTACACGGGCAGCAGTGGTCTGGTCAGTGGAAGTCTAGTGGAAGGAGTGACCGCAGACAGGCTTCCAAGGCCTAACATAACAAACTTGGGCTGGCTGTAGGCACTTTTAAATTGGTTCCAGGGGTACACGGGCAGCAGTGGTCTGGTCAGTGGAAGTCTAGTGGAAGGAGTGACCGCAGACAGGCTTCCAAGGCCTAACATAACAAACTTGGGCTGGCTGTAGGCACTTTTAAATTGGTTCCAGGGGTACACGGGCAGCAGTGGTCTGGTCAGTGGAAGTCTAGTGGAAGGAGTGACCGCAGACAGGCTTCGAAGGCCTAACATAACAAAATTGGGCTGGCTGTAGGCACTTTAAATTGGTTCCAGGGGTACATGGGCAGCAGTGTATGGTCAGTGGAAGTCTAGTGGAAGGAGTGACGGCAGACAGTCTTCGAAGGCCTAACATAACAAAATTGGGCTGACTGTAGGCACTTTTAAATTGGTTCCAGGGTAACACGGCCAGCAGTGGCCTGGTCAGTGTAGTAGTTGTAGAAAGAAGGGACCGCAGACAGGCTTCGAAGGCCTAACATAACAAAAATGTCAAAACAATGGTATTGTCAGTGCCAGGCATTGAAGGATGTCAGCGGCTAGACTACACATTGGTGAAGCTGTGAGAGATAATTTTGCTAGTGGTAGAGCACTGTTTGAGCTGGGGGGGGGAACTGTCTTGTGGCCGGCGGTACAGGCACAGGGCCCCTCATATTACAACGGTGTGTCTGACGTTGGGTGCGCACCACCACCGCCAGAGACACTTTATTGTACTATGAGGGACCCAGTGGCAGTGCCGTCGACCAAAAGCGGCCACACCCACCTCTTCAGACAAACAGCACTCTCAAGGGTCCAAGCGCAAAGTGGCGATAGCACGGCCCCGTGTGGGGAGTTTGGCCATTTCGTGAGGTGGAAACATGTCGTATGCTGGACAATCAGGTGAAGAAAATTACGAGATTGGAAAAGTCATTCAGAATAGTCCACAGGCAAGACCTTTTCATAGGAAAGCTAGGTGTCAGCCGGGCAGGGTGGGGCAAAAGATTTTGAAATCCAGTTGTGGTTCATTTTAATGAAGGTTAGATCATCTACATTTTGGGTAGCCAGACGAGTCCTTTTTTCTGTTAGTATTGAACCTGCAGCACTGAATACTCTTTCTGATAGGACACTAGCTGCCGGGCAAGCAAGCTCCTGCAATGCATATTCTGCCAATTCTGGCCAGGTGTCTAATTTGGATGCCCAGTAATCAAATGGGAATGACGGTTGAGGGAGAACGTCGATAAGGGATGAAAAATAGTTTGTAACCATACTGGACAAATGTTGTCTCCTGTCACTTTGAATTGATGCTGCAGTACCTGTCCTGTCTGCGGTCATAGAAAAATCACTCCACAACCTGGTCAGAAAACCCCTCTGTCCAACGCCACTTCTGATTTCTGCCCCTCTAACACCTCTGGTCTGCTGGCCCCTGGAGCTCGTGTGAGAACGATCACGGGCGCTGTGTGCAGGGAATGCCAGAAGCAAACGGTCAACAAGAGTTGATTGTTTTGTTGCTAATATTAGTTCCAAGTTCTCATGTGGCATAATATTTTGCAATTTGCCTTTATAGCGAGGATCAAGGAGGCAGGCCAACCAGTAATCGTCATCGTTCATCATTTTTGTAATGCGTGTGTCCCTTTTGAGGATACGCAAGGCATAATCCGCCATGTGGGCCAAAGTTCCCGTTGTCAAATCTGCGGTTGTGCTTGGTTGAGGGGCAGTTGCAGGCAAATCTACGTCACTTGTGTCCCTCAAAAAACCAGAACCCGGCCTTGCCACGCCACCAATTTCCCGTGCCCCCGGGAAAGCTTCCTCATTAAAAATATACTCATCCCCATCATCCTCCTCATCCTCCACCTCCTCTTCGCCCGGTACCTCGTCATGTACACTGCCCTGACCAGACAATCGCTGACTGTCATCAAGGCTTTCCTCTTCCTCTGGTGCAGACGCCTGATCCTTTATGTGCGTCAAACTTTGCATCAGCAGACGCATTAGGGGGATGCTCATGCTTATTATGGCGTTGTCTGCACTAACCAGCCGTGTGCATTCCTCAAAACACTGAAGGACTTGACACATGTCTTGAATCTTCGACCACTGCACACCTGACAACTCCATGTCTGCCATCCTACTGCCTGCCCGTGTATGTGTATCCTCCCACAAAAACATAACAGCCCGCCTCTGTTCGCACAGTCTCTGAAGCATGTGCAGTGTTGAGTTCCACCTTGTTGCAACGTCTATGATTAGGCGATGCTGGGGAAGGTTCAAAGAACGCTGATAGGTCTGCATACGGCTGGAGTGTACAGGCGAACGGCGGATATGTGCGCAAAGTCCACGCACTTTGAGGAGCAGGTCGGATAACCCCGGATAACTTTTCAGGAAGCACTGCACCACCAGGTTTAAGGTGTGAGCCAGGCAAGGAATGTGTTTCAGTTGGGAAAGGGAGATGGCAGCCATGAAATTCCTTCCGTTATCACTCACTACCTTGCCTGCCTCAAGATCTACAGTGCCCAGCCACGACTGCGTTTCTTGCTGCAAGAACTCGGACAGAACTTCCGCGGTGTGTCTATTGTCGCCCAAACACTTCATAGCCAATACAGCCTGCTGACGTATGCCAGTAGCTGCCCCATAATGGGAGACCTGGTGTGCAACAGTGGCAGGTGCGGATGGAGTGTTTGTGCGACTGCGGTCTGTGGACGAGCTCTTGCTTCTGCAGGAGGACGAGGAGGAGGAGGAGGAGGGGGTGCGAACGGCTACAGACAACTGTTTACTAGACCGTGGGCTAGGCAGAACTGTCCCAAACTTGCTGTCCCCTGTGGACCCTGAATCCACCACATTTACCCAGTGTGCCGTGATGGACACGTAACGTCCCTGGCCATGCCTACTGGTCCATGCATCTGTTGTCAGGTGCACCTTTGTGCTCACAGATTGCCTGAGTGCATGGACGATGCGCTCTTTAACATGCTGGTGGAGGGCTGGGATGGCTTTTCTGGAAAAAAAGTGTCGACTGGGTAGCTCGTAGCGTGGTACAGCGTAGTCCATCAGGTCTTTGAAAGCTTCGCTTTCAACTAACCGGTAGGGCATCATCTCTAACGAGATTAGTCTAGCTATGTGGGCGTTCAAACCCTGTGTACGCGGATGCGAGGCTAAGTATTTCCTTTTTCTAACCATAGTCTCATGTAGGGTGAGCTGGACTGGAGAGCTGGAGATCGTGGAACTAGCGGGGGTGCCGGTGGACATGGCAGACTGAGAGACGGTGGGAGATGGTATTGTTGCCGCCGGTGCCCTAGATGCAGTGTTTCCTACTACGAAACTGGTGATTCCCTGACCCTGACTGCTTTGGCCTGGCAAAGATACCTGCACAGATACAGCAGGTGGTGCGCTAAATGGTGGTCCTACACTGCCGGAAGGGATGTTGCGTTGATGACTAGCTTCATTGGCCGAGGGTGCAACAACCTTAAGGGACGTTTGGTAGTTAGTCCAAGCTTTCAAATGCATGGTGGTTAAATGTCTATGCATGCAACTAGTATTGAGACTTTTCAGATTCTGACCTCTGCTTAAGGAAGTAGAACATTTTTGACAGATGACTTTGCGCTGATCAATTGGATGTTGTTTAAAAAAATGCCAGACTGCACTCTTTCTAGCATCGGATACCTTTTCAGGCATTGCAGACTGAGCTTTAACCGGATGGCCACGCTGTCCTCCACCAGGTTTTGGCTTTGCCACGCGTTTTGGGCAAGATACGGGCCCGGCAGATGGAACCTGTGGCGATGTTGATGCCTGCTGCGGCCCCTCCTCCTCCTCTGCTTCAGAACTGCTGCCGCCTGCACCCTGTTCCCCTAATGGCTGCCAATCGGGGTCAAGAACTGGGTCATCTAATAACTCTTCTTGTACCTCCTGCGCAACTTCGTCTGTGTCACCGTGTCGTTCGGTGGTATAGCGTTCGTGATGGGGCAACATAGTCTCATCAGGGTCTGATTCTTGATCAGCACCCTGCGAGGGCAATGTTGTGGTCTGAGTCAAAGGACCAGCATAGTAGTCTGGCTGTGGCTGTGCGTCAGTGCACTCCATGTCAGATTCAATTTGTAATGGGCATGGACTGTTAACTGCTTCACTTTCTAAGCCAGGGACGGTATGTGTAAAGAGCTCCATGGAGTAACCCGTTGTGTCGCCTGCTGCATTCTTCTCTGTTGTTGTTTTTGCTGAAGAGGACAAGGAAGTGACTTGTCCCTGACCGTGAACATCCACTAACGACGCGCTGCTTTTACTTTTACCAGTTTCACGAGATGAGGCAAAAGAGCTAGAGGCTGAGTCAGCAAGATAAGCCAAAACTTGCTCTTGCTGCTCCGGCTTTAAAAGCGGTTTTCCTAATCCCAGAAAAGGGAGCGTTCGAGGCCTTGTGTAGCCGGACGACGAACCTGGCTCCACAGCTCCAGACTTAGGTGCAATATTTTTTCCCCCACGACCACCTGATGCTCCACCACTACCACTACCCTCATTACCAGCTGACAATGAACGCCCCCGGCCACGACCTCTTCCACTAGACTTCCTCATTGTTTTAAAAACGTAACCAAACTAACGTTATTTGTTGCAGTCACACAACTTACACGGTGAGCTATAACTTCAGTATGATTTAGCTACCCCTTTACAGGTTGGTGAGACCACAGCGAAAATCAGGCCCAATGTTACACACTCTTTTTTTGGTGGCTGCAAATTAGAGAGATGCCCCACACGCAGGACTGTCACTGAAGCACAAATGTTAATATTAATGTCACACTATTATTTTTTTTTTATTTTTATTTTTTTCAGGAACACTTTAGAAACCCCCCAAAAAAAAAAAAATAGATTTTTGCAGGGAGAATTTAGAAAACAAATGTAACAAACTATATGCTTTCTATGGGCCACTGAGTGAGAGATGACGCACACAGGAATCAGGAGTGGCACACAAGCCCAGAGGCCAATATTTTTCTACCAATGATTGATGGAGTTATTTTCTCTGGTAGATTTTGGAACCCAAATCAAGGAAAAAAAATGTAGGCTTTCTATGGACCACAATTGGAGAGAGAGAGAGAGAGAGATGGCACACCCAGGAGTCAAGACTGGCACACAAGCAGAAAGGCCAATATTAATCTCCCACTGTTTTTTTTTTTTTTTTTTTTTTTTTTTCAGGGAGACTTTAGAAAAAAAAATAATAAAAAAAATATGATTTTATCAGGAAGAATTTAGAAACCAAATAAAATAAAATGATTTTTTCAGGGAGAATTTATAAAACAAATAAAAACAAAAATAGGCGTTCTATGGCCCACTGACTGAGAGATGACGCACACAGGAGTCAGGAGTGGCACACAAACCCAGAGGCCAATATTTTTCTACCAATGATTGATGTAGTTATTTTCTCTGGTAGATTTTAGAACCCAAATCAAGGAAAAAAAATATAGGCTTTCTATGGACCACAATTGGAGAGAGAGAGAGAGAGAGAGAGAGAGAGAGAGAGAGAGAGAGAGAGAGAGAGAGAGATGGCACACCCAGGAGTCAAGACTGGCACACAAGCAGAAAGGCCAATATTAATCTCCCACTGTTTTTTTTGGTTGTTTTTTTTTTTTTTTTTTTCAGGGAGACTTTAGAAAAAAAAATAATAAAAAAAATATGATTTTATCAGGAAGAATTTAGAAACCAAATAAAATAAAATGATTTTTTCAGGGAGAATTTATAAAACAAATAAAACCAAAAATAGGCGTTCTATGGCCCACTGACTGAGAGATGACGCACCCAGGAGTCAAGACTGGCACACAAGCAGAAAGGCCAATATTAATCTCCCACTGTTTTTTTTGGTTGTTTTTTTTTTTTTTTTTTCAGGGAGACTTTAGAAAAAAAAATAATAAAAAAAATATGATTTTATCAGGAAGAATTTAGAAACCAAATAAAATAAAATGATTTTTTCAGGGAGAATTTATAAAACAAATAAAACCAAAAATAGGCGTTCTATGGCCCACTGACTGAGAGATGACGCACCCAGGAGTCAAGACTGGCACACAAGCAGAAAGGCCAATATTAATCTCCCACTGTTTTTTTTTTTTTTTTTCAGGGAGACTTTAGAAAAAAAAATAATAAAAAAAATATGATTTTATCAGGAAGAATTTAGAAACCAAATAAAATAAAATGATTTTTTCAGGGAGAATTTAGAAAACAAATAAAACCAAAAATAGGCGTTCTATGGCCCACTGACTGAGAGATGACGCACACAGGAGTCAGGAGTGGCACACAAACCCAGAGGCCAATATTTTTCTACCAATGATTGATGTAGTTATTTTCTCTGGTAGATTTTAGAACCCAAATCAAGGAAAAAAAATATAGGCTTTCTATGGACCACAATTGGAGAGAGAGAGAGAGAGAGAGAGAGAGAGAGAGAGATGGCACACCCAGGAGTCAAGACTGGCACACAAGCAGAAAGGCCAATATTAATCTCCCACTGTTTTTTTGGTTGTTTTTTTTTTTTTTTTTTCAGGGAGACTTTAGAAATAAAAATAATAAAAAAAATATGATTTTATCAGGAAGAATTTAGAAACCAAATAAAATAAAATGATTTTTTCAGGGAGAATTTAGAAAACAAATAAAACCAAAAATATGCGTTCTATGGCCCACTGACTGAGAGAGAGAGAGAGATGGAACGCTTAGTACTGGCACACAAGCCCAAAGGGCAATATTAATCTCCCTTTTTTTTTCCAGGGAGAATTTCTGAAACCCAAAAAAAAAATAAAATAGGCTTTCTATGGCCCACTATTTGTGAGAGAGATGGGACGCTCAGGACTGGCACAGATGGCACGCTCAGGACTGGCACAGAAGCCCAGAGGCCAATATTAATCTCCCTTTTTTTCTGGGAGAATTTATAAAACCAAAAAAATATTTAAATAGGCTTTCTATGGCCCACTATTTGTGAGAGAGATGGCACGCTCAGGACTGGCACAGATGGCACGCTCACAACTGGCACACAAGCCCAGAGGCCAATATTAATCTCCCTTTTTTCAGGGAGAATTTCTAAAACCCCAAAAAAAAATAAAATAGGCTTTCTATGGCCCACTATTTGTGAGAGAGATGGGACGCTCAGGACTGGCACAGATGGCACGCTCAGGACTGGCACAGAAGCCCAGAGGCCAATATTAATCTCCCTTTTTTTCTGGGAGAATTTATAAAACCAAAAAAATATTTAAATAGGCTTTCTATGGCCCACTATTTGTGAGAGAGATGGCACGCTCAGGACTGGCACAGATGGCACGCTCACAACTGGCACACAAGCCCAGAGGCCAATATTAATCTCCCTTTTTTCAGGGAAAATTGATAAAACAAAAAAAAAAATTAAATAGGCTTTCTATGGCCCACTATTTGTGAGAGAGATGGCACGCTCAGGGCTGGCTGGCACAGATGGCACGCTCAGGACTGGCACACAAGCCCAGAGGCCAATATTAATCTCCCTTTTTTTCTGGGAGAATTTATAAAACCAAAAAAATATTTAAATAGGCTTTCTATGGCCCACTATTTGTGAGAGAGATGGCACGCTCAGGACTGGCACAGATGGCACGCTCACAACTGGCACACAAGCCCAGAGGCCAATATTAATCTCCCTTTTTTCAGGGAAAATTGATAAAACAAAAAAAAAAATTAAATAGGCTTTCTATGGCCCACTATTTGTGAGAGAGATGGCACGCTCAGGGCTGGCTGGCACAGATGGCACGCTCAGGACTGGCACACAAGCCCAGAGGCCAATATTAATCTCCCTTTTTTTCTGGGAGAATTTATAAAACCAAAAAAATATTTAAATAGGCTTTCTATGGCCCACTATTTGTGAGAGAGATGGCACGCTCAGGACTGGCACAGATGGCACGCTCACAACTGGCACACAAGCCCAGAGGCCAATATTAATCTCCCTTTTTTCAGGGAAAATTTATAAAACAAAAAAAAAAATTAAATAGGCTTTCTATGGCCCACTATTTGTGAGAGAGATGGCACGCTCAGGGCTGGCACAGATGGCACGCTCAGGACTGGCACACAAGCCCAGAGGCCAATATTAATCTCCCTTTTTTTCAGGGAGAATTTATAAAACCAAAAAAAAAAATAAATAGGCTTTCTATGGCCCACTATTTGTGAGAGAGATGGCACACTCAGGACTGGCACACAAGCCCAAAGGCCAATATTAATCTCCCACTGTATTTTTATCAGGGAGAATTTATACACCCCACAAAAAAAAATACAGAAAAATGAAAAGGCTTTCTATGGCCCACTATGTGAGAGAGATGGCACACACAGGGATGGCACTCTAGCAGAAATGCCAAATTGCCAATCTTAATCTCCCACCAAAAAAAAAAAAAAAAAAAAAACAGGGAATGTCCTACAATTACTATCTCCCTGCCTGCAGTAATCTCAGCCAGGTATGGCAGGCAGCTACTATCTCCCTGCCTGCAGTAATCTCAGCCAGGTATGGCAGGCAGCAATAAGGAGTGGACTGATGCACAAATGAAATAAAAAGTGTGGACAAACAAAAAAGATAGCTGTGCAGAAAGGAAGGAACAAGAGGATTTGTGCTTTGAAAAAAGCAGTTGGTTTGCACAGCGGCGTACACACAGCAATGCAGCTATCAGGGAGCCTTCTAGGGCAGCCCAATGAGCTACAGCGCTGAGGGGAAAAAAAAAAAAAAAAAAACTTCCACTGTCCCTGCACACCGAGGGTGGTGTTGGACAGTGCAAATCGCTGCAGCACAAGCGGTTTTGTGGTTAATGGACCCTGCCTAACGCTATCCCTGCTTCTGACAAAGCGGCAGCAACCTCTCCCTAAGCTCAGATCAGCAGCAGTAAGATGGCGGTCGGCGGGAACGCCTCTTTATAGCCCCTGTGACGTCGCAGACAGCAAGCCAATCACTGCAATGCCCTTCTCTAAGATGGTGGGGACCAGGACCTATGTCATCACGCTGCCCACACTCTGCGTTTACCTTCATTGGCTGAGAAATGGCGCTTTTCGCGTCATTGAAACGCGACTTTGGCGCGAAAGTCGCGTACCGCATGGCCGACCCCGCACAGGGGTCGGATCGGGTTTCATGAAACCCCGACTTAGCCGAAAGTCGGCGACTTTTGAAAATGTTCGACCCGTTTCGCTCAACCCTACTCTTAAGCACAATAGAGAAAATGTGCAGGAATTTGCCAGAACCTTGAAGGTATTCTTAAGTGCAGTGATGAAAAGCATAAATCCCGGTGATGACACTGGCTCTTATGCTCATGTATTGAGTCCACAAAATAGCTGCTGGCTGGTGGAGTTGGTTGGCAGGGGATGGTCAGGAAGCCTTGTCATTACCCTGGTACAGAATTGTAAGGCAAAAAAGTGTTTGAACAACAGGAATCAAACAGCATGAACAAGACCTGAAACAACTGACTGAACCACATCAAGTATAAACTATAACTGGCAAGGTTTAAATAGAGAGGAGCCTCGCTCATGACTCCAGCAGAGAACTACAATAATTATATCTGTATGATATGCTCATTAGAATCAATGGTAAACTGGCTGGAGGGAGACAAGTTCCAGCATTACTATAGTAGTCCAGCATCAACCAAGGTGATAGTTCAGCTTAACCTAGTAATAGGGGGATAGGCGGTAAGAGCATATTCAGACACGGATGTTACATTCTTTTTTTTATGGTTTGACGCCTTCAATCTGAACTACAGTGTGCATATATCAATAAGAACAAGGAAAACTATTGCATGAACGGGGTGTCCAAACTTTTGCCTGGTACTGTACATAAGTGTATACATGAGTCAAGAGTACAGAAAGCAGCACATTAGGATTGTGAATGGAACAGAATAGATGAAAAAGGCGCTGAATAGGGTAACTGGGTGGGATGCTACAAAGTACAGTTATCACGCCAGAATATATACTGTACATAAACTTGTAAAATGCAATAAAAGGTATACAAAGAATGAACAGTAACAATGATAAATACTCACAGCAGATTAACAAATGTCTCATCGAATCCCAAGCCAATTCTTCACTGTTTTAGCAGAGGCTACAGATATTGCGTGGAAACTATGTTCTAATGGTTAAGCCTTTTTTTCCCAGGCAGTCTGCAAGCAGCATCACTGGAAATTGTGTCTTAACTTGTAAAAAAAAAGTAAAACTAAACTTTTCTCATTGGGGGAGAACTCATTACATTTTTCTTTGATTGAATTTGGTTCTATTAATAATCTTGTTCCATCCTAAGCCCGCTCTCTTTGTTTCCCTATGGTTTCCTCCTGCTCCTCTGCATTTAATCTGCGCTGCACTGTATGACCACAATTCCCAACTTACTAAAGGGCCAGTGTACATTTAATACTTACCACTCCAGCCAATGCCCATGTGACCTGGATTTTATAACGGACAGTCTCCATGGCTCTGGCTATAAGCTATAATATCCATTAAGTTCCTGAAGTCTGTTGAAATAAGCATTAATTATTTCTCCCCTACTGTAATTGACCATGCTTGTAAATTTGACCATGTCTATCCATCAAATTGCCCTAAGTTCTGAATGTAATTCTTGCACACTAAGACCTATTTACAAATGGAACTAAGAAACATCCATTTGTGGACACCATATATTTATTACTCCCAATTACACTAATTACCTAGAAAATGTTACAATATAATCTTGATGAAATGAAAGAAAATGTTTTACAGGGGTATTAAATCCAGTTGTTTGTCACATGACAATCTTGGAACCATGTACACAGTATATGTTTATATTCAGGAGTCATTTTTCACATTCACAGTAAAAAGAGCATTATCCAAAACATTTTTTCATACATTGCCCGCATCTTCCACCAAATGTACAGTAGTACATGGGAACAATTTACCATGAGAGGTATCACCTTCTTGCCGTATACATTTGTGTCTAGTGTGCTGAATTCTACATTAACTCCTTTAAAGTTTATTTAAACATTATATTAAAAATATTGTTTTCAGCTTTTCAATTGAATGCGGGTTTTTATTATTATTTTATTATTATACATTTTTATAGCGCCATTTATTCCATGGCGCTTTACATGTGAATACGGGGCAAATATAGACAAATACATTAAACATGAGCAGATAACAAGGCACACGAGTACATAAGGAGGGAGGACCCTGCCCGCGAGGGCTCACAGTCTGCAGGGGGTGGGTGAGGATACACTAGGAGAGGGAAGAGCTGGCTGTGCGGCTGTTCAGTAGGTTGAGGATCACTGCAGGCTGTAGGCTTGTCGGAAGAGATGAGTCTTCAGGTTCTTTTAGGGTTTTAAAATAATATGTAGTCTGAATTAGTTAGCGAATAGACTAAATAAAGTAAGTCACAAAATTATTCACCCAGGCCAGTGAAGATTTATTCCTGGTCAGTCTACAGCCGTAATATAAGGATTTATCTATTGATTTGAATAGGGGACAGATATGTCATACCTGGTCACTATATAGTTGACGGAGCTGTGCTGTGCAGTTCTGGCCGCCACCGACACCGAGAACAGATCGGTGGGAGTGTCAGGTGTTACCCCAATCAGACATTGATTAACTATCTTAAGGATAGACCGTCAATGTTAAAATTCTCAACAGCCCTACAATGTAAATGCACAGAAAATCTAACAATAGCTATAAACATGCACGGTCCAATAAAAATACATTATTGTATGATACCTTATGAATTAGCCCATAAGTGAAAATGACGCAGCATAATATTTTAGATGCAGCGTACCATGTACAACCAATATCTATGAAGTCTACACCACTTAAACTGGGATCAGTCTGAGATGACAACGAAAAGAGCAAATACAGATGGTCCAAACAATCAATGGTAAAGTCAAGGTCTCAATATGAACCCACTATTTAGATGACAAGGTGAGTATAAAGGAGCCAGCATGAGAATGGATAACCGTATATCTTCAGGCAGAAAAATAAATGAGGAAGAAACCCAACGCATATCACCGCCAATATGTGGCTTCTTCAGGGGTGACTTGCATGTTTATAGCTAGTGTTAGATTTTCTGTGCATTTCCATTGCCGGGCAGTTGAGGATAGGTGGTGCTCTTATTATGGACACACCTTACCAATGCATTTATCACCCAGTGATTTATACATGGTTTTAAGTGCTCCATATCCCATTTTTGCTGTTTACAATGATCTATTTTTTTTTTTTACGTGATTCCATAGCTTTTGTCACAACACAATGTAGAGTCAAGTGAAGAACTGCAGCTCCAGAGGCCCAGAATGAGAAGAAGTTAGAAGAGAGAAGACAGAAGAGCTGATCAAAAGACCGGCGGCAGCCGTGGGAGAGGAATTGGGAGAGGTAGGATAAGATTTTTTTGTAATCTCTTCTTGGCAGATTCAATTTGCTCCAAATTTATTCTAGAATTCACATTTTGTCAGATTCACTCATCTCAAATTAAACAGCATGAGGCACTATGGACATTAATGTCCACGGTGTGTCCATAGTGTCCCACACTAGATTGCCAGCGCTTCCTACATCTTCTATTCTCTACAATTACAATCCGTCTTCTGATAGATTCTTCCACCAGTATAAAACCAAAATGCGATGATTTGTTTTGGATTGTTACTGCAAAAAAAAAAAATCAGTCATCGGCTTTCATAAAATGACGGAAGTTTTCACTATCGTTTGATCGTGGAGTGGAACTCTACTTGTGCAGCTAAAGTTCAGGAGTACCAAATATCTGTCTGCTCATTCCAATAACTTTACTCACAGTTAGGCAACAAGGTAACACAGTCTTACATCAGACAATGAACTTGCTGGTTTCAATAGTCTTACAAGAGGTAACAAGATGCCTTGAAAAGAGGTAGACAACTGACACGTGCGGCAGAGAGTTTACAACTTGTGATAGTTTATTGACACTTGCAACAATCTACCCAACATTACTATGTTTGTATGCAGAGTTCGCAAAGTGAGGACATAGACATCACATTTTATGTGCATTCTTTTGGTATCAAACAATATTATTTAATGATGTGCCTGTTTTTACAGTTTTTTAAATATATATTAAATTTGCTATTTTTCATCCTGTGAGCACCCATTCACATTCACCACCCATCTCTTTACATGTGGCAATTAGTGATGAGCGTGCATACTCGTTGCTTGGGTTTTCCTGAGCACGTTCGGGTGTCCTCCAAGTATTTGTTATTGCTCGGAGATTTAGTTTTCCTCGCCTCAGCTGCATGATTTATGGCTGCTGGACAGGCTGACTGCGTGTGGGAGTTGCCTGTTTGTTAGTGAATTCCCACATGTATTCAGGGTGTCCAGCAGCCGTAAATCATGCAGCTGAGGCAATGAAAACTAAATCACCGAGCACTACAAAATACTCTGAGATCACCCAAGCAACAATGCTACTCGTCCATCACTAGTGGCAATCTATTGCATTAACTTGTCTGGAGCTTTGCACGCTCTTGCCGCTTATCCTTGTCTAATACTCTGTCATAGTCCCTCACACATCAGCGCCAGTCTCCTTGGCTTCTCTGGTGTGACACTACCCTTCACAGACACACATTAGCTTAAAGATTCTTCTGATGTGAATAATCCTCACACCTCTTTGCCAGTTAACAACTTCTAAATCTGGTGTTCACATTCAGTAATAAACCTCTCTGCTCCATTCTGAGATGGAAATCCTCACCTCCTTCTAAGGATGATACTCTCACATGCAAATAGTCTGGTCTCCTCCAACTGGGACATAAAAAACACTAACTGAAGCTTAGGTTGTAGCTTTTATTAATGCCCCTCTGTGATCCTTATTAATCCCTGAGTTTGAACACCTTAATAGCAAATGCTACTCACTCTCACTTGCTGGCTATCTTTAATGCAGGCATTTATTTCTGTCACACAGCTTCTTCTCCTGTTCCTCTCTGCACCTTCTGCATGTCTCAAGCCTATTAACTAAAAAGTGTTGACTTAAGGGTAAAGACATGTGCTACTGTCGATCAAACACTGTCCACTGACAACGTCAACCATGTCACCAACAGAGAAGTGCAAGTGCACTTAAACCTAAAGGACATGGTACAAAATCTCCACCAAAATAGAGTAAACGGTAAACTATTGCAACCAATAAAAGATCTAGCAGCTATGTACATTATGGTCCATCCAGAGATTGAGACTTCTTTTCTTATGAGGATTTCCCACACCATGTTCAATTCTTTTACAATCCCACCATTCTCAAAATCCAAACCATTATCACTTCTGATATCCAATTCATCACCATTTTCCAGCACTAAAAAAATCCTCTAATGTGGATCAGGTCTCTGCTCCAATAGGTACAAAACACAGGTCATCTGGATTCTTCCCTTTACATCATCTGAATATTTAACGTCTCCAATTTGTAACTATAAGGGTATGTGTCCACCATCCGTAATGACGGCGCTTTGGACAGAGCAGAAAACTCGCTCCGCCCAAAGCGCCGCCCCCTTGTTTAAGAATCCGGATGTGTTCATTGCACACATACGGAATCTCCGCACCCTATTCATAGGGCCCTGTAATTTTCCTTGCGGCGATGGAGCTAAAAAGGTGCGCCGCATGTCCGTAAACGCAGGCCCGCCGGGTGCATGTTCGCACGCATAGTAGAAACGGGATTTCATAAAATGCTGTAACATCTGGACGCTGCGGATTGAATGCTGCAGTTGCACACAGCGTTCAATCCGCAGCTATCCCGGATGTAATCCGGCCCGTGGAAACATACCCTAACAGCCTCCCTTAGCATGTCATGTGGCAACAGACACCTACCATAATCAGTGTCTTATATAACTTTGCTGAGAGCCACCCAACTGCCATCAGCACAACTTGTAACACAACACAGTATAACAAAAATGCAAAAGAGGTAACATATACACTTCATACGCAGTCACACATATACATGCTACAGCAAAAAATAGTGCTATTTGTAAATACTGTAGCAATTGAAGACATAGTTGTGAACAGACCTTTATTTAGAGACTCATAATCCTGAGCTATCATATTCTTGTTTAGCTACAAAGTTCATCTATAGCAAAAATTAGGGTAGGTTCACACATGCAATCGCGTTGCATATTTTTTTGCTACGATTTTCAGAAATCATTGTAAAAATTATGTTTTTTTTCCATGATCTTCAAAAATGTGATTTTACCACGATTCCTGAAAATCGTGTCAAAGAACCACAGCGCGATTGTCATCATTTAACGTCCTGGAAGACACCATTGGATCATTAGGCGCAGGCGCTTTGTAGTGATGAGTAGACGAAGTTGTTGAAAACCTTTGTGTCATTCTCAATCTACTTCGTCCCCAAAAATGTAGAAGTTCATGTCTTGCTTGCTTTATTACTAGAACATAAATTACCGGATTCAGTAAACTGTTAGTAGCCGACATGGTAAATAACAGCGGCAAAAAGACAGATAGTTTATACCACAACTTCATATTGATTGTGTAGGCAGACACCAAGAAAGTGATATAGGTCAAAACATATGGAGTCCTGGTACAGAAAAAGCTCATAATTCCAATAATCACCAATCTGTAGAGTCTGGAAGTTGCCACCATCCTGGAATTCTTCACATGGAAAGCTATGATGATGTTGGAGGACACGATCACGCACAGCGGGATGACATAACCAACCACTGCAAGCGGCACAACAATACGCACTGTTGTAATAGTCCTTTCCCTCCATTCCGTGACTATCTCACTTCTTTCAGAATCTGAAAAGTGTGAGCGATTTCCGCAGTTTTCTCTTGGCTCATCGTGCATCTCATCTTCTTCTAATCTGTAACTTAATACATTTGCAACAAGAGAAGTGTCATAGTAAGACAGGGTGCATTGGTCTTCATGTACATCACTATAGATGACGGCTGGAATACTACATAGGGCCGATGAAACCCAGATGAGTGTGCACATAAAGCAGCAAAATTTTTGAGAATGAAACCTCAGGTGCCATATTGGTTTTGCGACAGACAAGGCGCGATCAATAGTCAGCACCGTGAGGATGTAAATACTGGCATACATATTAACAAAGGTAAGGAAGTTGTAGAATTTGCACACGATTGACCAAAGCGGCCATCTTCCTCTTAATATAGACACAGCCTTGAGGGGTAGAAACAGAAGAAAGGCAAAATCAGCAAGAGCCAAGTTCAGGAACCAGATTTTGTATTTGTTATTCTTCATTAAGAATCCAGTGATGACGATGACAAGAAGGTTGGCGGTAAATCCGATGATACAAGTGATTATGGAGAGCACAAAGCTGAAGTGCTGGACATGGGTTGGACTGTCTGTGCTAGGAGATAAAGCTTTTAGATCTTCAGAACGTAATAAATCCCAGAACTCATAACAGAAGTTTTCAAACACTTCATGTTCCATGGTTAGAAACTGCAGAGTGGAAAAAAGAAACAAAAAAAATCTGAACATTCATTCTCAGAAACAAACAACGTGAAAAAAAAAAAAGAATATTACCAAGTATTGCACAGAAATGTGTAATTGTTAGACCAGGCTTTAAACGGTTTATTTTCAATTTGGCAAGTTGTTGCCTATTTGCCTATTCACACTCTATATATCTTTTGTTGAAATATTCGCACTTGATCCATGCCCCCTTCTTTACACATTTAACTTACGTCTACAAATGGGAATCAGATTTAGGATCCACCTTACCGTAAGCTGAATGGTCTCAGATCTGGTCCTACTCCCCCAAAGTCATTCTCAAAACCAACCCTTGATGACCTAACTAGCTCACAATTTCCACGTAGTTCCTGGGTATTCCTCTTAATTGTTTTTAAAGTTGCACAACTATAATTGGCATGTTTCACATTTGGTGGACCTGTCCGAAGGTCAAAAGATTAAGGATTAGAAACTATTCACGAGCTACTCCTTGGCAAGTTATAATATTTCCAAAACCCTTGGGAAGCCCTCTTCAATAAATGTGTTTCTCATGTCCCTAAGTTTTCACAAATTTCTATTTCTTATGGTTTCTCGACAGATAACAAGACAATTGCTTGTGGCTTGGGAGAGCAATTTTCAATTTCCAGTGATCGAAAGGAGACACATGAAAAATGTATATCTATTTTTTTCTGGCCCAGTTGGATAAATTCCAGTGTATAAGTTCGTGTTGGATCTCATATAGACAATTGTCTGCTTGAGTTTCCACCCACAACTGCCCCGTCTGATGGATCTCATCTTCTCACCTTCCCTTCTCCACACTTGTTTTATTCTGGTGATGACCTCAATGGGACTTCCATCAAACCATGATTTATTTAGTAGCTCTACTGTTACAGTTTACCAGGTCCCATGTCATCTTTAATTGCCTACAGATTGCTTTTATGCTACAACTCTATTCGTACAGCAATTACAGTTCTCTCATTCACACTCATGTTTCCTTTGTCCATGTAAAACCTAATAAAAATTATTGCTAAAAAAGACAAATACTCACAGCCGATTATCAGGAGGTGTTATCAGAACCCAAGGCAATGCTTATCTGTGTTAGCACCGGCTACAGAGAACATGTGCAACATAATGTTTAGTGGTTAAACCTTTTTCTCAATAATTTCTTGCAGTTCCTGTTTAGTGTTTTATTTCGGAAGTTTTAGTGGAGACACTGTTTTACCATATAGTTTTCAGTGTTTTATATAAGGTGTGAGGTTTGTCACCCAACTTCTATTTTTTTCCTAGTACTTTTCTCCCCCAGATAGTCTGGATCCATCCTCCATTTACACAGGGCATGTGTACAGTATCACATATTATCGACAAGTTCTGATAAATTATGCCAAAATCATCCCATTAGGAATAAACCCTAATATTAAGCGATCAGCTCCAAAGTCATCTCTTGTAGGGGTGTCTTCCGCAAAACCTTTGGCATTGGGCGGTGGCACATAATTGTGTGCTGGAACCTGAGGCCACCAGTGGTGCCCTTGATGCTCTACAACAGTGTTTCCCAAACTCCAGTCCTCACGCCCCCAACAGATCATATTTTCAGGATTTCCTTAGTATTTCACATGAGATGGAATTACTGAAGTTGTCACAGGTTCTCTCACATGTGCAATACCAAGGTAATCCTGGAAACCTGATATGTTGGGGGGCCGTGAGGACAGGATTTGGGAGACACTGCTCTACAGGGTCAGTCTGATCTTCTATATCTTGCCATAGATTGAGCACTTTGATGTGGTAGTAAGATGTTACTACTGCAAATTTTTGGAGGGCTGTAGCACGTGAATGAGGCAAAATTTTCAAGAGAAAAAAAAATTCTTATTCATTAGTCACTTGCACTCGATTCTATGAATAATTCTGGCTCACCCTTTTCATTGACTAAGTGTCCTGACTTATTAAAAGGCTAGTGTATGGCAAACACCATGGATGTCAGCCAATGTCCATGTGTTCTAGACTTTAGAAGGGATTCTCATCCACGACCCTTGCTCTGACCAACAGAGTACATTAGATTCCTGCCATATTCTGAGGTCAATTTCCTCCTGCTTCTACTCTTACTGACCCTATCAAACATGCAATTAGTGCATATGTTGTAGATGTCTAATAGCTATGAGACATGCAGCCGCAGAGACTCGAACATATTTTTCGAGCACGCCGAAGACACTCGGTTTGAACACAAGCATGTTCAGATAATGACATATCCCAGCACGTTAGCTCATCACTAGTGTTGAGCGATACCTTCCGATATTTGAAAGTATCGGTATCGGATTGTATCGGCCGATATCCGAAAAATATCGGATATCGCCGATACCGATATCCGATACCAATACAAGTCAATGGGACACAAACATCGGAAGGTATCCTGTAATGGTTCCCAGGGTCTGAAGGAGAGGAGACTCTCCTTCAGGCCCTGGGATCCATATTCATGTAAAAAATAAAGAATAAAAAAAAAAAAATATGGATATACTCACCCCTCCGACGGCCCCTGGCTATAAGCGGTGAAACCGGCAGCCTCTGTTCCTAGGAATGCAGGGTGAAGGACCTTCGATGACGTCGTGGCTTGTGATTGGTCGCGTGACCGCTCATGTGACCGCTCAGGCGACCAATCACAAGCCGCGACATCATCGCAGGTCCTTCACTCGCTCATTCTTAGGAAGGGAGACTGCCGATTGCAGCGGTTGCAACCAGGGCGCGTCCGAGGGTAAGTATATCAATATTTTTTATTTTTATTCTTTATTTTACACATGAATATGGATCCCGATACTGATTCCCAATATCGCAAAAATATCGGAACTCGGTATCGGAATTCCGATACCGCAAATATCGGCCGATACCCATCACTACTAATAACCCTTCTGATTTCACTCCCTAATTTAGCCTAATTTAGCCCAAAGCTAGATTCAGTATTGAGTCGACATGACTGATTGGTCTTGATACAAGCCCCTTCTGTGTCAGATTCATTCAATCGAGTGCTGGAAGTAATCGGTTGAACCATTGTTCGGCCATCCGCCACCTCGTGGGTATTGGGGGGAGTGGAAGCTTTCGTTGACACCACATTTTAACATGCTTACTTTATGCCAGTAATGTGAGCCTCAGATACTGCTATGTGTCCTGTTAAACTACACCTTTTTCCCAATAAGCCAGGCCTTTTTATTTAGGTCACTTTTGGCCAAAGAGCAGAATGTGTCTAAAATACATGATAAATATAATTCAAGTAAAAAAAAAGATGTTTTTTTTCTGTAAATTGCACCAGAACTAGAACTCAGTCATGAATCATGATAAATATGTCTCAATGCTCATTCACAAGTCGTTTTCACATTGACAATGAAAAACCCAACACATTTCAACACAAGCATTTTTTCATAAGACAATTGCCCACATCCTCCACCAATTTAAGTTTTTATTAATGATTATGGAGACAATTAAATCTGGACAACTTTTTTTTAACCATGTGAAATAAAGTTACATATTTTTTATTCATACGCCCACGTGGATCCTTTTCTTCCTTTTTTTGGCAATTTTCTCCAGTGGTCAGCGGTATTGGATCCAAGCTGTGTCAATAGGGAGCAATGCTACATTTACCACACGATGAGGCTTTCCCAATTTTTTTTTTTTGTGTTTCTTCACAGCATTTTCCTGTAGTCGTCAGTGGTGTTTGGTCTATAAAATGCCAAAATACCTTTTTTGACACTAACATACCAGCAAAAAGAAAAATATTTTGTTCTCAAATTCTTTTTTGTTTTTGTATATACAGTGGAGGAAATAAGTATTTGATCCCTTGCTGATTTTGTAAGTTTGCCCACTGACAAAGACATGAACAGTCTATCATTTTAAGGGTAGGGTAATTTTAACATTGAGAGATAGAATATCAAAAATAACCTACCTTTAACCCCTTCATGACCCAGCCTATTTTGACCTTAAAGACCTTGCCGTTTTTTGCAATTCTGACCAGTGTCCCTTTATGAGGTAATAGCTCAGGAACGCTTCAACGGATCCTAGCGGTTCTGAGATTGTTTTTTCGTGACATATTGGGCTTCATGTTAGTGGTAAATTTAGGTCAATAAATTCTGCGTTTATTTGTGATAAAAACGGAAATTTGGCGAAAATTTTGAAAATTTCGCAATTTTCACATTTTGAATTTTTATTCTGTTAAACCAGAGAGATATGTGACACAAAATAGTTAATAAATAACATTTCCCACATGTTTACTTTACATCAGCACAATTTTGGAAACAAAATTTTTTTTTGCTAGGAAGTTATAAGGGTTAAAATTTGACCAGCGATTTGTCATTTTTACAACGAAATTTACAAAACCATTTTTTTTAGGGACCACCTCACATCTGAAGTCAGTTTGAGGGGTCTATATGGCTGAAAATACCCAAAAGTGACACCATTCTAAAAACTGCACCCCTCAAGGTACTCAAAACCACATTCAAGAAGTTTATTAACCCTTCAGGTGCTTCACAGCAGCAGAAGCAACATGGAAGGAAAAAATGAACATTTAACTTTTTAGTCACAAAAATTATCTTTCAGCAACAATTTTTTTTATTTTCCCAATGGTAAAAGGAGAAACTGAACCACGAAAGTTGTTGTCCAATTTGTCCTGAGTACGCTGATACCTCATATATGGGGGTAAACCACTGTTTGGGTGCACGGCAGGGCTTGGAAGGGAAGGAGCGCCATTTGACTTTTTGAATCAAAAATTGGCTCCACTCTTTAGCGGACACCATGTCACGTTTGGAGATCCCCCGTGTGCCTAAAAATTGGAGCTCCCCCACAAGTGACCCCATTTTGGAAACTAGACGCCCCAAGGAACTTATCTAGATGCATAGTGAGCACTTTGAACCCCCAGGTGCTTCACAAATTGATCCGTAAAAATGAAAAAGTACTTTTTTTTCACAAAAAAATTCTTTTAGCCTCAATTTTTTCATTTTCACATGGGCAACAGGATAAAATGGATCCTACAATGTGTTGGGCAATTTCTCCTGAGTACGCCGATAACTCATATGTGGGGGTAAACCACTGTTTGGGCACATGGTAAGGCTCGGAAGGGAAGGAGCGCCATTTGACTTTTTGAATGAAAAATTATTTCTATCGTTAGCGGACACCATGTCGCATTTTGAGAGCTCCTGTGTGCCTAAACATTGGCACTCCCCCACAAGTGACCCCATTTTGGAAACTAGACCCCCCAAGGAACTTATTTAGATGCCTAGTGAGCACTTTAAACCCTCAGGTGCTTCACAAATTGATCTGTAAAAATGAAAAAGTACTTTTTTTTCACAAAAAAATTCTTTTCGCCTCAATTTTTTCATTTACACATGGGCAGTAGGATAAAATGGATCATAAAATGTGTTGGGCAATTTCTCCCGAGTACGCCGATACCTCATATGTGGGGGTAAACCACTGTTTGGGCACACGGCAGGGCTCGGTAGGGAAGGCGCGCCATTTGACTTTTTGAATGGAAAATTAGCTCCAATTGTTAGCGGACACCATGTCGCGTTTGGAGAGCCCCTGTGTGCCTATGCATTGGAACTCCCCCACAAGTGACCCCATTTTGGAAACTAGACCCCCCAAGGAACTTATCTAGATGCATATTGAGCACTTTAAACCCCCAGGTGCTTCACAGAAGTTTATAACGCAGAGCCATGAAAATAAAAAATAATTTTTCTTTCCTCAAAAATGATTTTTTAGCCTGGAATTTCCTATTTTTCCAAGGATAATAGGAGAAATTGGACCCCAAATATTGTTGTCCAGTTTGTTCTGAGTACGCTGATACCCCATATGTGGGGGTAAACCACTGTTTGGGCGCACGGCAGGGCTCGGAAGGGATGGCACGCCATTTTGCTTTTTAAATGGAAAATTAGCTCCAATCATTAGCGGACATTAAACATTGGAGATTCCCCAGAAATGACCCCATTTTGGAAACTAGACCCCCAAAGGAACTAATCTAGATGTGTGGTGAGGACTTTGAACCCCCAGGTGCTTCACAGAAGTTTATAACGCAGAGCCATGAAAATAAAAAAAAAAAAATATTTTCTCAAAAATGATCTTTTAGCCTGCAATTTTTTATTTTACAAAGGGTAACAGGAGAAATTTGACCCCAAATTTTGTTGTCCAGTTTCTCCTGAGTACGCTGATACCCCATATGTGGGAGTAAACCACTGTTTGGGCACATGCCGGGGCTCGGAAGTGAAGTAGTGACATTTTGAAATGCAGACTTTGATGGAATGCTCTGTGGGCGTCACGTTGCGTTTGCAGAGCCCCTGGTGTGGCTTAACAGTAGAAACCCCCCACAAGTGACCCCATTTTGGAAACTAGACCCCGAAAGGAACTTATCTAGATGTGTGGTGAGCACTTTGAACCCCCAAGTGCTTCATAGAAGTTTATAATGCAGAGCCGTGAAAATAATAAATACGTTTTCTTTCCTCAAAAATAATTATTTAGCCCAGAATTTTTTATTTTCCCAAGGGTAACAGGAGAAATTGGATCCCAAAAGTTGTTGTCCAGTTTCTCCTGAGTACGCTGATACCCCATATGTGGGGGTAAACTACTGTTTGGGCACATGCCGGGGCTCGGAATTGAAGTAGTGACGTTTTGAAATGCAGACTTTGATGGAATGCTCTGCGGGCGTCACGTTGCGTTTGCAGAGCCCCTGATGTGCCTAAACAGTAGAAACCCCCCACAAGTGACCCCATTTTGGAAACTAGACCCTGAAAGGAACTTATCTAGATATGTGGTGAGCACTTTGAACCCCCAAGTGCTTCATAGAAGTTTATAATGCAGAGCCGTGAAAATAATAAATACGTTTTCTTTCCTCAAAAATAATTATTTAGCCCAGAATTTTTTATTTTCCCAAGGGTTACAGGAGAAATTGGACCCTAAAAGTTGTTGTCCAGTTTCTCCTGAGTACGCTGATACCCCATGTGTGGGGGTAAACCACTGTTTGGGCACACGTCGGGGCTCAGAAGGGAAGTAGTGACTTTTGAAATGCAGACTTTTATGGAATGGTCTGCGGGCGTCACATTGCGTTTGCAGAGCCCCTGGTGTGCCTAAACAGTAGAAACCCCCCACAAGTGACCCCATTTTAGAAACTAGACCCCCCAAGGAACTTATCTAGATATATTGTGAGCACTTTGAACCCCCAAGTGCTTCACAGACATTTACAACGCAGAGCCATGAAAATAAAAAATCATTTTTCTTTCTTCAAAAATGATGTTTTAGCAAGCATTTCTTTATTTTCTCAAGGGTAACAGGAGAAATTGGACCCCAGTAATTGTTGCGCAGTTTGTCCTGAGTATGCTGGTACCCCATATGTGGCGGTAAACCACTGTTTGGGTGCACGTCGGGGCTCGGAAGTGAGGGAGCACCATTTGACTTTTTGAATACAAGATTGGCTGGAATCAATGGTGGCGCCATGTTTCGTTTGGAGACCCCCTGATGTGCCTAAACAGTGGAAACCCCTCAATTCTACCTCCAACACACCCCTAACCCTTATCCCAACTGTAGCCGCAACCCTAATCACAACCCTAACCCCAACACACCCGTAACCCCAACACACCCCTAACCCTAACCACAACCCTAATTCCAACCCGACCCTAGCCCTAAGGCTATGTGCCAACATTGCGGATTCGTATGAGATTTTTCAGCACCATTTTTGAAAAATCCGCGGGTAAAAGGCACTGCGTTTTACCTGCGGATTTACTGCGGATTTCCAGTGTTTTTTGTCCGGATTTCACCTGCGGATTCCTATTGAGGAACAGGTGTAAAACGCTGCGGAATCCGCACAAAGAATTGACATGCTGCGGAAAATACAACGCAGCGTTCCCGCGCGGTATTTTTCGCACCATGGGCACAGCGGATTTGGCTTTCCATATGTTTACATGGTACTGTAAACCTGATGGAACTCTGCTGCGGATCCACAGCGGCCAATCCGCACCGTGTGCACATAGCCTAATTCTAAAGGTATGTGCACACGCTGCGGAAAACGCTGCAGATCCGCAGCAGTTTCCCATGAGTTTACAGTTCAATGCAAACCTATGGAAAACAAAAATCGCTGTACACATGCTGCAGAAAAACTGCACGGAAACGCAGCGGTTTACATTCCGCAGCATGTCACTTCTTTCTGCGGATTCCGCAGCAGTTTTACAACTGCTCAAATAGAAAATCGCAATTGTAAAACCGCAGTGAAAAAACATGGTAAATCCGCCATAAATCCGCAGCGGTTTAGCACTGCGGATTTATCAAATCCGCAGCGGAAAAATCCGCAGAGGACCAGAATACGTGTGCACATACCGAAACCCTAACCCTACCCCTAACCCTACCCCTAACCCTAACCCTACCCTACCCCTAACCCTACCCCTAACCCTAACCCTACCCCTAACCCTAACCCTACCCCTAACCCTAGTTCTTACCCCAACCTTAGTGGAAAAAAAATATATATATTTTTTTTATTGTCCCTACCTATGGGGGTGACAAAGGGGGGGGTCATTTACTTTTTTTTTTTATTTTGATCACTGAGATAGGTTATATCTCAGTGATCAAAATTCACTCTGGAACGAATCTGCCGGCCGGCAGATTCGGCGGGCGCACTGCACATGCGCCCGCCATTTTGGAAGATGGCGGCGCCCAGGAAAGAAGACGGACGGTCCCCGGGAGGCCAGGTAAGTATAAGGGGGGGGGAGATCAGGGCACGGGGGGGGGCGTCGGAGCACGGGGGGTGGATCGGAACACGGGGGGGTGGATTGGAGCACGGAGTGGGGGATCACTGTGCGGGCGGGTGGATCGGAGCACGGGGGGGAATCGCTGTGCGGGGGGGATCGCTGTGCGGGGGGGGATCGGAGTGCGGGGGGGTTTGATTGGAGCACGGGGGGTGTGATTAGAGCACGGGGGGAGCGGGCAGGAGGACGGGGGAGCGGAGCACAGGACCGAGGGGAGCAGACCACAGATCGGGGGGCTGGGGGGGCGATCGGAGGAGTGGGGTGGGTGCACATTAGTGTGTCCAGCCATGGCCGATGATATTGCAGCATCGGCCATGGCTGGATTGTAATATTTCACCATTTTTTTAGGTGAAATATTACAAATCGCTCTGATTGGCAGTTTCACTTTCAACAGCCAATCAGAGTGATCGTAGCCACGAGGGGGTGAAGCCACCCCCCCTGGGCTAAACTACCACTCCCCCTGTCCCTGCAGATCGGGTGAAATGGGAGTTAACCCTTTCACCCGATCTGCAGGGACGCAATCTTTCCATGACGCATATGCTGCGTCATGGGTCGGAATGGCACCGACTTTCATGACGCAGCGTATGCGTCAAAGGTCGGGAAGGGGTTAAAATTATAAACTGTTCATGTCTTTGTCAGTGGGCAAACTTACAAAATCAGCAAGGGATCAAATACTTATTTCCCCCCACTGTACACTAATGGAGATGGAATGGGAAGAAGACATTAATAACCAGGAGACCTATAAGTTAAAGCCTTTAACCCCTTCTCTAAAAATTGAATAAAATTTTACTTTTATTTGTCTTGATTAAAAAATTGATGGCATGTTAGAGTCACTCACAAATGGAAACCTACAAGCCTCAAAGGAGCACAACAGTTACTCCAAGACCACATTCTTCAGAGTAGTCAGTCACAGGGTAGCAATTCTATAGCTGGCATGAACGAAAGCCATAAGCAGGTTTAAATAATAAAAGGGGGGTAATTATCCCCTTCCATACCTCGAGAAACCGCAAGACTATGTTCACGTGTTTTTGCAACTTTTTTTATGCGTTTTTTTTTCTGCAAATTTTCAGCTGCATTTCACAGTACCAGCAAAATCTATGAGATTTCAGAAATCTTATGCAAACAGCTTAGTGTTTTTTTTTTCTGTTTTGTCAAAGATCTGTGTTTTTGCAAAACATAGCATGTCATTTCTTTCAGCATTTTTTACCCATGAGTGATGCAAAAAATGGTGCAAAAACCGCAGGTTGGTGCCAAAACCTGATGAAGTAGAATCAGATTATTTTTTTATCCACTAAACTTCATCAGCATGCACAAGAGACAGATGTACCCTGACAAAAATACAGTGAAAAAAAGCACCAAAAATGAGGTAAGAATGCAGCAAAAAAGGTGGCAAGTAGGGTTGAGCGAAACGGGTCGGCCAGATTCAGAAGTCGCCGACTTTTGGCAAAGTCGGGTTTCTTGAAACCCGACCCGACCCCTGTGTGGGGTCGGCCATGAGGTCGGCGATCTTCTGATCTGGAATCGGAATTCTGATACCGAGTTCCGATATGTTTAAGATATAGGGGAATCGGTATCGGAATTCATATTTAAGTGTAAATAAAGAATAAAAATAAAAAATATTGATATACTCACCCTCGGACGCGCCCTGGTTCTCACCGGCAGCCTTCCTTCCTAACAATGAGCGCCTGAAGGACCTTAGATGACGTCGCGGCTTGTGATTGGTCACGTGATGCCCATGTGACCGCTCACGCGACCAATCACAAGCCGCGACGTCATTGAAGGTCCTTCAGGCGCTCATTCTTAGGAAGGAAGGCTGCCGGTGAGAACCAGGGCGCGTCCGAGGGTGAGTATAGCAATATTTTTTATTTTTATTCTTAATTTTACACTTAAATATGGATCTCAGGGCCTCTCCTTCAGACCCTGGGAACCATTAGAAACCCAATGCACTGCATTGGGTTTCGTGTTTCGGCCGACCCCGACTTTTCTATAGGATCGGCCAATTTCACTCAACCCGACTTTTGAAAAAGTCGGGTTTCGTGAAACCCGACCCGATCCTATAAAAAGAAAAGTCGCTCAACCCTAGTGGCAAGCACTCAGCAAAAACTGCTTTATTTGGCATTCTTTCTTTACTAACAGTAGCGTAGCTACCGGGAGGGGGAAGAGGGTGCGGGCGCCCCGGGCCCAGAGCTCAGAGGGGGCCCACACGGAGCTACGCTACTGTAACTGCTCTGCTGCTATGGGGTCCCTGAGCAGGCGGGGGGCCCGGTGCCAGCAGTGGGCCCCTCGCCTGTCATCGCAAGGTGAGCTGTGTCGGCAACTAGCCGATATAGCTCACTGCATTGATGGGAGGAGGGCTGCACTCTTTCTCCCATCATCCCTCTGTCAGCGTCTGGCCTACTGGCATCGCCGACACTGACAGCGGGTGCCGGGCAGTGACATCAACGTGCCCGCTGTCAGTGTTGGAGATGAGCGGGAGCTCATCTCAGCGCAGGAAGCAGGAGGAAGAAAGGTGAGTGTTGTGTTTTTTTTAAATTGGGGCTGCTTTAAACTACAGGGTACGCCTATGGAGGTAATGCATTATATAAAAGGGTCTGCCTATGGGGGTACTACATTATGTAAAAGGGTCTGCCTATGGGTTACTGTATCATATAAAAGGGTCTGTCTATGGGGGTACTGCATTATATAAAAAGGTCTGTCTATGGGGGTACTGTATTATATAAAAGGGTCTGCCTATGGAGGTAATGCATTATATAAAAGGGTCTGTCTATGGAGGTAATGCATTATATAAAAGGGTCTGTCTATGGGGGTACTGCATTATATAAAAGGGTCTGTCTATGGGGGTACTGTATTATATAAAAGGGTCTGCCTATGGAGGTAATGCATTATATAAAAGGGTCTGTCTATGGAGGTAATGCATTATATAAAAGGGTCTGTCTATGGGGGTACTGCATTATATAAAAGGGTCTGTCTATGGGGGTACTGTATTATATAAAAGGGTCTGCCTATGGAGGTAATGCATTATATAAAAGGGTCTGTCTATGGAGGTAATGTATTATATAAAAGGGTCTGCCTATGGGGATACTGTATTATATAAAAGGGTCTGCCTATGGGGCTACTGTATTATATAAAAGGGTCTGCCTATGGGGGTACTGTATTATATAAAAGGGTCTGCCTATGAGGGTAATGCATTATATAAAAGGGTCTGCCTATGGGGGTAATACATTATATAAAAGGGTCTGTCTATGGGCTACTGTATCATATAAAAGGGTCTGTCTATGGGGGTACTGCATTAGATATATCAGATAGGGATTATATACATAGATAGGACTGCTCTATATGGGTATACCTTGACGATTGGTGGAGCAGCTTAGTATAGATTTTTTTGCAAAAAAAGTATCAACTAAATACCCTGTTTTTTCCATCTTTTGACTAGCACTTGCTTATTACTGTGAATTTTTTTTCTACAACAGATTATTTTTGACCTCACTGTGCTCTTTGTGTCTTAATGGAGAAACTGTAGACTTCCTGGAGAAGCTGTGGAGTTTCTGGTGAAGCTGTGGAGCCCCTTTAGAAGCTGTGAAGTTCCCAATAAGAATTAGGGAATAAAGGCGGGGTCACATGGCCACACAGGCTATGAATAATATGGTTGCTAGAGTTTCAGTTAAGGGCTAATTTTGCGCTATTTTGGGATATTCTGGCTTAGACCAGTTTGTTTGGTGCTCTTTTTAATGGCTGTTCATTGATGGACAGTGCATTGCTGGGCCATTACTATATTATTTAACCCCTTACCGGCATCGGACGTACTATACCGTCCGATGCCGGCTCCCCTGCTTTGATGCAGGGCTCCGCGGTGAGCCCGCACCAAAGCCGGGACATGTCAGCTGTTTTGAACAGCTGACATGTGCCCGTAATAGGCGCGGGCAGAATCGCGATCTGCCCGCACCTATTAACTAGTTAAATGCCGCTGTCAAACGCAGACAGCGGCATTTAACTACCGCTTCCGGCCGGGCGACCGGTAATGACGTCATCGCCGACCCCCGTCACATGTCCGGGGGTCGGCGATGCGTCTCCATTGTAGCCATAGAGGTCCTTGAGACCTCTATGGTTACTGATTGCCCGTCGCTGTGAGCGCCACCCTGTGGTCGGCGCTCACAGCACACGTGCAATTCTGCTACATAGCAGCGATCAGCAGATCGCTGCTATGTAGCAGAGCCGATCGTGCTGTGCCTGCTTCTAGCCTCCCATGGAGGCTATTGAAGCATGGCAAAAGTTAAAAAAAAAAGTTTAAAAAAATGTGAAAAAAATAAAAAAAACATAAAAGTTTAAATCACCCCCCTTTCGCCCCAATCAAAATAAATCAATAAAAAAAATATCAAATCTACGCATATTTGGTATCGCCGCGCTCAGAATTGCCCGATCTATCAAATAAAAAAAACTATTAACCTGATCGCTAAACAGCGTAGCGGGAAAAAAACTCGAAACACCAGAATTATGTTTTTTTGGTCGCCGCGACATTGCATTAAAATGCAATAACGGGCGATCAAAAGAACGTATCTGCACCAAAATGCTATCATTAAAAACGTCATCTCGGCACGCAAAAAATAAGCCCTCAACCGACCCCAGATCACGAAAAATGGAGACGCTACGAGTATCGGAAAATGGCGCAATTTTTTATTTTTTTTTTAGCAAAGTTTGGAATTTTTTTTCACCACTTAGATAAAAAATAACCTAGTCATGTTTGGTGTCTATGCACTCGTAATGACCTGGAGAATCATAATGGCAGGTCATTTTTAGCATTTAGTGAACCTAGCAAAAAAGCCAAACAAAAAACCAATGTGGGATTGCACTTTTTTTGCAATTTCACCGCACTTGGAATTTTTTTCCCGTTTTCTAGTACACGACATGCTAAAACCAATGATGTCGTTCAAAAGTACAACTCGTCCCGCAAAAAATAAGCCCTCACATGGCCAAATTGACGGAAAAATAAAAAAGTTATGGCTCTGGGAAGGAGGGGAGCGAAAAACGAACACGGAAAAACGAAAAATCCCCCGGTCATGAAGGGGTTAAGCCAGTTTCTGGCTAATTTCAGTCATTCTGAGGTGGAGTGCTGAAGAAAGAAGATCCCACCCTCCCTCCCTTGAGCTATTATTTTCCTTGTTGTGATGTTTATATTGTGGGAAAATCACCCAGTCCCTGGGTGGATTGTTTAATGGAGTTATGGATTGTTTGGACATTTATAATAATCGTTCACTTGGTTTTATGCTGTTTTTATTATAAAGTTACCCTATAATAAACATCACGGTCAATTTTATTTTTTATTCCACAATAGTTTGTTGTGTCTTTATTTTGTATGAATGAGCCTTGTGTTGCCATGTGAATTTTCATTTGCTTGTGTATTTCCCCGGTCTGTACCTTTCCCGCTGTTGTCTTATTGCAGTAGTAGGACAAGTGTCTTGCTAACCAGCTCACTATCTAGGGCTGAGATCCAGGGTCAGCCATGGCTTAGGCATGTGATGGCGCACGTGGGGAAGGACCCGTCTAGGGCGATAGGGAGCGCAGGTGTCAGCATAAGGTGAGTGTTGAGGGGTCTCCAAATTCTCCCTCTCCCTATCACCAGTGTTCCCATAACCAGCTCCCTCACCACCCACTTTGTGTAGCATCTTCCTGCCCTGGTTTGACACTTAACCTGTTTAACTCATGAACAGTCGTGTCTGTAAAATAGGATAATAGGATAATAAATATCCTATTATCCTATTTTACAGACACGATCTGACTATTTGTATTCCAGCTTTATCATGTTTTACTAATATAAGAAGTTACTTGCTTTAATCCTTCTGGACACTTTTGTATAGTAATTGTGAAACATATTCTATCAGCAACTTGTTTACACAAATATGAGATTCTCTGTTATCTAACATTGCATGTGATTGTGGTTAATTGCAAGATACAACTTTTGACACTTTAAGTGAACTTTGTGACCTGGACATATGTAACGAGATGAAGCCACAAGATTATAGATAAACATATGTGCAAGTGTCAACAATTTAAAGGGAACCTGTCAGCAGGATTATGCACAGTAACCTACAGACAGTGTCAGTAGTTTTTTTTTAAAGATATACCGCACATATATATTACTAGATTGTGGCCCGATTCTAACGCATCGGGTATTCTAGAATATGCATGTCCCAGTAGTATATGGACAATGATGATTCCAGAATTCGCGGCAGATTGTGCCCGTCGCTGATTGGTCGAGGCGACCTTTATGACATCATCGTCGCCATGGCAACCATTATGACATCATCGTCATTGTGCCCGTTGCTGATTGGTCGAGGCCTGGCGGCCTCGACCAATCAGAGACGCGGGATATCTACGTCCTTTATGACATCATCGTCACTGTGCGGCCTCGACCAATCAGAGACGCGGGATTTCTACGTCGATGCTGTGCCGGTCTCTGATTGGTCGAGGCCTGGCGGCCTCGACCAATCAGAGAGCCAGGATTTCCAGGACAGACAGACAGACAGACAGACAGACAGACGGAAAAACCCTTAGACAATTATATATATAGATATTCATTATGTAAACTAGGGGGCAATTCAGTGAGGGATCAGTGACTGCCAGAAGCCATACTGATGAATAGCTAATGAGAGCACCACATGAAGACCCCCACAGGCCGCCCCTGAGCACGAGCATATCATTAACTGAAAACTGAAAATAAAGATTACACAACCACAAGACGGATTTCATCACCAGGTATCATTGTATTCAGTATAAAGACGCCAACCAGACACCATCTGTAGGTTACTGTGCACAATCCTGCTGAATGGTTCCCTTTAAGAAATGATTTATTAAAATAAATAAATGAAGAGAGCTAACATGGTAATGCAAAAAAATTCATGGTATTGGGTTATATCAACATCTCCAGAGAGGCCTCAGTGCTCCCTGTCAAGCTACTTGGAATCCGCTCCGTCAAAAGGTGCAGACCTGTGATGGGGACTGGGCACGAGTGTGGCCATTCCCATCCATGAAATTCATCAAAACTGAGGGCTTTTGTATGCCAGAAATGCTACTCCAATCCCTGACTGAAGTAGCATTTCTGGCTCAGCTGCACAGAGAGGCACACCACTTAGAATAGGCACTGGATTCATTAATTTGCATGAGCTCCTTAGTGAATTTGGTACATTCTACTCCGGCAAGACCGGCATAGCATGACTGTATCCCTTAGCCTCTGCTTTCCTCTCTATCAAAGACAACATTTCAGTTCCTGGCAGGAAATCTACTGGAGAGACGTAGAGTCATGCATGCTCGGTAGTAAGTGAAAGAAGGTTCCAGAACCTACAGTGGGGCAAAAAAGTATTTAGTCAGTCAGCAATAGTGCAAGTTCCACCACTTAAAAAGATGAGAGGCGTCTGTAATTTACATCATAGGTAGACCTCAACTATGGGAGACAAACTGAGAAAAAAAAATCCAGAAAATCACATTGTCTGTTTTTTTTAACAATTTATTTGCATATTATGGTGGAAAATAAGTATTTGGTCAGAAACAAAATTTCATCTCAATACTTTGTAATATATCCTTTGTTGGCAATGACAGAGGTCAAACGTTTTCTGTAAGTCTTCACAAGGTTGCCACACACTGTTGTTGGTATGTTGGCCCATTCCTCCATGCAGATCTCCTCTAGAGCAGTGATGTTTTTGGCTTTTCGCTTGGCAACACGGACTTTCAACTCCCTCCAAAGGTTTTCTATAGGGTTGAGATCTGGAGACTGGCTATGCCACTCTAGGACCTTGAAATGCTTCTTACGAAGCCACTCCTTCGTTGCCCTGGCGGTGTGCTTTGGATCATTGTCATGTTGAAAGACCCAGCCACGTTTCATCTTCAATGCCCTTGCTGATGGAAGGAGGTTTGCACTCAAAATCTCACGATACATGGCCCCATTCATTCTTTCATGTACCCGGATCAGTCGTCCTGGCCCCTTTGCAGAGAAACAGCCCCAAAGCATGATGTTTCCACCACCATGCTTTACAGTAGGTATGGTGTTTGATGGATGCAACTCAGTATTCTTTTTCCTCCAAACACGACAAGTTGTGTTTCTACCAAACAGTTCCAGTTTGGTTTCATCAGACCATAGGACATTCTCCCAAAACTCCTCTGGATCATCCAAATGCTCTCTAGCAAACTTCAGACGGGCCCGGACATGTACTGGCTTAAGCAGTGGGACACGTCTGGCACTGCAGGATCTGAGTCCATGGTGGCGTAGTGTATTGCTTATGGTAGGCCTTGTTACATTGGTCCCAGCTCTCTGCAGTTCATTCACTAGGTCCCCCCGCGTGGTTCTGGGATTTTTGCTCACCGTTCTTGTGATCATTCTGACCCCACGGGGTGGGATTTTGCGTGGAGCCCCAGATCGAGGGAGATTGTCAGTGGTCTTGTATGTCTTCCATTTTCTAATTATTGCTCCCACTGTTGATTTCTTCACTCCAAGCTGGTTGGCTATTGCAGATTCAGTCGTCCCAGCCTGGTGCAGGGCTACAATTTTGTTTCTGGTGTCCTTTGACAGCTCTTTGGTCTTCACCATAGTGGAGTTTGGAGTCAGACTGTTTGAGGGTGTGCACAGGTGTCTTTTTTTGCTGATAACAAGTTTAAACAGGTGCCATTACTACAGGTAATGAGTGGAGGAAAGAGGAGACTCTTAAAGAAGAAGTTACAGGTCTGTGAGAGCCAGAAATCTTGATTGTTTGTTTCTGACCAAATACTTATTTTCCACCATAATATGCAAATAAATTGTTAAAAAAACAGACAATGTGATTTTCTGGATTTTTTTTTCTCAGTTTGTCTCCCATAGTTGAGGTCTACCTATGATGTAAATTACAGACGCCTCTCATCTTTTTAAGTGGTGGAACTTGCACTATTGCTGACTGACTAAATACTTTTTTGCCCCACTGTATATACCATATATACTCGAGTATAAGGCTACTTTCACACATAAAATGCAAAAAATCTGCGAATAATCTGCAATGTGTGCGCATAGCCTAAAGGTTGATTATGGCCCCATAAGATGCTCCATAGAGACATTTGCCCCATATAATGCTGTATAAAGGTTATGGCCCCATATGATGCTCAATAGAAACATTTGCCCCATATAATGCTGCATGAAGATTATGGCCCTATAAGATGCTCCAGAGAAATATTTTTCCCATATCCTGCTGCTGCAATTTGAAAAAAAAAATAAATAAATGACATACTCACCCCTTGTCCTGAGCAGGCGGGGACACCTGGCACTTGCGATATTCACCTGTCCCCATTCCAGCACTGCGCGCCGCTCTGTCTTCCGTCTCTCTGCAGTAACTGTTCAGGCAGAGGGCGGCGCGCACACTAAACACATCATCGAGTCCTCTGACCTGAACAGTCACAGCCAGAGGATGAGGAAGACAGAGCGGCGCACAGCGGTGGAACGGGGACAGGTGAATATCGCATGGTCCACCTCCACCGTTATACTCATCCTTCCGGCGTGGTCCCTGTTTCTCTGATGCGATGGTCTCTGATGCCGGCAGCTTGTTCCTGTGTTCAGCGGTCACTGGTACCGCTCATTAAAGTAATTAATATGCGGCTCCACCCCTATGGGAGTGGAGTCACGGCCATATTCATTACTTTAATGAGCGGTACCACGTGACCACTGAACACAGGAAAAGCTGCGGGCGCCGGAGAATCAGGGACATTCAGAGACGCGACGGGGGCAGGTGAGTATGATGGACAGCTGCCGCTCCCCCTCCCCCGCCGACCCCCTGGGACAATGACTCGGATATAAGCCGAGATGGGCACTTTCAGCCTAAAAAATGGGCTGGAAATCTCAGCTTGTACTCGAGTATATACGATAGTTACATATAGTCTCAGTCACTGCAGTAGAATGTTACCTCTGACAGAGACACCATCAGTTTGAGTCAGTGTTCGGCACAGAAGGATCTCTCTGATCACAAATGACTAAGGCCGGCCTCACACTCAGCGTATGAAAATACAGTCCGTATATTACGGCCGTAATACGCTGAAAAGTCCCGAAAATAGTGATCCGTAGCTCCTCCGTAGGCAGGGTGTTTCAGCGGTTTTTGCGCATGGCATCCTCCGTATGTAATCCGTATGGCATCCGTACTGGTAATGTCACCTTACAATAGCAAGGTGGCATTAACCCTTCATTACCCCATATCCCACCGCTACACGGGAATGGGAAGAGAGTGGCCAAGTGCCAGAATAGGCGCATCTTCCAGATGTGCCTTTTCTGGGGTGGCTGGGGGCAGATGTTTTTAGCCAGGGGGGGGGGGGGGGGCAATAACCGTGGACCCTCTCCAGGCTATTAATATCTGCCCTCAGTCACTGGCTTTACTACTCTGGCGGAGAAAATTGTGCGGGAGCCCACGCCAATTTTTTCCGCCATTTAACCCCTTATTTTACTAGCTAGAACGGCCAAATTTTGCATAGACACACTACTAACATTAGTAGTGTGGAATATGCAAAAAAAAATGGTGATATGAGATGGTTTACTGTATGTAAACCAGGTCTCATATCATGTCGGGTTTAGGAAGGAGAAAGCAAAAGCCGGTAATTGCATTACCAGCTTTCTGCTATATCGCGGCTGTATGAAGTAATAATATATATACATATATGTGTCTCAATGACATATATATATATATATATATATATATATATATATATACCTATTCTATGTGTACACATTTATTCTATTCTATTGTAAGCTGTCAGTGTGATTTTACTGTACACCGCACTGAATTGCCGGCTTTTCTCTGTAACACCGCTGCGTATTTCTCGCAAGTCACACTGATGGTCCGTGTGTAATCCGTATTTTTCACGCTTCCATAGACTTTCATTGACGTTTTATTTGCGCAATACGGTGACAAACGCAGCATGCTGCGATTTTCTACGGCCGTAGAAAGCCGTATAATACTGATCAGTAAAATACGGCAGATAGGAGCAGGGGCATAGAGAATAATTGTGCCGTTTGTTTTGTGAGTTTTACGGACGTAGTTTCTGCGCTCTTACGTCCGTAAAACTCGCAAGTGTGAAGCCGGCCTAAGAGGGATCATTTTTTATTTAAAAACCCTGAAAAGTTGGTCAGACTCTCTGTGTTATTAAATAACTTGTTGGTTACTACTGAGCTAGCACCCTTTTTTATAGTGAGGTCAGTTTGACATTACTAATGCTGTGTTTGTGTTAAAATGTTTTGAAAGGGTTGGATACAGTCCAAGGAGACCTCAGCAGAGACCCCCAAAGGTCTCTTTGCCCTAAAGGAAAAGACTACTTCTATTAAAGACCAGGGATATTTGAGGAGTTTACATTGGGGCCCACAAGCTTCGAGTTGCACCACTGGACCTCAGCGGGTTACACGCGTCTTTAAATGCCATAAGAGGCTTTGCAGTATTGCAATTGAATTAATTCTCTGCAAATACGATTTTTGGGAAAGATTTGTCAAACCTGGCTATTGTATTATTTGAATTTCAAAAGATTTGATCATCTTTAATCCTAAGTCAATTTATCAAATCAGCTGACGTGCTGAAAAATTTGCGGGCTCAGTATCGGAGTCTGCATCAAAATGGAGGGAGGCGACACTGGACGTACCTATATGTCTAAGGTCGGAAAGGGGTTAACAAATGTGTGCTGGACCTGATTTTGTGGCACTTGCCCATTTATAAGTGTTACACGTTCTCCTCCTTTACTTGTGAAAAATGTCTCCCAGTGTCACAATCCTGGAGGTGCGCCTATTAGGACACTTACAGTATTGGCCCTCCCACAATAGGAGCTGCCATGATGACTGGAGGCCTGCTGACAGCTCTTGTCACCGCCATCTTTGTACTCCCGTGAAGCCCAGCTACTGGTGACCGTGATTCTCACTGCATACTGCAATAGTATATTGCACAAGCAATCAAACTTTTGCAGGATCAAATCCTATGGGGATGAAAGTAAGGAGATTTATTTAAAAAAAAAGTATTATATGATTAAAACAAAAATATTTTCCTTCACCCACGTTTCCAAATACAAACAAATAAAAGAAAAAAAACAAACAAACAAAACATATTTGGTATTTCCAGGTCCACATAGGAATGATCTACCAAAATGTAAAATTAACCCCCATGTTAAAGGGAATATATCACAATAATTTTTCTATATGATCTGAGAGCAGCATAATGAAGGGGCAGAGACCCTGATTCCAGTGATGTATCACTTGCTGGGCTGCTTGCTGCCATTTTGATAGTATCACAGTTTTCTCTGCTGCAGATCTAGCGGCGCTCTGAATGCTGAGTCCTGTATAACCCCGCCCACACCACTGATTGACAGCTTTCTGCTTACACTGTGTATAGGCAGAAAACTGCTAATCAGTACTAGGGGCGGGGCTGGACTAGGAGGCAGGAGACACCTAAGTCCTCTAGCGATAATTTCCTGCTGATAAAACACTGATTGTATTGAAAGAGCAAAATGCAGAATAGTAAGTGACACATGACTGATTCCCATTAATTGCTGGAAAGCAAAAAAATAAAAACTGCAAAAAAAAAAAAAAAAAAAAATGGGAATTTTCACTTGCTGCATCTCCCCAAAAACGCAATAAAAATAACTACCCAGGAGTCGTATCTGTCCCCAAAATGGTACCAATAAACAAGCCCTCACACCGCAAAAAAAAAAAAAAAAAAAAAAAAAAATCAAAATAAAACTTTATTGGTCTCAGAAGATGGTGCCAAAGACAAAAAAATCGTTTTATTAGGCATAAAAATATGAAAAAAAGCTAAGAAAAAAACGGAAGGGACATAAAAGGTTAGAAAAAGCTGTTGTATTGGAATGTTGGGGCGTCTTTGCCTTTCTAATGGACTATTTTTGCTTTCTCCTGTTATTTCGCTCTATGAACAGTAACGTGACAGAACCGCCCTCCTCACTGTCAGGAATGAACAGCGCTGCCTGGCCGCCGCCGCACGGAACTGCTCATCATGTCAGCTGACTCGCCGTATCCAATGAGATGCCGCCTCCGCCTGACCAATAGCAGAAGTGGCTAGTTATGACGTCACTGTACGCGCTACCTGCTGGGAAATGGCGGCGGGTACTGGCACTGCAGTGTGTGGCCGCAGCGTTACCGCGCACGGAGCGCTCTCACCACCGTTCTGTCTATAGCAGCAGGTAATGGCTCTGTATACACTGGTTCCTCCCCGCCAGGTGCATGCTGGGAGATGTAGTTGCACACTGCAGCCAGGGGGAGCGCAGATAATGATGGCGGGTATGAGCAGAGTGATCTTTCCTGACTTTTACAGTGTGGCGTGACGTCAGCACACAGCAGACATTCCTGCCTGGATTTATGCTAGAGAACTATTACTGCTGAGCGCGCTTTTCTGTGCTTCATAGGGTTAGAAGAACTACAATTCCCAGAATGCCCTTCTAGCTGCAGGCTGCCCTGGCATGCTGAGAGTTGTAGTGTTCCTGTGGGGCTGGCAGCTGCTATTCAGGCACATCCATATTATATATGGGAGGAGAGGGCGCGTTTCATACTTTGCAACTCTGGGGCCCATTTTAGTTTTTTCTGTTTTTTTTCCGCCCAGAGCCATAACTCTTATTTTAATGGCCACACAGACATGTAAGGCTACTTTCACACTGGCGTTTTTTGCAATACGTCGCAATGCGTCGTTTATGGCAAAAAACGCATCCTGCATAGTTGTTTGCAGGATGCGTTTTTGCCCCATAGATTAACATTAGCGACGCGTTGCCACATGTCGCAACCGTCGTGCGGCGGATGCGCCTTGTTGTGGCGGACCGCCGGGAGCAAAAAACGTTAAATGTAACATTTTTTGCTCCTGACAGACCGCTTTTTCCGACCGCGCATGCGTGGCCGGAACTCCGCCCCCACCTCCCCGCACCTCACAATGGGGCAGTGGGTGCGCTGGAAAAATGCACCCGTTGTGCAGTGCGTCAAACGCCAGCGTCGGAATCTCTGCCCGACACATTGCGACGGGCAGATTCCGACTCTAGTGTGAAAGGAGCCTAAGAATTGTGTTTTTTTTTTTTTTTTTTTTTTGCAGGAGGACTTGTACTTTTGAATGCCGCCATCCATTTTACCTTGTAGTGTACTCGAAAATGAGGGGGAACAAAAAGTAAAAAAGTGCGGTGAAATGGTAAAGAAAAAAAAATATAAAACATTCTGACATTGTTTTTGGGAGTTGTTTTTATGGTGTACATTTTGTGGTTAAAAAAAAAAACAAACAAAAAAAAAAATGCAGTGTGATTCTCCTCATCAATATTATAACGGAGATACCAAATATGATTTTTTTAAATTATTATTTTAGTGGTGAAAAAAAAAAAAAAAAAAAAGCTGATGTTTGCAAAAAAAAAAAAATAAAGATATGGAGTTGTCACCATTTTCCGATACCTGTAACATTTTTGTTTTATTTTTCATCTGATGACTTATTTTTTTGCGTGGTGACACGTTTTTAATTAGTACCAATTTGGCATAGAGTTCACTTTGATCGCCTGTTACGGCATTCTTGAATTTTTTTCCCTGTTTCCTGATTGGGTTAATTATTTTTATATTTTGATAGCGCTGACTTTTCTTAACTTGGCGATGCCAAACATGTTTTTATTTATTTTTATTGTCACTGGGGGAAGAGTGAGGTGCTTTTTTTTTTTTTTTTTTTTTTTTTTTCTCCAAACTTTATTACTTTTTGCTTCAATTCTTAGATACTTGCAATCATTTACTCACTTGTACTACTTTTTAAGAGCAGTGATCGGAACCAGCTCCAGTCGCTGCTGTACCAGGAGCGCCTACAATGTATGGAGCGGGTTCGGCCCCTGAGTCCGCTCCATACACCCAGTCCCCCCCCCCCAATTCGTTTTATGACGCCACTGTGTGATTTCTTACAAAGGGAAGCGTTGATGTAACGAGCCATACATGTTGTATAGGTGAATATTGTTTTTTCTATTCACAGGTATATGTAGCAGGACCCAGTATGTAACTGGTGGAACCGGTATGAGATCATGAAGATTGCTCAGGATTGAAGAATAAACCTAGAGGAGCAAATGCAGAGCTCAGTGTGGCCCCAGATCCGGTCCCTATTGCCTCCTAGCCTCGAGGAGTTTCCGCATCAGCTGGGCCCGGAGGTGGACGGGGCCATTGTCGTGTGTGTGAAGGAGGCGGCAGTCTGTGTCTATACGTGTGATCTGGGCCGATGTGGGCACCTGGGGGAGATGATTATGGACTATAGCTGGGAGAAGCTGAATGGCCGTAACTGGAGGGATGTGTCCCGGGACTGGAGGATTGCCTATTCTTATGGCTGCCTGTTTAAGGTGGTCGGGGATTGTGGGGAGCTGGTATTGGATAAGGACAAGGTTCTGCGTGTGTGTGACATGTCTTTGCTCCTGGGAGCTGAGATCATGGACAATGTGATAAGTAAAATAATCCAAATATTGGGGGATCCGCTCACCAAGGACTCTGTGCGGACCCCAAAGTCTACAACAGGTAATTGATCTGCGGAGTCAGTGGGAAGCACCTAGCGGCATGCCATCACCTGCTCAGATGGTAAAGCCTTTGTAAAGAAGTATTCCTAATAATCGAGGGTCCCGTCTCTGAAACCCTTTTCTCTTTGGAGAACACAAGTCCCAGAGCCGGCGCTCTTACCATATGGGTCAGTGAGGAGGGCAAACCCATTACATAGTAGTCCATAGGGAGGACCACAGCTACGTCGGAGCCTTTACAACTCGAGTTATCTTCCTGCTCCAAGCCAGAGAAACCAAGGAAAGACCTGTCCACAGGCCGCCCCGAAGCACAGTCTCTCTATGATGAGGAACATATTTGTGCTTCGGGGCAGCCTGTGGACAGGTCTTTCCTTGGTTTCTCTGGCTTAGAGCAGGAAGAAGACTCTGCCTTCAGTCCCATCCCGGAACACGAGATATCATTAACTGAAAGCTTCTAACACTGGTTACACAAGAACCTCAGGATGGTTTTTTTTCACCCAAGTTATCCTCTTAATCAGTGTAACATCGCCAACCTGACAGTGCCTGTAGTTTACTTAGTTAAATCCTGCTGCCAGGTTCGCTTTAAGCCTATGTTCACACATTGCTTTTTTACATTGTTTTTTTTTTTTTTTTTTTGCTGCGTTTTTTTTTTTTTTTTAATGGAAATTAAAATCTGCTCTTTAGAGTACTAGCAAAAGCTATTAGATTTCAGAAATCTCACGGGCATACTTGCCTTTTTTTGTCCTGACTGCATTGGAAATTGCTGTGGCTTTGTTTTTTTAACCTGTAGCATCTCAAGTCGTTCACCATAGAAAGCAACGCGGGAGTGCAAAAAAGACACAACCATGAGTTTTATTTACCAAAAACAAACTTTATTAAATATGTACTGTAGACAAATGACAACTGTAATATGCAGCAAGAATGGATCAAAAACGTACCAAAACCTGCCTTCTGTAAGCAGCTTCTTCACTGCCAAGAGATCATGTTTTGCCTGCAGAAAAAGTGCAGCAAAAGCATGCGATCAGTCTAACACCTAGTAAAGTTGTAATATCCTGTCCCGCGAGTCCATACCCCTTTTTAACCCCTTCCCGCCCTTTGACGCATACGCTGCGTCATGAAAGTCGGTGCCATTCTGACCCATGACGCAGCATATGCGTCATGGAATGATCGCGTCCCTGCAGATCGGGTGAAAGGGTTAACTCCCATTTCACCCGATCTGCAGGGACAGGGGGAGTGGTAGTTTAGCCCAGGGGGGGTGGCTTCACCCCCTCGTGGCTACGATCGCTCTGATTGGCTGTTGAAAGTGAAACTGCCAATCAGAGCGATTTGTAATATTTCACCTAAAAAAATGGTAAAATATTACAATCCAGCCATGGCCGATGCTGCAATATCATCGGCCATGGCTGGACACACTAATGTGCACCCACTCCACTCCTCCGATCGCCCCCCCAGCCCCCCGATCTGTGGTCCGCTCCCCTCGGTCCTGTGCTCCGCTCCCCCGTCCTCCTGCCCGCTCCCCCCGTGCTCCAATCACAACCCCCGTGCTTCAATCAAACCCCCCCGCACTCCGATTCCCCCCCCCCGCACAGCGATCCCCCCCCCCCCCCCGTGCTCCGATCCACCCGCCCATACAGCGATCCCCCACTCCGTGCTCCAATCCACCCCCCCGTGTTCCGATCCACCCCCCCCGTGCTCCGACGCCCCCCCCCGTGCCCTGATCTCCCCCCCCCCTTATACTTACCTGGCCTCCCGGGGACCGTCCGTCTTCTTTCCTGGGAGCCGCCATCTTCCAAAATGGCGGGCGCATGTGCACACGTATTCTGGTCCTCTGCGGATTTTTCCGCTGCGGATTTGATAAATCTGCAGTGCTAAACCGCTGCGGATTTATGGCGGATTTACCATGTTTTTTCTGCGCATTTCAATGCGGTTTTACAACAGCAATTTTCTATTTGAGCAGTTGTAAAACCGCTGCGGAATCCGCAGAAAGAAGTGACATGCTGCGGAATGTAAACCGCTGCGTTTCCGTGCAGTTTTTCTGCAGCATGTGTACAGCGATTTTTGTTTCCCATAGGTTTGCATTGAACTGTAAGCTCATGGGAAACTGCTGCGGATCCGCAGCGTGTGCACATACCTTTAGAATTAGGCTATGTGCACACGGTGCGGATTTGGCTGCGGATCCGCAGCAGAGTTCCATCAGGTTTACAGTACCATGTAAACATATGGAAAACCAAATCCGCTGTGCCCATGGTGCGGAAAATACCGCGCGGGAACGTTGCGTTGTATTTTCCGCAGCATGTCAATTCTTTGTGCGGATTCCGCAGCGTTTTACACCTGTTCCTCAATAGGAATCCGCAGGTGAAATCCGGACAAAAAACACTGGAAATCCGCGGTAAATCCGCAGGTAAAACACAGTGCCTTTTACCCGCGGATTTTTCAAAAATGGTGCGGAAATATCTCACACGAATCCGCAACGTGGGCACATAGCCTTAGGGTTGGGTTGGAATTAGGGTTGTGGTTAGGGTTAGGGGGGTGTTGGGGTTAGGGTTGTGATTAGGGTTACGGCTATAGTTGGGATAAGGTTTAGGGGTGTGTTGGAGTTAGAATTGAGGGGTTTCCACTGTTTAGGCACATCAGGGGATCTCCAAACGCAACATGGCGCCACCATTGATTCCAGCCAATCTTGTATTCAAAAAGTCAAATGGTGCTCCCTCACTTCCGAGCCCCAACGTGTGCCCAAACAGTGGTTTACCCCCACATATGGGGTACCAGCATACTCAGGATAAACTGCGCAACAATTACTGGGGTCCAATTTCTCCTGTTACCCTTGAGAAAAAAAAAAATTGCTTGCTAAAACATCATTTTTGAGGAAAGAAAAATGATTTTTTATTTTCACGGCTCTGCGTTGTAAACGTCTGTGAAGCACTTGGGGGTTCAAAGTGCTCACCACATATCTAGATAAGTTCCTTGGGGGGTCTAGTTTCCAAAATGGGGTCACTTGTGGGGGGTTTCTACTGTTTAGGCACACCAGGGGCTCTGCAAACGCAACGTGACGCCCGCAGACCATTCCATCAAAGTCTGCATTTCAAAAGTCACTACTTCCCTTCTGAGCCCCGGCATGTGCCCAAACAGTGGTTTACCCCCACACATGGGGTATCAGCGTACTCAGGAGAAACTGGACAACAACATTTGTGGTCCAATTTCTCCTGTAACCCTTGGGAAAATAAAAAATTCTGGGCTAAAAAAATATTTTTGAGGAAAGAAAACGTATTTATTATTTTCACTGCTCTGTGTTATGAACTTCTGTGAAGCACTTGGGGGTTCAAAATGCTCACCTCACATCTAGATAAGTTCCTTTCGGGGTCTAGTTTCCAAAATGGGGTCACTTGTGGGGGGTTTCTACTGTTTAGGCACACCAGGGGCTCTGCAAACGCAACGTGACGCCCGAAGAGCATTCCATCAAAGTCTGCATTTCAAAACGTCACTACTTCACTTCCGAGCCCCAGCATGTGCCTAAACAGTGGTTTACCCACACATATTGGGTATCAGCGTGCTCAGGAGAAACTGGACAACAAACTTTGGGGTCAAATATCTCCTGTTACCCTTGGGAAAATAATAAATTGCGGGCTAAAAAATCATTTTTGAGAAAATATATATATTTTTTTTTTCATGGCTCTGCGTTATAAACTTCTGTGAAGCACTTGAGGGTTCAAAGTGCTCACCACACATCTAGATTAGTTCCTTTGGGGGTCTAGTTTCCAAAATGGGGTCATTTGTGGGGGGATCTCCAATGTTTAGGCACACAGGGGCTCTCCAAACGCGACATGGTGTCCGCTAATGATTGGAGCTAATTTTCCATTTAAAAAGCCAAATGGCGTGCCTTCCCTTCTGAGCCCTGCTGTGCGCCCAAACAGTGGTTTACCCCCACATATGGGGTATCAGCCTACTCAGGACAAACTGGACAACAACATTTGTGGTCCAATTTCTCCTATTACCATTGGCAAAATAGGAAATTCCAGGCTAAAAAATCATTTTTGAGAAAAGAATAATTTTTTTATTTTCATGGCTCTGCATTATAAACTTCTGTGAAACACCTGGGGGTTTAAAGTGCTCAGTATGCATCTAGATAAGTTCCTTGGGGGGTCTAGTTTCCAAAATGGTGTCACTTGTGGGGGAGCTCCAATGCATAGGCACACAGGGGCTCTCCAAATGCGACATGGTGTCCGCTAACAAATGGAGCTAATTTTCCATTCAAAAAGTCAAAAGGCGCGCCTTCCCTTCCGAGCCCTGCCGTGTGCCCAAACAGTGGTTTACCCCCACATATGAGGTATCGGCGTACTCGGGAGAAATTGCTCAACAAATTTTAGGATCAATTTTATCCTATTGCCCATGTGAAAATGAAAAAATTGAGGCGAAAAGAAATTTTTTGTGAAAAAAAAAAAAAAGTACTTTTTCATTTTTACGGATCAATTTGTGAAGCACCTGAGGGTTTAAAGTGCTCACTAGGCATCTAGATAAGTTCCTTGGGGGGTCCAGTTTCCAAAATGGGGTCACTTGTGGGGGAGCTTCAATGTTTAAGCACACAGGGTCTCTCCAAACGCGACATGGTGTCCGCTAACGATGGAGATAATTTTTCATTCAAAAAGTCAAATGGCGCTCCTTCCCTTCCGAGCCTTACCATGTGCCCAAACAGTGGTTTACCCCCACATGTGAGGTATCAGTGTGCTCAGGAGAAATTGCCAAACAAATTTTAGGATCCATTTTATCCTGTTGTCCATGTGAAAATGAAAAAATTGAGGCTAAAAGAATTTTTTTTGTGAAAAAATAGTACTTTTTCATTTTTACGGATCAATTTGTGAAGCAGCTGGGGGTTTAAAGGGCTCACTATGCATCTAGATAAGTTCCTTGGGGCGTCTAGTTTCCAAAATGGGGTCACTTGTGGGGGAGCTCCAATTTTTAGGCACACGGGGGCTCTCCAAACGTGACATGGTGTCCGCTAAAGAGTGCAGCCAATTTTTCATTCAAAAAGTCAAATGGCGCTCCTTCCCTTCCAAGCCCTGCCGTGCGCCCAAACAGTGGTTTACCCCCACATATGAGATATCAGCGTACTCAGGACAAATTGGACAACAACTTTCTTGGTTCAGTTTCTCCTTTTACCATTGGGAAAATACAACAATTGTTGCTGAAAAATCATTTTTGTGACTAAAAAGTTAAATGTTCATTTTTTCCTTCCATGTTGCTTCTGCTGCTGTGAAGCACCTGAAGGGTTAATCAACTTCTGTAATGTGGTTTTGTGCACCTTGAGGAGTGCAGTTTTTAGAATGGTGTCACTTTTGGGTATTTTCAGCCATATAGACCCCTCAAACTGACTTCAAATGTGAGGTGGTCCCTAAAAAAAATGGTTTTGTAAATTTCGTTGTAAAAATGAGAAATCGCTGGTCAAATTTTAACCCTTATAACTTCCTAGCAAAAAAAAAAATTGTTTCCAAAATTGTGCTGATGTAAAGTAGACGTGTGGGAAATGTTACTTATTAACTATTTTGTGTCACATACCTCTCTGGTTTAACAGAATAAAAATTCAAAATGTGAAAATTGCGAAATTTTCAAAATTTTCGCCAAATTTCCGTTTTTTTCACAAATAAACACAGAATTTATTGACCTAAATTTACCACTATCATGAAGCCCAATATGTCACGAAAAAACAATCTCAGAACCGCTAGGATCCATTGAAGCGTTCCTGAGTTATTACCTCATAAAGGGACACTGGTCAGAATTGCAAAAAACGGCAAGGTCTTTAAGGTCAAAATAGGCTGGGTCATGAAGGGGTTAATACATGAGAATATGCTTCTGACTGACATTGCAAGTTATATAGCCTGTGATCCACAAATACATCTAGATCCTTCTCTACCAGTGACTCTCCTAGTTTCACTCCCCCCTACACCCAGATCCTTCTCTACCAGTGACTCTCCTAGTTTCACTCCCCCCTAACCCAGATCCTTCTCTACCAGTGGATCCCTTAGTTTCACTCCCCCCCTCCCCCCAGATCATGTGATACTCATATTATCAGTGCCAAGGTGTATAACTTTACATGACTCCACATTAAACCTCATCTGATAATCGGATGCCAAAAAAATCTAGTTTATCCAAGCAGCTGAAGATCTTGTATAGACGGCACTATGCCACCTAGTGTGATTTGGCCATTGCTGATATTTCCTTCCTCTTTCAGTCCTGACCCACAGAAGACAAAAGCGTCTGAGAGATACTCAAGAGAATCCGGTGGATGTTGAACCAAATGGCCAAATCCCAGAGGTAGTTTCTCTTAGAGATCAGACATCTTTGTGAGATTTTGTACTTTGTTAATTAAAATCGTCTTTGTTGCTCCTACCAGCCAATCACAGATCAGCTTTGATTTTTCTAAACCTTTTCAAAAAATAAAAAAAATGAAAGCTGAGTTCTGGTTGCTATGTGCAATAAATGAGGCCCATTGTGTGTTCTATAGAAAATGGTGGCGTAATAACTTTATAGTTATTTCTCTGTGCAGAAAATACCCCGTCCGCTCACCCCGGTCCTGTGTGCCGATACTACAATTCCTACAGTCCGCTGCCCCTCGCTAGAACACTTCAGGCACAATTACCTGATACCCCAGAAAGCTGTAATATTGGATGGAGTCATCGATCACTGGCCATGCATGAAGAAATGGAGGTAAGATGTTACATCAGGGTGAATGGAGCAGGCTCAGCAGCATAGACTGCTCTGTACATGACAGGTGTCGACTAGCTTGCTCCAAATGCTGCTGTTAACCATTTAGATGCTCATTTAGTTTCTGAAAGCCACGTATGGTTTCTATCTGCGTGAGTGGAGTGATAGTTCAGACTCTCATACCCTCCATTCACTCTACCCGCACCCCTTAAATCCTTTGTCAATGCCATCTTCGGCCTCCTAGGAAGCCCTGTCTACAGCAGGGTTTCATAGGAGACCAGTAGTCTCCCTGTGTACTGCAATGTATATAGTACAAACCATCAAATTATTTCAGATTTAAAAGGACTAAAAAATAAAGAGGGAATAGATAAAAAATGTTTTAAATAAATTTTATGTTTTGGGTATCACAGAGAGTGATCTATGAAAATGTAATTAACCGATACAGTTAACTACTTAAAAAAAAAAATCTATCTATAATCTATATCTATGCTACCATTCAAAAATGTAGGGTCACTTAGAAATGTCCTTATTTTTGAAGAAAAGCACAGTTTTTTTCCAATGAAGCTAACATTAAATAATTCAGAAATACTCTATACATTGTTAATGTGGTAAATGACTGTTCTGCATGCAAACGTCTGGTTTGTAATGCAATATGTTCATAGGTGTATAGAAGCCCATTAGCAACAACCATCACTCCAGTGTTCTTATGGTATTTTGTGTTTGCTAACTGTGTAAGAAGGCTAATGGATGGTTAGAATACCCTTGTACAAGTATGTTAGCACAGCTGAAAACAGTTTGGCTGATTAGAGAACCTATAAACCTGACCTTCTTTTGAGCTGGCTGAGAATCTGGAGAATTACATTTGTTGGTTTCATTAAACTCTCAAAATGGCCATTAAAAAACAAAAAAAAAATATGTGAAGCTCAACGGTCTATTCTTCTTAGGACTGAAGGCTATTTCATGCAAGAAATTGCCAAGAAACTGTAGATTTCATGCAACAGTGTGTACTACCTTTAGAGGAGAGCACAAATAGGCTCTAACCAGAGTAGAAAGAGAAGTGTGAGGCCGCGCTGCACAACTGAGCAACAAGTACATTAGAGTCTGTAGTTTGAGAAATCAACGCCTCACAGGTCCTCAACTGGCAGCTTCATTAAATAGTACATGCAAAACGCCAGTGTCAACGTCTACAGGGAAGAGGCGACTCCGGGATGCTGGCCTTCAGGGCAGAGTGGCAAAGAAAAAGCCATATCTGAGACTGGCTAATAAAAGGAAAATATTAATATGGGCAAAAGAACACAGACATTGTACAGAGGAAGAGAGGAAAAAAGTGTTATGGAGATGCAGAACAACTGAAAAGATGCTGGAAGAGTGCCTGACACCATCTGTCAAGCATGGTGGAGGTAATGCGATGGTCTGGGGCTGCTTTGTTGCTGGTAATGTGGGAGATTTGTTTAAGGTAAAAGGGATTTTGATTAAGGAAGGCTATCACTCCGTTTTGCAACGTCATGCCATAACCTGTGGACAGCGCTTGATTGGAGCCAATTTCATCCTACAACAGGACAATGACCCAAAACCACCTCCAAATTATGCAACAACTATTTAGGGAAGAAGCAGCAGCTGGTATTCTATCTGTAATGGAGTGGCCAGCGCAGTCACCAGATCTCAGCCCCATTGAGCTGTTGTGGGATCAGCTTGACCGCATGGTGCGCAAAATGTGCCCATCAAGCCAAACCAACTTGTGGGAGGGGCTTCTGGAAGAATGGGGGGGGGGGGGATTTCTCCAGATGCTCTCAGCAAATTACCGAGTAAGTGCTAGAATGCTAAAGGTCTGCAATGCTGGAATTGCTGTAAAGGGAGCATTCTGTGACGAAAACAAAGTTTGAAGAAGAAAATTATTTCAAATAAAAATCTATTTTTCGACCTTAACTTTTATATTTTTTTTTTTTATATTTTTTTAAAACCTTTTCTATTGTAATTTTGCCATGCTTCAATAGCCTCCATAAGAGGCTATAAGCTGGCACAACTCGCTCGGCTACATAGAGGCGCTGCTCAGATCGCTCCTATGTAGCTGAATTACTGCATTGCCATGAGCGCCGGCAACAGGGTGGCGCTCACAGCAATCCGGCATCATCAACCATAGAGGTCTCAAGGAGACCTCTGGTTGTCATGCCGACACATCGCTGACTCCCGATCACGTGACGGGGGTCAGTGATGCACGTATTTCTGGCCCGATGGGCACAAGCGCTAGTTAAATGCTCCTATCGGCGTTTGACAGCTGCATTTAACTACCGTATATACTCGAGTATAAGCCGAGATTTTCAGCCCATTTTTTTGGGCTGAAAGTCCCCCTCTCGGCTTATACTCGAGTCATATACCCGGGTGTCAGCAGGTGAGGGGGAGCGGGGGCTGTGTAATTATACTTACCTGCTGCGGCGCGGTCCCTGCAGTCCCTGGCTTCTCCGGCGCTGCAGATTCTTCCTGTACTGAGAGGTCACATGGTACCGCTCATTACAGAAATGAATAGGCGGCTCCACCTCCCACAGGGGAGGAGCCGCATATTCATTGCTGTAAATGATCGGTAACTGTGACCGCTCAATTACAGGAAGAAGCTGCAGCGCCGGGGAAGCTAGGGACTGCAGGGACCGCGCCAGGAGCAGGTAAGGGGAGCGCAGCGCAGCGCTATAATTACCTGCTCCTCGCTCCGGTACGGCTCCGTCTGCAGCGTCCTCTAGCAGTGACGCTCAGGTTAGAGGGCGCGGTGACGTAGTCAGTGCGCGCCCTCTGCTGAGCGTCAGTGCTGGAGACGGAGCCGCACGAGGAGCAGGTAAATATTGAAAGCGCCGGCGTCCTGAGAAGAGAGGTGAGTATGTGATTTTTTTTTTTTTTTTTATGGCAGCACCAGCAGCATTCTAAGGAGCACCTATGGGGCCATAATCAAAGGTGCAGAGCATATATGGGGCACAGCATTCTAAGGAGCACCTATGGGGCCATAATGAAAGGTGCAAAGCATATATGGGGCAGCATTCTAAGGAACACCTATGGGGCCATAATCAAAGGTGCAGAGCATATATGGCACAGCATTCTAAGGGGCACCTATGGGGCCATAATCAAAGGTGCAGAGCATATATGGCACAGCATTATAAGGGGCACCTATGGGGCCATAATCAAAGGTGCAGAGCATATATGGCACAGCATTATAAGGGGCACCTATGGGGCCATAATCAAAGGTGCAGAGCATATATGGCACAGCATTATAAGGGGCACCTATGGGGCCATAATCAAAGGTGCAGAGCATATATGGCACAGCATTATAAGGAGCATCTATGGGGCCATAATCAAAGGTGCAGAGCATATATGGCACAGCATTATAAGGAGCATCTATGGGGCCATAATCAAAGGTGCATAGCATATATGGCACAGCATTCTAAGGGGCACCTATGGGGCCATAAGCAAAGGTGCAGAGCATATATGGCACAACATTATAAGGAGCACCTATGGGGCCATAATCAAAGGTGCAGAGCATATATGGCACAGCATTATAAGGAGCATCTATGGGGCCATAATCAACGGTGCAGAGCATTCTATATAGCACAGTTGTATATGGAGCAATAATGAACGGTATGGAGCATCTATTTTTATTTTTGAAATTCACCGGTAGCTGCTGCATTTTCTACCCTAGGCTTATACTCGAGTCAATAAGTTTTCCCAGTTTTTTGTGGCAAAGTTAGGGGGGTCGGCTTATACTTGGGTCGGCTTATACTCGAGTATATACGGTAGTTAATAGCAGCGGGTGGATCACGATTCCACTTACCGCTATTGCACGCACATGTCAGCTGTACAAAACCGCTGACATGTCGATACTTTGAAGTGGGCTCCGCGCCAAAGCCCACATCAAACATGACATGTGCGGTACTAGTATTTTGCATGTCTTGAAGGGGTTAAAAAACATGTAGTAAAAAGCTATCAAAATGTCCTAAATTATGATAGTTAATATGGTAAATAATTACTGCTCTCCACGCAAATAAAATATAAAAAAAAACAAACAAAAAAAAAATAACACTTATGGGTCGCAGAAAATTGTACAACAAAATGGGCCTGTGAGTCCTGCTTTCCCTGCCCACACTGGTTGACTGTGTTCGGGTAGAAGTGTCAATCATTCTGTGTGAGCGGGGAAAGCAGGACTCGCAGGCTTTTTTTTCTTCCTGGCAGCATTTGCATAAAAATACTGAATACAATAATGGTAAACCTAATGATAGGCTGCATCAGTAGAAGTCTGGCTCTTTTATTGTGTTTTTTTTTTTACCCACACAGCATAGAGTACATCCAGAAGGTGGCTGGTTGTCGGACTGTTCCTGTGGAGCTGGGATCCAGATACACTGACGCAGAATGGTCGCAGAGCCTGATGACTGTCAATGAATTCATCGATAACTATATTCTGGATCAGGTAGGTAACAGTGCGTATAAGTGTGATCCATCATATACTGACGGGCTACTGGCCCTGATCCATCACCAGAAGGACATGTAGGGCTGCTGGTAAAGCTCTGGTTAAAGCCTTGACTTTTCTTGGCCTTTGCTCTTGCTGGTCTATCCTGAGGATAGGACATCGTTATCCATTTACCGCTCCTGAAAAAGAGTTTAGTGTTAACCTTTCGTTAATGCAGTTTTATTAAGTTTCAAATCTACAATCTTCATTATTTCATTAATTCTCACTAGAAAAGGAGAATGCAAGGTGCACCATAGTGCAGAACCGTAGGTGCAGGATGTGTCCTACATATACAGACAAACAGTGTCCTAGAGGTATAGATGTGCTACTACCAGGCTCAACCTGCATCTATAGCAGTCAGCTGCAGCTGTTCCCATCTCCGGCTATGTTCACATGTTGCATTTTTTCCTGCAGGCAAAACCTGCATTCTTGGCAGACTAGAGTCAGCTTAAAAAAAGCAAGTTTGGCTGCTTTTTTTCATCTCCTGTCTATGCTGACAAAGTGTACTGCATCCCCCAAAAATATGATGCAACTTCCTTTGGTTTTTGCACTAAAAACGCAGCAAAACCTGGTGTTTTTTTTTTTCCCCCATTTTTTAATTTTTTTTTTTGCACTGTTTTGCTGCATTTTGATTTGTTTTTTCTTGTTTATTGTATAGTGAACAAAACTATATCTCTTCCTGCAAAACAACCTGTCCCTTGTTGACAGAAAAAATAAACTCTTAGAAGAAGGGGAGGAAAAAATACCAAATACGTAAATATTGCCTGGTTACGAAGGGGTGAGACTACGTTCCCACTAACCTATATTGCTTAATGGGTGCAGGAATAATGCAACATCAAAAACTCACCAAAAGGCTCATCATGGGAATGTAGCCTTAATTGGTTTGTCCATTACTAGAACAACTCCTTCTTGATGTAAATGTTTGGCCCTGAGAAAATAAAAACACTTATACTCGCCTCCTGTGCCAGCGCCGTTCCAGCGGTTTCTGCACTCGCGCTCCCGGAGCGAATGTCCCGCTGTTGTGACACGTGGTGTCCGACGGCCAATCAGCGCTGGCGTCACTGTCCTCGCCTTCTATCGAATTGAGCATGAAGCGGAAGAACGGGCTGCAGCTGATCTGACTTCATGTTCAATCTGCGCAAAGGTGGAGAAAGTGACGCCAGCGCTGATTGTTCGCCGGACACCACGTGTCACAACAGCCGGACGGGAGCTCCAGGACCGCGAGTGCTGACACCGCTGGAACAGCGCTGGCACAGGAGGCGAGTATAAGCTTTTATATTTTATCGGGGCCAAACATTTAGATAAAGAAGGGGTTTTCGTAGTGATGGACAATCCCTATTAAGCTTTATTTCTATTAAAAAACCTCCAAGACAAACCCCGGACCAAATGCAATAATAAATGTGTGACTGTTCTGTGCTGTAATTGCTCTGACTCATTGCTGTCTGCTCCCAGGAGCCGGCCCGCAGGGGATACCTCGCTCAGCATCAACTGTTTGAACAGGTAATTGGATTTAATTGTATTTAATATCCTAATATGGAAGATGTCCAATTCCCGGGAAGACAGGACCACATGATGGCTGGGCAGGGAACAATCGCTGATTCACAGTTAAATGGGTTGTTAAGGATTAGAAAAACATGTTTCCTTCTGACCAAACCAGCGCCACCCATCTACAGCCCAAATCTATAAATGATGCAGAGCTGCAATACCACACACAACCTGTAGGACATAGGTGGCGCTGTTTTTTTTTTTATTTGACAGAAGTTGACCATGCTTTTCTAATACTGGACAACTTTTATCCTCTTGCATAATGATCTCTACATAGTTGGTAAGTAAAGTCAGCAAAAATCACTGCACTCGTATGATTTTCAGATGCATAAATTCAAAAGTTTATTTAAATTGGGAAAGGGGGAGATGTCAGGCGAATTGACGTTTCGGCCAGCCCGTGGCCTTGTTCACAAAACCGCTGTAACAAGCAAGAAAACAACACAACACTATAAGCGGGTCAATATATACATATATACAAATATACAAAGAGGACAAAGAATCCATATCAAAGTCGATAAGCTGCCAATGGACATATGATGTAACGATCAAGACATATTGTACAGAGCTGGAATGTACAAAAAGGTGGGATATACAAAAAGGGGAGAGAGAACATTATAATGGATTTGCAAAACCGGTACTGGAGGAAGAAGAAACATACCCTGTTGGAACTCTGTTGCATGTAAAGAAGAATCCTTTAAATTATGTTGAGTCATATATAATGGTATGGCGATATACCTAAAGAGAACAATATAGCATGAAAACGCAGCTAGGGTCCTACATACCCAGGTAGAGGGCTAACAAGGAGCGGGCATCCCCTTAATAGTGACTAAACGTTAATTAAGTACCCTGTATAGTGCCCCAGTATAGTATATTACAAGTGTAAACCAACATACTGACCCAGCTGGAACGCTAGACAACATATGCCCATGCATAAAAATCGTATCTGCGGCCGGAACCAATCTTGTGGCTGAAACATACGTATATATGAGGATGAGGCATAAAATCTGTACACTAACGGGATAGTAAAACATGAAGACATAATAGTACCTGGCTTGTGGATATAGTGGGTAAGATTATGTATCAGGTACTGGTCGTCCCGTATGTTCTGATATGTCCTCAAGGTCACATAGACATATAGCGCTATAGGCAGAACAGAGTGGAGAATATATGTTGGATCAAGCCTTGTATAGGGAATAGTCAGTATAGTAGTAAAGTTTGTGGCATCACTTAAATACCTGTGCTAAGTAGGTATGCAAGGGACCCAGTGTATTCATAGAAATGACCCCCCTTGAGGATATGGTATGCTGCCAGTAGGTGAAAAGATGTCGTCCCTGCTAGGAAGAGAAAAATCCATGCTATAGAAACCTCTCATAGTTAATGAGACACTTATCTGCTGGTGGTGCTGAAGTCTCACGTTTCCGTGGTGCAGGCAGGGCATAGGCGTTGGTGGCGTAGTGGAGGAGGCCGACACAATCCTGTGTCTAGGCAATGGACCGCTCAGTAAAGCGCATGGTGCCCGGCGTTAGTGTACAGATTTTATGCCTTATCCTCATATATACATATATGTTTCGGCCACAAGGTTTGTCTGTTCTGTCCACAGCTCTATATTTCTATGTGATCTTGAGGACATATCAGAATTTACGGGACGACCAGTACCTGGCATATAATTTTGCCCACTGTATCCACAAGACAGGTAGTTCTATGTCTTCATGGTTTACCATCCCGTTAGTATACAGATTTTATGCCTCATCCTCATATATACGTATGTTTCAGCCACAAGATTGGTTCCGGCCGCAGATACGATTTTTATGCATGGGCATATGTTGTCTAGCGTTCCAGCTGGGTCAGTATGTTGGTTTACACTTGTAATATACTATACTGGGGCACTATACAGGGTACTTAATTAACGTTTAGTCACTATTAAGGGGATGCCCGCTCCTTGTTAGCCCTCTACCTGGGTATGTAGGACCCTAGCTGCGTTTTCATGCTATATTGTTCTCTTTAGGTATATCGCCATACCATTATATATGACTCAACATAATTTAAAGGATTCTTCTTTACATGCAACAGAGTTCCAACAGGGTATGTTTCTTCTTCCTCCAGTACCGGTTTTGCAAATCCATTATAATGTTCTCTCTCCCCTTTTTGTATATCCCACCTTTTTGTACATTCCAGCTCTGTACAATATGTCTTGATCGTTACATCATATGTCCATTGGCAGCTTATCGACTTTGATATGGATTCTTTGTCCTCTTTGTATATTTGTATATATGTATATATTGACCCGCTTATAGTGTTGTTTTGTTTTCTTGCTTGTTACAGCGGTTTTGTGAACAAGGCCACGGGCTGGCCGAAACGTCAATTCGCCTGACATCTCCCCCTTTCCCAATTTAAATAAACTTTTGAATTTATGCATCTGAAAATCATACGAGTGCAGTGATTTTTGCTGACTTTATGACATATGGGATTAAACATCCCGTTCACTAGCACCGTAGACTGTACTGATTGAGTGCTAGCTTTGATTCTTCTCTACATAGTTGGTAAGTAGATGGCAGATTTTGGCAACTGAAGTCTCTTAATTTTGTGACTTTTATAGTCTTGACTGGGTTCTCTGACTGGAAAAAAAACTATTAATGTATAACACAATGAACTGATAAAGGACGATCGGCACAGATTTGATAAACGATATCAGACCCCTTTCTCTTGGTGTTGACTCTTCACCGCCACATTCACTCTGTACAGACAGAGCGCCCTCTGTGTGACATGTATGAAGGCGGCTGGTTGTGGACTTCAGTTATTAGCTGTGACTTCTCCTTCCCTTGTCTGCATCAGCCATGATAGAGAGGAGGGTGGCTTTGGCTCAGCTATTGAATGGAGCCGGACAGCCAGCCCCCTCCATACATGCCACTGACAGAGGGCTTGAGGGAGATCTGCCTATGGCGAAACAAATGCAGAAGTGGAGAGTCGGAACCAGGAGCAATTTCTTTTGTCAGACAACACCCTTACTGAAATTCTCCAAAAAGTAGGGCCCAACATAAGTAGCGTTAGTTAAATGCCGCTGTCAAACTCTGACAGCGTCATTTAACGCGCTCTTTTGGACATCGGGCTGGAACTATGCGCAACGCTGACCCCCGTCACGTGATCGGGGGTCATCGGTGCGTCGGCATAACAACCAGAGGTCACCTTGAGACCTCTATGGTTGTTGATGCCGGATTGCTGTGAGCACCACCCTGTGGTTGGCGCTCATAGCGACTCAGCAATTCAGCTACATAAAGGCGATCTGAACATTGCCTCTATGTAGCAGAGCCAATCAAGTTGTGCCAGCTTCTAGACTCCCATAGAGACTATTGAAGCATGCCAAAACTTAATGAAAAATAGTTTTAAAAATATAAAAAAACAAAAAAATAAATTGCCCCCCCTTCGCCCCATTCAAAATAAAACAATAAAAAAAACAAACATACACATATTTGGTATCACCGCTTTCAGAATCGCCCGATCTTTCATTAAATAAGAGGATTAACTTGATCGTAAAACGACATAGCGAGGAAAAAAAAAATTAAAACGCCAGAATTACGTTTTTTTTCTAGTTGCTGCGACATTGCATTAAAATACAATATCGGGCGATCAAAAGAACGTATCTACACCAAAATGGTATAATTAAAAATGTCAGCTGGGCACGCAAAAAATAAGCCCTTGTGCAACCCCAGGTTTCGAAAAATGGAGATGCTACGGGTATCGGAAAATGGCAGGTTTTTTTTGTTTTTTTTTCTTAAGCAAACTTTGGAATTTTTTTTTTTACCACTTTAATACCACCAAGTTCATTATTTGGTCAGTATTTTACATCAGTATTTGTATGGCAAAACCAGGAGTGGGAGAAAAATACAGAAGTGGAGACGTGTTTCTCTAAGGCTACTTTCACACTAGCGTTTTTTTAAAATCCGTCACAATGCGTCGTTTTGCAGAAAAAACGCATCCTGCAAAAGTGCTTGCAGGATGCGTTTTTTCCCCATAGACTTCTATTGACGACGCATTTGCGACGGATTGGCACACTTCGCATCCGTCTTGCGACGGATGCGTCGTGCTTTGGCGGACCGTCGGGAGAAAAAAACCCTACATGTAACGTTTTTTTCTCCCGACGGACTGCTTTTTCCGACCGCGCATGTGCGGCCGGAACTCCGCCCCCACCTCCCCGCACCTCACAATGGGGCAGCGGATGCGCCAGAAAAATGCATCTGCTGCCTCCATTGTGCAATGCAGCAAATGCTAGCGTCGGAATCTCTCCCCGACGCATTGCGACGGGGAGATTCCGACGCTAGTGTGAAAGTAGCCTTAGACTTTTGCTCTGATTGTTCCACTCCTGGTTTTGGCTTACAAATACTGAGGTAAAATACTAAACTTGGCCAAAGAGTTCTTCCCGTCTTCATTAATGGCTATTGTCAGATACTAATTAACAATCAGTAAATTGATAGTGCTTGTAAAGTCTTCAGCCGTTATTGATAATCACATTTTTTTTTTTTTTAATTTTGTTTACAGCGGGTTGCCTTGCTGACCGACCACCACTGCTAGCAGAACTTTTAAGCACTGCTTTAAATGTTGCTGTGATCACGGGAGCGGGCTGTTACCTCCGAATCCTGGCAAGCTTCTGCACCGTGTTTAATGAGATAGACATCAGTGGTGGTCAGTTTCCCTAGAAACGACCTATAAAGAAAAATATATCTCAAGAACGACTGAAAATGTTACTGAATTGTAAATGTGCTTGTTTGTTTTTATGCACGATCTGTGAAGATGGGAACAACCTTTTCACGGAAACCTCTTAAAAGATGAAATCTGGCCCAGACACATGAGAGAAGATCAGTCTGACATTGGATCCAGAAGGACCAGATCTCCTATGGAGAGATCAAACCCCATTGACACTGCTCGGAGACTGCAGAGGGAAAGTTGCAACATATTGTTATGGCTTTTTCTTGTGTCTTGTGAACAGATACGTGAACTTAAGGAGGATATTAGTATTCCGGATTATTGCTGCCTCGGGGAAGGAGATGAAGATGAGATCACCATCAATGCTTGGTTTGGGCCGGCAGGGACAGTGTCTCCTCTTCACCAGGACCCTCAGCAAAACTTCCTGGCACAGGTGGGTGTATATAATATTTTATATAATATATATATATTTTTTTTTCTTCCCATTATTATTATTATTTAATTTTTCAATTGGGAGGAAGATGCCAGGTTTCTGTAGCTATATATTTTTTTCTGTGCTGCAGATCGTAGGCAGGAAGTATCTCCGCTTATACCCGGTGAGTGAGACGGAGCGCCTGTACCCATTTGATAGCTCTCTTCTTCACAACACCAGCCAGGTAGGTGTTCTCCTCCACTTCCTCCTCTGCCTCCACCTATAACGTTCTAGTTTTCTGTTACAGCTCTGATCACGGCCTTTTCTCAATCTCAGGTGGACATAGACAACCCGGACACAGACCAGTTCCCTGCCTTTGCCCAGGCAGCTTATCAAGAGTGTATCCTGTGCCCGGGGCAGATCCTGTTCATTCCGGTGAAATGGTGGCATTATGTGAAGGCTCTGGATATCAGTTTTTCTGTCAGTTTTTGGTGGTCTTGACCATGAACTTTCCTATTTGGGCATTTACTGTCATCTTGTGCTAATGTGTCCTTTTCCTATGCACTGTAACATTCGGGCTCATATGGGCACAGGGAGCTGAATAAAACCAGGCGTGTAAGAACCGGGTACAATACTCCTGCCTGAATGAGGCCTAATGTTTATACACCACAGACTTACCTATGACAAACAAGAGGATCTACAGCAGAAATTCAGATTTCACCCATTAACTATTTGTGACCTGCAAATATGTCTGGGTGTATAGAGCTGACTCGGGGGGCGAGCCTGCTGCATAGAGGTCAGGTGCAGGCAGCCGGCTCATATTGCTGCTTTTTAAGTATTAAAGTTTGATCGCCCCTACGTAAGGGCAATGAGGTACTCGGTACTGGGTCCTTCAGTTCCCTCAGCGGGGATGTCACGGTGGCCCGACCCGGACCGTGGCCCTTTGAGGGGCACCAAATAAAGGGCAACGTTTGTAGATAACGGTAGTGTTCGTGACGCCACCTGTAGTATTTGGTCAGAGTGACCGACGCTGCTTAGGGGTCCACTGGGGTGATGTTATGGCAGCTAGATGGTATACCTTCCCACAGGTGAAGTATTTCCGCAGGGCTTCCCAAAAGTGTAGATGTTGATGGTGGGTGGTGCAAGGCACTGCGAATAACGAGGACACAAAGGGTGTAGTCTCTTTACCTTTACTGAAGGCTTCAGCATCCACAGTCCAGAGTGCCGGATGACAGGGTAGGCAGAGTCCGGCCGGTCTGATGGCAATTCCAGAGTCCCCTTATCCAGGTGGAAATCGGTAGCCTTCCCCTTGCGCACAGTAGCATAGTAGGTCCCTACTTGCATTAGCTCCCATAAGGTCCTCACTGTTGTTACTTCTCTCTCTCTGTCCCCCAGATGGAGAGGACCAACCCGTATGACGGTGGTGGCCTGAGGCTATTTTATAGGGACCCTAGTGTCGCCCCCTCCTCCGAGTTGCCACCTTGTCTGCTTAGGTGTTTAGGTCGGACAGCCAACTTGGAATTGACTGCCCTGCCGATCTCTGAAGTAAAGCATAGAGTCTATTACTCCCTCAGTGTTCCAGCCACCAGATCTGCGCTTCAGATGGAGGCAGCCTGCTTCTAGCTGGTCTCCCACTGATGTTTGACTCCTGTTGCTATGACTTCTTTTCTCACTCACTACGGCACACTTCCTTTTGTGTCCTTTCTCAGGATGCTGCCGCATGGGTTGCAGGCGCAGCTCCGTGTCCTTCTTTCTTTCCTCCTCAGACTTCAGTCTGGATCTGACCATGGATCACCCCTGCCAGCTCGACATGGAGACCTTTCCTCGTCGGTCCCCAGCCAGGAACTCTCCTCCAACTGATTTGAACTCACTAACTTCCTAACCAACCCACCAGTTTTACCCTATGTGAGGAGTGGCCTAGTAGGTAGAACCCTTAGCTCCCCCTGGTGGACTGGAGTGTGAAGTGGGTGTGTGGCTGTGATACCTGGCAAGGTGAACTCCTTTGGTGCCATCAGACATAACATCAGCCATCCCCTAGTGGAAGAACGACATTACTGCAACGACCAGGACTCTGGGTCACCTGTTCGGGTGAAGAGCAGTAGTACGATGAGACGGTGATGTCGGGTTTGTACTTGCGGACGTGCAGGGCATACCACCCCTTGTCACCCCAATGCCGCGTGTACCTGACACGATCACTCGAGTACAGATCCCGGCCTGGGTGTCCTTCGATGAGGTGCGCCTCCACATCGCGCCGATTGACAAACACTTCGATGGCGAGGCCAGGCTCCTTTATAAAGCCCCAACCTCCCTGCAGGCGGAAGGTTACGATGGTCCCATAATGCTGTGGGCCCCAGTCCTCGGCCATCTGCCTAGCCTTTGCTTTGGCCTGCAGGTCCCTCTCACGGTCAGCCTGACGTTGGAGCTCCTTCCTCCTAGCCCACTCCTGCTGACGCAGCTGCCGGCGGTATGCTTCATGGGCGATTACCGCAATACTCTCCCCCTCTGGCTGGTCCTCCCCAGGGAACCCGATCAGGTTGGTGGTGGCACGGGTCCACTTAAAGGTCACCCACTCTCCCTGGATGTCCACTTTCTGCCTGATGGGCTGCAGCGGAACGTCTGAGGTCCTCATAGTCTCCCATGGCCTCTCCCACTCTTAAGCGACTACACACCCGGCGGGGTGGAGGTGGTGGGGGTGAATCTACGTCCACTAGCAGGGATCCCTCGGCTACCGGGGCAGGGTCGGTGTTGTTACCTGCCTCTGTGGCATCTCTGGTGCCGATCTCCTCTGCCTCAGGCTCGGACGGTTGGCTGCATGGTTGCTTCTCAGGGCCGGCGGTTGCACGTTGGCAAAGGTTCCGGAGCTGCCGACACAGCTCGTCGACTTCCGCTCCCAGAACCTCCTGGTTTGCGCATCCTGGCGGGGTTCCACTTGGCTCCCATTGGCTGAGCAGCGACGGGTATTCTCCCCCTCTACCAGACTGCCTCCGCTCACCATGATGCCAACCTGGTTCTGCCGAATGGCGTCCAGCGGTTCTTGCTCCTCCGGAGGGCGGTTCCTTCTTCGTCCTCCACCATCCCAGACCGGGAGGCGGCCTTTTTTTGTTGATGGGCATATTTCCCGGACATAGTAGTACCTGTGAGGGGCTAGCTTTACTTTCGCACCGTTCTTCCATGCTACGCCCACTATCACACGCCCCACTCCTCCAGCACGCCACATGGTGCTGCAATGGCGGCGGTTTTGGCGGGAATTTTGGCGGTAACCAGCAATACACAGTCTTTAAACAATTCACAGTTCTTAGGCGCGCATGACCCGATTTTTCAGGCTTAAGTCCATCCTGTTTGTGACGCCAAAAAGTTGGATCGCCCCCACGTAAGGGCAATGGGGTACTCGGTACCGGGTCCTTCAGCTCCCTCAGCAAGGATGGCACTGTGGCCCGACCCGGACCGTGGCCCTATGAGGGGCGTCCAATAAAAGGCAGAGTTCGTAGATAACGGTAATGTTCGTGATGCCACCTGTGGTATTCGGTCAGAGTGACCGACGCTGCTCAGGGGTCCGCTGGGGTTATGTTATGGCAGCTAGATGGTATACCTTCCCACAGGTGAAGTATATCCCCAGGGCTTCCCAGAAGTGTAGATGATGATGGTGGATGATGTAAGGCGCGGCGAATAACGAGGACACAATGGGTGCAGTCTCTTTACCTTTACTGAAGTCTTCAGCTTCCACAGTCTAGAGTGCCGGATGACAGGGTAGGCAGAGTCTGGCCGGTCTGATGGCAATTCCAGAGTCCCCTTATCCAGGTGGAAAACAGTAGCCTTCCCCTTGCGCACAGTAACGTAGTAGGTCCCTACTTGCATAAGCTACCATAAGGTCCTCACTGTTGTTACTTCTCTCTCGCTCTCTCTCTGTCCCCCAGATGGATAGGACAAACCCGTATGACAGTGATGGCCTGAGGCTATTTTATAGGGACCCAAGTGTCGCCTCTCCTCCACAATTGCCACCGTGTCTGCTTGGGTGTTTAGGTCGGACAGCCAACTTGGAATCGACTGCCCTGCCGGTCTCTAAAGTAAAGCGTAGAGTCTATTACTCCCTCGGTGTTCCGGCCACCAGATCTGCGCTTCAGATGGAGGCAGAAGACACAAAAGAGAATAGTAAAACCAAAAACACTCAGTTTGAAAAAATGTTGCAGTAATCCGCAAGTGCTAGTAAAAGATGTAAAAAACAGGGTATTTGGTTGATACGTTTTTTGCAAAAAATGTATACTAAGCTGCTCTACCAATCTTCACGGTATACCCTTATCAGAGCAGTCCTAACTAATGTATGCAATCCCTATCTGATGTATTTAAAAACCTGATCATCTGTATATAACCTGTGTGAACAGGGTTCAGAGAGGAAGAATCCATGTGTGCATACAGGGTAGAACAGCTTTTGTGCAGATAGCCCAAGAGGAGTGGTGAAACTCCCCAGTCTTGTAGACACAAGAGAACAATTATGGAAACAGGAACACATGGGCTACTTGCACAGTGAACAAGTCTGTATGATCATGTTCACACACCACCAAGAAACCTGAAGACACAAAAGAGAATAGTAAAACCAAAAACACTCAGTTTGAAAAAATGTTGCAGTAATCCGCAAGTGCTAGTAAAAGATGTAAAAAACAGGGTATTTGGTTGATACGTTTTTTGCAAAAAATGTATACTAAGCTGCTCTACCAATCTTCACGGTATACCCTTATCAGAGCAGTCCTAACTAATGTATGCAATCCCTATCTGATGTATTTAAAAACCTGATCATCTGTATATAACCTGTGTGAACAGGGTTCAGAGAGGAAGAATCCATGTGTGCATACAGGGTAGAACAGCTTTTGTGCAGATAGCCCAAGAGGAGTGGTGGAACTCCACACTCTAGTGTGATGCCGGCCTCATTCATTCTGTCTGTCTGTCTTGGAGTGTGGGTTGGTCAAATGTAAAAGAGGAGATTGGACAAAAAATGACATCACAAATCTTTTTTTTTTGTGTGTCAATAATAGATCTTAATTTAGCTTTCAAAAACGCATACAAATCTGCATGGAAAAAATGCAGCAAAAAATGCAGCAAAAACACGACAATACCGCACCTGTGTTTTCTGACGAGAGGGAAGAATCTGACGCAGAAATTCTTAAGGAAAATCCGCAACGTGTGCACATAGCCTAAAATGCTGCGGAATGCGCACAAATAATTGACATGCTGCAGAAAATACAATGCAGCGTTTCCGCACAGTCTTCCACAGCATGTGCACTGCGGATTTGGTTTTCCATAGGTTTACATGGTACTGTAGACAGCATGGGAAATTGCTGCAGATCCGTAGCGTCAAAAGCGCCGCGGATCCACAGTAAAAACCACAACGCGTGCACATGGCCTTACATGGTACTGTAACGGGATGGAAAACTGCTTCAAATCCGCAGCGTCCAATCCATTGTGGATCTGCAGGCAAATCCGCAACGTGTGCACATACCCTACTCTTCTGAGAGCATCCAGATGTCCGCCCATCTGTAATTGTGAGCCCCGATGAGGACAGCAATTATAATGTATGTAAGGTGATGTGGAATTACTGATACTATATAAGTCACTTAAATGTATGATTATTATATAATTTATGTTAACAATAAATTTAATTGATTAGATTACTCCACCGTGATTACACTATGATCGGGAAAGGTGATTAAAATATTCAACTTATTTCTCTAAGCAAAAAAATAAATTGCATACAGTAGAAGCTGTAAATTAAATTGTGTAGAAACTGAACAATGAGCAGGAAATTCAAACTTCCCAACAGTTCTGTGTTCAGCCAATCAGCAGAGGAAGGGAGGAGCTAATGTAGATTCTGTAAGCCCCACCCCGGAAGTGCGTCATCACTGCAGTTCTCTCTCTGGTCCATTCTTCCTCCATATAAAGGAGCAGTCCGTGCGGCTCACGAATCAGTTTTTATTGACTGCAGGAGATGTCTGGTCGCGGCAAAGGAGGAAAAGGTCTCGGGAAGGGCGGCGCCAAGCGGCACAGGAAGGTGCTCCGTGATAACATCCAGGGCATCACCAAGCCTGCCATCCGCCGTCTAGCTCGCAGAGGAGGCGTCAAGCGCATCTCCGGCCTCATCTATGAGGAGACTCGCGGTGTCCTGAAAGTCTTCCTGGAGAACGTGATCCGTGACGCCGTCACCTACACCGAGCACGCCAAGAGGAAGACCGTCACCGCCATGGACGTGGTGTACGCGCTCAAGCGCCAGGGCCGCACTCTCTACGGCTTCGGAGGTTAATTGTGTTCTCTTCTGTCTTCACAACCCAAAGGCTCTTTTCAGAGCCACCCACATTTATAAAGAAAAGCTATGATCTCCGCTGTGTGATGCGGACATTTGCTGTAATATGCGCCATCGGCGGCTAAACTGGAAGATCATGGGTTGGAATATCCACAGCGCTATATGCATTAATATTTCAGCACTGGGCACTTACTGCACTATACCGCAAACCGCTGTATCACAGTATGCAGCACTATATGGGGGGTACAAAGAACTGTTCAGAAAGATACATTGCTATATAGAGGTATGTGGGGATTTCTGCATTACAGGGGGCATAGAGCGGTATACAGATGTGCAC